>NC_065877.1:13518693-13838575 GCF_933775445.1 Argentina anserina
GCCGAAACTGATGATGCTCAGAATCAAGAATCTGAGTCGGAGTCCAAATCTGAGTCTGAGGTTGAACCTAGACGGAGTAAAAGGGCAAGGACCGCAAAGTCCTATGGACCTGACTTCCTGTCAAATATGGTTGAAGGTGATCCCCGTACCTTCAAAGAGGCAGTTAGCTCTACTGATGGTCCTATGTGGAAAGAAGCAATCAAAAGTGAGGTTGACTCCATCATGCAAAATCACACTTGGGAATTAGTGGATTTGCCACATGGGTGTAAGCCTTTGACTTCCAAGTGGATTTTCAAAAAGAAATTAAAAGCTGATGGGTCAATAGACAAGCACAAGGCTAGACTTGTTATTAAAGGCTATAGGCAAAAGGAGGGTTTGGATTATTTTGACACTTATTCTCCTGTGACGAGAATAACCTCCATACGGATGGTACTTGCAATTGCAGCGTTGCGCAAACTTGAAGTACACCAAATGGATGTAAAGACGGCTTTCCTAAATGGAGATGTAGAAGAAGAAATCTACATGGAACGGCCAGAAGGTCTTTCTGCTCCTTCTCAGAGTAAGAAGGTGTGCAGATTGGTTAAGTCATTATATGGCTTAAAACAAGCACCAAAACAATGACATGAGAAATTTGATAATGCGATGATCACCAGTGGATTTAGAATAAATGAAGGTGATAAGTGTGTATATGTCAAAGACACTGAAAATTGATATATCATTCTATGTCTGTATGTGGATGATATACTTATCGTTGAGAGCAACGATAAGATGATTGAGTCTACTAAAGACATGTTGAATTCTAAGTTTGACATGAAAGACTTGGGACTTGCTGATGTCATTTTAGGAATTAAAATTACGAGAACATCAGAAGGGCTAGTGTTAAGTCAAACACACTATGTGGACAATATTCTTGGGAAATTTGACAAGGAAGGTTCTGGAATTGTCAGAACTCCTGTAGATATGAATTTACATTTGTCCAAGAATAAAGGTGAAAGTGTTTCTCAATTAAAATATTCAAGAATAATTGGGAGTCTAATGTACTTAACAAGTTGTACAAGACCAGATCTAGCTTATGCGGTTCATAAGCTAAGTAGGTACACGAGTAATCCTGGAGCTAAGCATTGGCAAGCTATTGTAAGAGTACTCAAATACCTATGGTATACTCGTACCTATGGGTTGCACTACACATCATACCCAGCTGTTATAGAAGGGTTCACTGATGCGAACTGGATATCTGACATGAAAGACTCAAAGTCTACTAGCGGATATGTATTTACGCTAGGGGGTGCAGCCGTGTCCTGGAAGTCCTCAAAACAAACAGTTATAACTAGATCCACAATGGAGTCTGAGTTTGTAGCACTAGACAAATGTGGGGAGGAAGCAGAATGGTTACGCCAGTTCATAGAGAACATTTCTAGATGGACAAAACCTGTGCCTGCGATTGGTATACATTGTGATAGTCAATATGCAATTAGCAGGGCACAGAGCAAGATGTATAATGGTAAGTCTAGACACATTCGTCGAAGACATAATACCATTAGAAAACTACTTTCAACTGGAGTTATCTCTATAGACTATGTAAAGTCTAAGGATAATATTGCTGATCCTTTAACCAAAGGGTTAAACAGAGAGTTAGTTGAAAAATCATCGAAGGGAATGGGACTAAAGTCCATTGGAAATTATAAATCACTACAGTGGATACCCAACCTAGCTGACTGGAGATCCCAAGATCTAGGTTCAAAAGGGAAAACCAAACTGTAGAGATTAGTTCGGATCACTGTGGGGAGTTCCCCAAGTCCATTCCTATGATAAAAAACAGTGATACCCGTATGGATGAGGTTAAGCTAAAAACTTTTAATGATTCCTATGCGTCGAGAAATCGAGCAGAGTAATGCGGGTTACTCTTAATTAAGAGATCACCTATGCAAGAGAGAAGTAGGGCCGCTTCTAGGGGAGTTATTGAGGGCATAACTCTTATCAAACTACTTGCAGAACCAGGCGTGTGTTCCATGGCCAAAATGAGCACAAAAATGAGAACCGAAGTGTACCAGGGAGACTCCTGTGTAAAGTATGTCATCATTTACACAAATGACGAATAATTCAAAGACATCGCGTCTACTATTTAGTTAGTAAAGTAAGCATACTTTTATAAGGGAAGGTTCAAAGGGTCAAACCTACCTATCCTATGCAGGTTTCAACCGTAGAAATCTATCACCAAATTCTATCGAGTCTTTGGTGGCCAATTTCATTCATGTGGGGAATTGTTGAAAAATGGTTGGAAAAACCATTTAAAACCAAATTTTAATTGATTAATTAAATTAAGTTAAACTTATAATTAATCAAAGATGAAAATAGATTTGAGTTCTCCATAATGAGGGCTACAAGATCATATGTTTGTTTGTGTAATTTGGTTTGTGGGTGAATAAGAAATTGTCACTCAAAGATGGCTACTTAGAATGAGGGAAATGTATTTTCCCACATTGGAAAAGAGAAGTGTTGAAAAGACTTTATATAGAATATATAGAATCCATTGTGTATGGATTGTAAACTGTGTAAGCCCCCTTATACCCTCTCGCGCACGCGCAGGGGGGGTTTGCAAATCCTAGGTCACAAGAGAAACTCGTGTATGCCCGTGCGACCTGCGGACACGAATGCAACACCGAATTGAGGGTCGGAACGCAGATTCTTTTTGCATTTCCGAAAATTCGGTTTTGACTTTTCAAATTCTCTTGACTGTTCAAATTCTTCCTTTGTGTAACAACTGAGTTATTGTGTGTTATGGAGAATTATAACAGAATTGAAATCAATATTTGTAACATATGTAACTCATATATGTTATGATCTTTTGATTTCTATAACAGTCATCTTATTAATTGCTGATTTCAAATCCTCACAGTATAAATAACCACCATCATTTCATTGTAAAATCATTCCATTCGAAACACAATCCTCTCCCAACTCTCAAAATTCTTAGCTTTTCTCTGGTGATAGAAAGAGGTACCTTTCGAGTTCGTTGAAGGTTCAAGTTAGTAGTGCAACTTCCTAGAATCGTTTAGTCGTTATATTCTGGGAGACAAGCGCTAAACATCCTTGCACCGGTAGAGGAGGCGTAAACGTCTTAAGGACAGTGTGGTATCACACACGTCTCGACTAGTTCTTCCATCATCAATCGTTCGGTATTTGGGTTGAATTTCTTTTCGTGTTCTTCGTTTCTGATTTATAATTATTTATAATTCAGCCTATTAAATTATATATCCAATATAACACTATTCTTTATAACAGATTACACATGCACCGCTGCTTGTTGACTAAGCCATCCACACAGAGTTTCCATTTCGGCACCGGTGCAGCTACTGCTGTGTTGGTACATTCTACAACTATAGCAATGAAAGGGATGAGAATTTATTGTATGCATGGCTTGGTGGTGGGAGTGTAATGGTGAGTGAGTAACCATGACTCTTATGACTGGTATAGATAAGTTTTTGTAGCCTTGAGAGATATATTCACAGTTCTCTTTGGTATAGATAACCATGGTAACTAAAAGACCATATAAAAGCTGACTAAGTTCCGAGCACAATTATTCAGTTTTTGGTAGCTTTTTTGATCATTTTTGTACTAATAATGTTTATGTTATTTTGCATGCAGAGGATAGAACCGACGTTATCTCTCAAATGAATGTCATAGCTGAGTCAAGCAGGGGAAATCCGGTTGTGGTATGTAGTTGATTTACTTATTGGGTCAGTTTTGTGAGGATTTATGCTCTCTTTCTTGCTTAGGCCTTTGTGCTCTGTGTTTCAGAATAACTGCTCATTAATCTGATTCTGATGTGGGTAATGGATTTTTCTCCCTTCATTTAACAGAGATTGGAACTAAAAATATGCAGTCAATAAGATGATATATTGCCAAGTGATTATAGAGACCCAAGGTAAGAATCTATGAACTGAAATTTACGGAAATTTCATATCTGAACTCATTGAATCCATGTGTATTTCTGAGAAACTTGGTTGTTTGGTGCACATTTGCTGCTCAGAGAAATACATTTCCTTTTAGGCGCCTTGTTCTAATGTCTCATAATCTATGGGTTTCACCTTTGATGGGTCATACATCATGCTTATGGACATTGGCTTTTAGGTAGAAATCTTTTTTTTTTTAATTTGCTATGGGTGGCGATATCTTGGTTGGTGTACAACAAACTGTACATGTATTTTTATCTCTAAAATATTCTCCACTTGTAAATTATAGTGGTGAAGGTTCACTCCTTGCTTCTGGGTCTGCTAATTGAACGGTTAAATTATGGGACATAACTGCAAGTACAAAGTTGTCAAAGGTGGAAGAAAAATGAGTTGGTGGTATTCTTCATTTTATTTGATACTTCTTAAAAGAAAAACGTATTTAACTTAAAATATTAGCTCTTGGTTCAGCAAAAACGGAAGTGCTAGCAGATTGAGATCATTAAAGACTTTACCAACTAAGAGTACGCATGTCTACTCCTTAAGGGTAAATGTCTATGTTATTTTGTGGCTTCTTCATCTATGACTGCTTTATTCAAATAGTTTCATTATATTTTTGTCTAATTTACTTGTATTAATTTCTAGTTTAGCTTACAATACAATATTAGTACTGGATTATGAGCGTATTATAGCAGTAATTTTTCAATTGCATAGGAATACTGGATTTCAAATTTTGTTGATATATTGGTGAATATAATATTTCAATGGCAAATATATAAAGATTGTGTGATTAATTGTTTACTGTTATGATATTATATATATATTTTTGGGACTAGTTTGCAATTATTTCCCATTATAGGGATTAAGAGCAAAACGTATAGTTATGTGAATGGGCATATATAAGTGTCCCTAATTGGTGTAGTGTATCTATACACATGCATGATATTTGTACTTTAGTTTGTGTTAGAGATATTATGGGACCCACTCTTTTATTTGAGGACACATGAATTAAGTGTCTAAGTTAGCAATATGAACACCGTCAAAAGACACATTTGCACTAATTGTCTTTTTTGGTCAATAAAGACATATATATGTCCCCATAGCTAGCAATAAGCACACATAATATATGTCCCCTCAAGTTTAATATCTTGTAGTGCAACTCTTTAATTTTCTATCAATAAATCTATATTTATTTCTACTCTCCCCATTTTTTTCACTATTTTTCTTTAATTACAACATACTTTACAAATTCTATATATATTTAATTTTCTATAATAAAAAAATTATGCCTAAAACCAGCCTTATCCATTCTTTATTCCTAGTTCCGCCCGAGATTGGACGTATGAATTAATTAAACACATATATGAGTAAATGAGTGTTAGGGCGCCATAATATGGCGTCAAATCCGGCGCCGGAATCCTAAGTGGCATGCCACAAAATATATATAAATATCATTTTGAATGAGAAGACAATCATATTCTTGTTAATCTAACGGTTCCAAATTATTATAAAAATATTTTTTCTTGTTCTTTTTATCATTTTTTTCATCACAATAATACTTCTAAAATACAATTTTAAAAATTGAAATTTACGAAAATATGCTTGAAATATGTATGTGCACGTGTGATATATATATATATATGCACAAAATATATTAACAAAAAAACAAATTTATGCCCAAAATATATTTATTTTTAAATTTCAGACAATGTAAGGTAATTACAACATTTATATTTAGATGAAAACTTTTGGTAATATTCCTTTTTTGGTTTTTTTTCTTCTGAAAATGAAATATTCTTTTGTTATGGTATAATCGATTAAGGGGGATATGTAAGGTAACAAATGTTATTTTTCCTAGAATATACATATTTTAATTAATACCATATTTAACACAAATATGTCGATGGTAAAGATTCATGACTTTCTTAATTAATTAATTTACATTTATGATTAATTAATGATTATAAATAATTAATACAATTACCATATATGCACTCCACACATACGTGTATATATATATATATATATATCGCGCGCGCACACACGCACACATACATATATATATATATATATATATATATATATATATATATATATATATCGCCCGCGCGCACGCGCACACACACACAGATATATATATATCCCACGCGCACACACACACACATATATATATATCCCACGCGCACACACACAGAGAACATATATATATATATATATATATCGCCCGCGCACACACACACACACACATATATATATATATATATATATATATCTATATATTCAAGCATACTTTTTATATATATTGTATCTTTTTATTACATTTTGAAAAATAAATGATATAAAAAAGAACTACAATTTTGTTTATAATAATCTAGAGCCGTTAGATTAATAAGGATAAGATTGTCTTTTTATTTAAAAATGACATTTTGTGATTATTATAATTGCTGACATAGCAAAATGACGTGACATACCACGTGAGATTGCGGCGCCGGATCTGGTGCCATAATATGACACTAAAACATTTTCCATATGAGTACTACCCAGTGGCGGATTTAGGCTAGTCTTGCAAGGGCTTAAGCCCTGGTGGGATATTTGTAAAACATAGTTAACCTACCATACCTACTTGCATTCATTGGTTAGGCTTGATTATGTTAATTCAGCGGTGCTAGGTTCAACCCCCCCTAAAAACATTTTATTTTGTTCTTGTTCAGTCCTTTTTAGTCTTACCGATTAGAACTTGGGCATGTAATGGAGTTTATCTTGTTTCTTGTGGTGTTGTAGTACTTTGATAACAAAATGAAGTTTCGCTTGACTAAAAAACATTGTCACATGCTAATAAGATTTGAATGCCGGTTTTTTCCATTGCTTATTGGCTAAATGAAAATTTCATCAACTTAAAAAATCATACCGTAAGGTCATATAGACTCAAAAATACATTACATTCTTCTTTATATAATAGACATTTTTTGAAGCCCGAGTAACCATTTCATCCTAGATCCGACACTGGTACTACCTTCATATATACTACTATAGCAGTTAAGTATGGTCAATTATATTTTTCGTTTAATGAATTTAAAAGCTAAAGCTAATCATACTAACAAGTTTTTCAACAATTAGCATTAAGTTCTTCTATACCCACCTCAGCTGGCACATGCATATCATTAAGTAACACTCATAACTGGATCAGACGCGGCATCGGTCTGTAGTTGAAAGCCTGAAATTGCATGTCCACATTCTTCTTTCTTAGGTCGACCATCCCCAGCCACTGGTCTGGAATTCCATGCACGGTGTGAACAAAATATCTGTATAAGACTGTGACTACATATATATTGTGTACATCGAGAGAGCTATTTATATCCACTACATGGACTCTTGGAGTCGCAATATTATGTATACACACAATGCACCATACAATATATATCCCGCTATTTGAAGATATTGTCCCTCAAACTCTTAAACGTACTGATTGTTTATATATGGACCCCTTGCAGTTTTTGCAGGTCACAGATTATCGGGCATCAGTCATTTATTTTCTTTCATTCATTCATGCAAAGATTATCGTACGAAAATTAGCCGAATATTTCCAAGTTTCATATATACAAAACTAACCAAGCCGGTAGTTCAAATAAAATAGTTTGACAGTAATACCTTGAAGTACGTACATGTTTAAAACCATAGATCTTTATATCTTTATTAATTACTCGAAATCTTGTGACCCAATTAAGTTATATTACATGAGATAAAAAAAATCCTGATAAGATCGATCAGTATCGAGTATCGACTATTGGGTAATTTGTAAATGTATACAGACACTCTTGTCTTCCCCATGCACTAGAATGTTCGTAAAGCAGCCGAGGACTGCAGTTCTGGTCGATCTGAGACTTTTTGTTTAATTAGGTCAGAAACAATAGTCGACTTAGATCTAGTCTGCAGTAGTTTGATGTACAAGTTTCATTTATATTAGGGATAAGAATTGAGCAGCAGTGAAGCGAACCACGAGCTTAACCATGTGGGTACAATAAGTGATTGCATTTGGAGCAGCTGACTGTACTCCTTTCCTGTTTAGGGTTTCATTTCGGTGATAAAACCAGAAATGTAGCCAATAGAAATTTTGCAGATATATAATGGTGGGGTGGGTGTAAATATGGCGAGCAGTTGGTTGTTGAGATTTGAGACCCGATTTAATGCGAAAGCAAAAGACCCTTATTGATATGCAACCTCTACTATAAAAAGAGGGGCATGAACTCTTATATGAAACTCAAGAGGTAACAAACGAGCTTAACTAGCTTGACTGAAGAGTTCAAACATGGTGCGTAGTAGGATAGATCTTGCTTTGTTCGCTTTGCTTTGCATTCAGGTTCTTGCAGTGAGTGTTGCTGCAAGGAATGTAGTGAGTGTGAGGAACGACGAGGAGGAAAAGAACTTGGGGGCTGGATTTGGCAGCGGAGCTGGAGGTGGAGCAGGTGGTGGTGGTGGTTTTGGAGGAGGCTTTGGTGGTGGTTCTGGTGGTGGGGCAGGGGGAGGCTTCGGAGGAGGTAGTGGTGGTGGTTCTGGTGGTGGGGTAGGGGGAGGCTTCGGAGGAGGTAGTGGTGGTGGCTTTGGTGGTGGAGCTGGAGGAGGCGGTGGAGCCGGAGGGGGTGGTGGCTTTGGTGGTGGGTCTAGCGGCGGTGGAGGGTTAGGTGGTGGTCATGGGGTTGGAGGTGGTGGCCATGGCGTTGGTGGTGGGATTGGCAAAGGTGGAGGAATTGGCGGTGGAATTGGTAAAGGTGGTGGTGCTGGGGGAGGTTTTGGCAAAGGTGGCGGTATTGGTGGTGGAAGTGGAAAAGGTGGTGGAATAGGAGGAGGTGGAGGTTTTGGCAAGGGTGGAGGCCATGGTGTTGGGGGCGGATTTGGTAAAGGTGGTGGAATTGGAAAAGGTGGCGGAATAGGAGGAGGAGGCGGTTTTGGCAAGGGTGGAGGACGTGGTGTTGGTGGTGGATTTGGTAAAGGTGGTGGAATCGGAGGTGGAGGCGGCTTTGGCAAGGGTGGAGGCCATGGTGTTGGTGGTGGAATTGGAAAGGGTGGCGGAATCGGAGGAGGTGGTGGTTTTGGCAAGGGTGGAGGCCATGGTGTTGGGGGTGGCTTTGGAAAAGGTGGTGGAATCGGAGGTGGAGGCGGCTTTGGCAAGGGTGGAGGCCATGGTGTTGGTGGTGGAATTGGAAAGGGTGGCGGAATCGGAGGAGGTGGTGGTTTTGGCAAGGGTGGAGGCCATGGTGTTGGGGGTGGCTTTGGAAAAGGTGGTGGAATCGGAGGTGGAGGCGGCTTTGGCAAGGGTGGAGGCCATGGTGTTGGTGGTGGAATTGGAAAGGGTGGCGGAATCGGAGGAGGTGGTGGTTTTGGCAAAGGTGGAGGTCATGGTGTTGGTGGTGGATTTGGAAAAGGTAGTGGAATAGGAGGAGGTGGAGGTTTTGGCAAGGGTGGAGGCCATGGTGTTGGGGGCGGATTTGGTAAAGGTGGTGGAATTGGAAAAGGTGGCGGAATAGGAGGAGGAGGCGGTTTTGGCAAGGGTGGAGGACGTGGTGTTGGTGGTGGATTTGGTAAAGGTGGTGGAATCGGAGGTGGAGGCGGCTTTGGCAAGGGTGGAGGCCATGGTGTTGGTGGTGGAATTGGAAAGGGTGGCGGAATCGGAGGAGGTGGTGGTTTTGGCAAGGGTGGAGGCCATGGTGTTGGGGGTGGCTTTGGAAAAGGTGGTGGAATCGGAGGTGGAGGCGGCTTTGGCAAGGGTGGAGGCCATGGTGTTGGTGGTGGAATTGGAAAGGGTGGCGGAATCGGAGGAGGTGGTGGTTTTGGCAAGGGTGGAGGCCATGGTGTTGGGGGTGGCTTTGGAAAAGGTGGTGGAATCGGAGGTGGAGGCGGCTTTGGCAAGGGTGGAGGCCATGGTGTTGGTGGTGGAATTGGAAAGGGTAGCGGAATCGGAGGAGGTGGTGGTTTTGGCAAAGGTGGAGGTCATGGTGTTGGTGGTGGATTTGGAAAAGGTAGTGGCATTGGAGGCGGAGCAGGAGGAGGCTTTGGTAAGGGTGGCGGAGTAGGTGGTGGAATCGGCAAAGGCGGTGGAATTGGTGGTGGTGGTGGTTTCGGTAAAGGCGGTGGTATTGGAGGAGGTGGAGGATTTGGTGGCGGCAGTGGAGGTGGAGGCGGCTCCGGTGGTGGAATAGGAGGGGGATTTGGCAAAGGTGGTGGCATTGGTAGGGGAGTGGGAGGAGGCTCTGGCGGAGGTGGCGGATTTGGCGGTGGTTTTGGTGGTGGAGTAGGTGGAGGAGCTGGGGGAGGCAGTGGAGGTGGTGGTGGAATTGGAGGCCACTAAGAGAGCTGCCCTTGTGCCCTACAGTATTTCAACGTGCATGCAGCTGGAATCAAAGAAAGTGCAATGATCGTAAATTATATATTCCTGTTTTCTCAATTCGCTTGCTACTTAAATTAATTAATTTTGTTAAAAGAGATTATTATGAGTATAAATAATCTTATTATGATTTAGAGCTGTCAAATCCGGTCCGGCCTATTTTAAACGAGTCAAAACCGTGTTCGTGCCGTGTTCGGATCAATCTATGTATTTATCATTCTCGGCTCCAGCCGGCCTATTTGCTTAAATATTAAACCCGGCTCGGTCCAACTCCATGTCGAACCGGATCCGTGTCGGGCCATGAAACGGGCCGACCCAGCCCATTGTCATAAAAAATATTATGTATTTAGAATATTTATTTTATATAACTATTTAGAATAGTAAAATAAATAAAATATTACAATACATTTCATAATCTTATTTGTAAAACGTTATGTATTAAAAAAATGACGTTTTCTTCACTACTTTGATAATATTTGTGAAATATTATAGTTAAAATAATAAAATAATCAAGCTATTTTAATTTTAAAAAATCTAATATTCAAGTATAATAATGATAATTGTTTAAACATTTATATAAATAATATAAAATTATGTGTTTAACGAGCCAACTCATGAATTTATCGTGCCCGGACCGTGCCGGGTTAAAAACAGGCTCGAGCTTTACCGGATCCATGTGTCAAAATATCTCAACCCGGTCCATTACAATAACGGACTCGTGCCGAGCCGGGCCGCTAACAAGTTTGGGCCGTGCCAGACCGATTTTTAACGAGCCGAACCCAGACCGAATTCGGGTTTTTGGACTAATTTGCCACCTCTACTATGGTTGATCAGAAAACAATACAAGCAGAATGACTGGTGAAAGGATATCTAAATATGGACACATATGAAGTTGCTTCTTGTTGAGTTCCCTCACTTACACTCGATCGATATTTTAGTATCAAGTTTTATAAATTTGAAACATGATGAAGTTAAGGTAGCTATCACTGCTCTCTGTTTTCTTTTTTTTTCCCTAGTAAGTACTGACTGTTATAGTGTATCTATCAATAATCAACCTACTCAGCTAAAACCTATTGCTAGATAACAATGCAGTAATTGTTTTTAATAGATTTACTTCATAATTATAACCACCGAATCATGCGACTGAATAATTACTTGTTTGCATTTTCGACATGCATGGAAGTATGTATTAGTAACTAGTCGACTATCCTTGCACTTATTGGTCCTGCCAAGTACGTAGAAGTTGGGCTGAGCTACAGATGAATGCCAAATTAATGATGCCACCAAATCACATTCCAATTGTCAACTATTCATCTACAATCGAAATAAATTCGATGCCATGCAGTTGGAATTTGGTCCCCAATTTGGTTTGGCTTAATTATGCATGCTGAGAGATGTTGGAGTATAGTTAGTTGATAGTCTCAAAACTGAAACCAGCATTGTTAAACGACTAACTCATGAAAATTTATTTAGCATGAATCATGTATTCATGTATAGTACATTATTCAATCACTGAACACAGAAATGTACGTAATTTCAAGCGATTACAGAGTTTCTAGAGCCCCCTCTGCAAGGTTTGTTGAAAATCGCTTGTTAAACTTTATTAGCTGCATCGATTATAAATAATAGTCAATTAAATTAATAAAATAACTAAAAGGCCCCAATTGATTTTCTTTTTATTTTCTATTTTTCTCAATTTCTTTTTCTTTTTCTATGTTTTTATCATTTCAGGAGTCGTCATAAACGAACATGCATCTACAAGTATCGCACTAGATCAACCACGCCTTCGCCACTCTAAATGAAACTCAATTCTCGATATCGTTTAACTCATGAAAAATCAGCACATCTACGACATTAAAAGTAAACGGGGAAACAAGAGGAATTTGGAGAGCAAGAGGTGAGAGAATGTATAATAAAACATAAGAAGGAAGACAAAGAGCTAGCTACATGTTTTTTAAGACTCATTGCTCATTTGTGACTGTGTGTGAGAGAGATAAAGAAGAGAAAAAACAAAAGAAAAGAGAAAAGAAAACATGATTTAAAATAATGGTGTTTTAGTTATTTTAATGTACTTACATTTACCACTTGAGCGAAATCTTATTATTGAGAATTAAGAGATTAGGTAGGGGTGTAAATGAGCCGAGCCAAACTGAATACTAGGTTGTTCATGTTTGGCTCATTTTCATTCAATCGAACTCAAGCCGGGCTAAAATTTAATTTTTGTACTTCATGTTCAAGCTCTTCAAGCCGAGCTGGGCTCGGGCTGGCTCATTTGATAAGATGAGGTCAAACTCGAATTGAGCCGCCTTAAATTTTATGAAATTAAAATTTTAAAATTTGAAAATTTAAAAGAAATATTTTAAATCTAATGTCTTAGCATCACACAAAATCCATTTTATTTGTAATAAACTAAAAGTAACAAATCAAACTCGTTATTGAACTTAAAGTCTTTAACTAATTATTCTATAAAGAAACATTTTAGTTCTTTCGAACTAATATTATATTTTTAATATTATTTCTTATATAAAAATTATATTTTATATATACTATAAAAGTTAATAAGTTAACCTTAATTAATAAACGAGCCGAGATTTTAACAAGTCCGAGCTAAACGAGTTTTACGAGCCGAATACTTATTGTTTAAGCTCGGCTCATTTTCAAGATCAGGCTTAATATTGAACTCAAACTCGGTTCATTTAACTTTACAAGCTCGAGCCGAACACGAGTTGAACACGAGCTGCCCGAGCCTATTTACAACCCTAAGATTAGGGACTAACTAGTTTAATTTTAAATGAGATTAGGGATCTCATTTTAAAAAAAAACTGCTTTTAGGGATAAAATTTAAAGAGCAATAAGTATTTTGTCCCTTTTTTTTCTAAACGGGGAGTAGTTAATTGGTCTGACCAACCCAACCATTCTAAAATCTAATTTGATAATATTATACCCTATCTAAAAAAAATGGATCTAATATTCTATTTGCACTTCATGCCTCAAATTTTTGTTAACTGAACTAATCTTCGGGCGAAAGAGAGATGAAAAATTCTTCCGAGCATAATTTCTACTCAATGAGGCCCTAAATCATTTTCCTTTTACTACCATGACAAAGGGAAAAGCATACTGTTAAAACATCGGAAAAAATAAGTGTGACTGTGAATGAGTAAAAACCAAAGGATTGTATTAATGGAAAAGCAATGGTACTCAACTAATCAACTTCGCATAACCTAACTCATGAGCCATATTTTGGTGAACCACTCAGAATCCATCTTAGGTGGCGGTTCACCTAGCATTAACACGGTTAGTCGATCATCAACCTGTTGGCCAGCTCAGCATCCTTCCAGCCCTTAAAATCCACCACGCCCAGGGAGCTGGGAGGTTCCATAGAGGACAACAGACGGAAATCCCCATACTTGCTTTGCTTCTTGAGGGAATGAAACGCTAGGCCATGCAGACTGGGAGTTTTCCGAGGATTTCGACGAGGACGTCTTTTGTACGTGGTCGTCGTCTTTCGCGGCAATGCCGTCCAAAATGCCGGTAGCGAAACGCCGGGAAGAGAGTAAGTACGTGATGAGAGGTGTCGTTTCTTTCGGATCATCCATAAGATTTTGTATTCCTTCGATATGCTTCTTAGTAACCCGCTCTCTAAGAGCATCTGCACCATAAGTTTTATTTGGTGAGTGTCACATGTCTCACGTGTAATATATGCCAACTGTGCGGAAGCTAATTTTTTTCGCCTTGCCTTCTACCTATAATGGCGCTAGGGTGATCAATCCCAGCCAGCCTTCCTTCTACGCTAGTGGAATATCTTCGTTTGTTTACCCTTATGAGTGATTAGCTCCCAACTCATAACTCGCTCTTTTCCCAAAGTCTCATGTTTTCACCTACCAACTATTTAAACCTACTAACCAGTATGGAAGTTGACATCCCTAACTTCCCTAGGACACATGTCATACATGCCTTAACTATAGGTGTAGTGGACAACCCCCACTACTAGGTTTATTAAATACCAAGATGATGTGGCATGCTTGCATGCTTTACTAAGACATGCAACTGCCCAAGTAACTGCCCCTTGAATTCGTGCACCAACTGCCCTTGCATAACTTCCCTCTCACCATATGCCAATTGCCCTTGAATAACCGCCCGCTATGCAGCCAAGTAACCTACCATAAACCCCTTGTAACTGCCTAGATAACTGTCATTATCCTTGCTCTGCAACTGCCCTTGTTGACGAGGCTAATATCTCCGCAACCGTCTGCTGATGAGGCTAACTGCATGCACGGTCTGCAACTGCCTGGTGAGGCTAATCTGCAGGCACTGCCCTCCGCCACTACTGCTGCTAGCGAGACTAATATCCCTGCACGGATCTGCGTTGCCTTTGGGTCATCCTTGCCTTCAGGTCTTAGTTTGCCTGCGCTGTTACTGGTGATGCTAATATGCCTGCCTGCTAGCGAGGCTAATCTGCCTGCCTGGAATCGAGGCTAGCCTCACTACTAGCGAGGCTAATAGCTCCGCACGGGTCTGCACTTGTTCTCTCTTGTTCCTATACTCCTACTCCCTGCTTTAAGCTTCCCATGCATGGACAAGGTGCAAAGTGAAACCATGCCCTGCGTGCCCGTGCCTATAGCATTAGCGAGAGTGTAACAAACCACCCCCACTAGAGTTTGCAACTCCCTCGTTGCCAAGGGGTTGTCAATCTCCATAGGCACTGACTTGTCTTCACCCTCGAACTCCTTAGCTGCAGCTTCCTTGCTGTCTCATCCTGCTAAAGTGTTGGTGAAGTTCACCCATGTCTCTTGTTCCTCCTCGGTTAGCCTCTCCGACGAGTTTTGAATTTTTTCTCCAAGGATGTCATTCCGTGACTCCTTTTTCTTTTCTTCAGCTTCTCCCGACCTAGGCCATGTATTGCCTTCGGTTTCAAGCTTCATTTCAATGTGCTTGGGTGCAGCATCCATCTCCAAGCCTTCTTCGAGAACAACCTGGTCCGTTGTAGCCATTGTCTCTTCTATATGAACAACTTGTTCCTTTGCAGCCATTGCTTCATTTCATTGTGCAACTTGTTCCTTTGCAGCCATTGCATCAGTCTCTTGTTGTGCAACCCGGTCCTTCGTAGCCATTGCATCAACTCCTTGTGTATTCTTGGCATTCTTTGCTTCTACATGCTTGATAAAGGTGTACTCGTTGATCTTGGGGTCTTCCATGAGATCAATTGCTCCTTCTTCTATGCACAATGCATTTAACAAAACCATGGACTTATGTTTGCTTCTTGTTCTCCAACAATTCCATATTTATTGGAACCCTTTTCCAATGCAAGAAAAGCCGATAAGTTTGCTTTCTTTGAGAAATCCATGGCTTTATGTGGCCCTTGACATAGGAAACAATCGAAATTCTCCCCACTTCGGTGGAAGTTGTGGGTAGAAGTTGCCTTTGAACTGCCTCCTTGTTGAGTGAACTAATTGTGGGGTTTGTAACTGCCCTCTTTCTTCTTGTTTTTCTCAGTCCCTTTGTCTGAAAACATGTCGCTTATCTGAAAGTCAAGCATGCGTTCAGCTGCGACTAACGCCAACTGTAGATCTGCCACATTTTCCCTTTGCAATTCATCCTTTGCCCAAGGTTGTAATCCGGCCATGAAACTAAGCAACTTATCCTCTTCACCCATGTTGTTAATATCAAGCATTATCGAGAAAAACTCCTTGACATATGCCCGAAATGAAGAACCCATATTCAAGTTCCTTAAAGATTCACGAGCCATCCATGCCGAGTTGCATGGCATGAATTGACTTCGTAGTTCCCTTTTCACTGCATCCCATGTCTCAATGGTTTGCACTTCCTCACTTTGCTCCGCATCTTGCATCCTTGTACGCCACCAAAGCTTTGCGTCTCCTTCTAGATACATTGAAGCCATTGTAGCCTTCTCCTCTTCTGGAATGCGAGCACTTCTAAAGTATTGCTCCAAGTCCCACATGAAATTCTCTAAATCCTTGGCATTTCTTTCTCCCTTGAACATCTTTGGCTCATGTACTTTGATCTTTTCCTTGATACCTCCGTCAATGTTGAGCCCGCCATTGGCTGTAACGCTTTTCACCAAGGCCATGTTCTCATCTAAATCTGCCAATTTAGCCTTTATCGCGTCCGACAAAGTTATGAGATCAGAATACATGTCCTTAGACTTTGCTTCTGAATCTGCTACATGTTGTGTGAAAGCTTCCTGCATTTGTATCATCTCAGTCCTCAAATGTTCAACTTGTATTGCAAGACTAACAGCTTCGTCTCCTTGTGGCGCGCAGAGGAAGTCCTCGACCCTTGCAATGTGATCCTTCAAAGTGCTACCGGTCATTGCTCCTATTTCAAACAATCGCGATCCGACACTGATTCTGCAACTCTTTACTGATTTGTGGTGTGTCTCAGTTTCCACCACTTGTCTTCTTGAGTCCTAGTGTTTCTCGGTTTCCACTAAGCTCTTCCACACGCCATTGTTGGCCTCGTGCGCTGCTTCACTGCCTTTAGTGTGTCTTGGTTTCCACTAACTGCTGTTACTAATTGTTGATGTCGTCTTGCACCAAATTATGGGACCTTAGTGTGTCTCAGTTTCCACTAAGCCAATCCATCCGCGAGCTTTCTTTGCCTCCGAGCAGTATGCAATAGTCTTGATGTGCCGCCGTTTTCACCTTACTATGCTGAGTCTAGTGTTGTTGGTTGCCACTAGCTCCAAAACTAAGGAGCCTTAGTGTTTCTCGGTTTCCACTAAGCCAACTCCTTTTGGGGCCTTACTGTTTCTCGGTTTCCACTAAGCCAACCCCTCCACACGCCTACATCAGTTCCGTGTGGGTGCACATCCTTGCCGGTCACCGTACACAAGTATCAGCCCCTTAACGACAGCTCTGATACCAAATTGTCACAGGTATCACGTGCAATATATGTCAACCGTGTGCAAGCTAATTTTTCTCGCCTTGCCTTCTACCTATGATAGCGCTAGGGTGATCAATCCCAGTCAGCCTTCCTTCTACGCAGCTGAATATCTTTGTTTGTTTACCCTTATGAGTGATTAACTCCCAACTCATAAGTCGCTCTACACACAAGTGTTTCCCAATTGTGCGGGGGTTAAGATCATGCAAACACACACACTCGGATTTGTGGAACTATTGCTTCTTTTCTTATTTATGGAATTCAAAGTACAACCTACAAATCTAGCATGGATCTTTACAAGTCTTTATTTTCCCAAAGTCTCATGCTTTCACCTACCAACTATTTAAACCTACTAACCAGCATGGAAGTTGACATCCCCAACTTCCCTATGACACATGTCATACATGCCTTAACTATAGGTGTAGTGGACAACCCCAACTATTGCTCTTTCCCTGTGACTATGTGCCAACTGCCCCTAAATAACCGCACACTAAGCAGCCAAGAAACCTCCCATAAAGCCCTTGTAACTGCCTAGGTAACTGTCATTATCCTTGCTCTGAAACTGCCCCTGTTGACGAGGCTAATATCCCCGCAACCGCCTACTGACGAGGCTAACTGCCTGCACAGTCTGCAACTGCCTGGTGAGGCTAATCTGCCTGCACTGTCCTCCGCCATTGCTGCTGCTGGCGAGGCTAATATCCATGCACGGATCTGCGTTGCCTTCGGGTCATCCTTGCCTGGGTCTGTGTTGCCTTCGAGTCTCAGTCTGCCTGCGCTGTTACTGTTGAGGCTAATATGCCTACTTGCTAGCGAGGCACATCTGCCTGCCTGCCACCAAGGCTAGGGTCACTACTAGCGAGGCTAATAACACCGCACGGGTCTGCACTTGTTCTCTGTCTTGTTCATACGCTCCTACTCCCTGCTTTAAACTTCCCACACATGGACAAGGTGCAAGGTGAAACCATGCCCTGCGTGCCCCTGCCTATAGCATTAGCCAGGGTGTAATAGTGAGGCATATGACATTTATGGCTTACCACTTTGACATATTTCTTGACGTCTTTTTTGCTTTTTGTTTATATGTTCCCATAAGGTATAAATGGTAAGATATTTATAAGGTTTTGGGATGACAACGACTATTATTTGAACCCTGATAAAAAAATGGCTATAATTTTTTATCAACACTCACAACGGGTAGTTAACGGACATTTTTGAAAATTCTACATAAACTCATATTCATCACATCATTTTTCATTCCTCTAACATTTCAATTTCTATCTTCTATCCATTTTCATGAGTAATTCTGATATATCCTCTTCCTCATTTTCTTCAAATGAAACCGATGTTTATTTTTATCGAATCATGGCATCATTTGATCAAGAGCAAGATTTATTGTTTCACATATATGCAAATAATAATCAACTATTAGTAGAGTTGGAGGAGGGCGACGAGACTGAATCAAGACACAAATGAGCGGTTCCTGGCCATATAGTTATCAATCGTAATCGAGAATAAGTTGGATACAATTTTACATGGATTACTTAGATGAGGTGCCGCAATATCCTGAAGCCAAATTTCGCATAAGATTTCGAATGTGCAGAAGCTTGTTTTATCGGATTGCAGATGCCGTCAAAGATCACCATATTTGCTTTATGCAACACCGCGATGGTCTTGGTAAACTCGTATTATCTACCTTGTAAAAAATTATAGATGTTTTTCGAATGCTTGCATATGGTGTACTAGCTGATTCTCTTAATAAGTATTTAAAAATTGGTGAGTCTATTGCAATTGATGTTTGAAAAGGTTTTGTCGAGCTCTTATAGAGGTTTTCGGATCTCGCTATTTGAGAACACCTAAGCCAGAGGATGTTGCAAAGCTTCTGTATGTAGGTGAAGAACATGGGTTCCCAGGAATGTTAGAGAGCTTAGATCGCATGCAGTGGCGTTGGAAAAATTGTCCAACCTCTTGGGCAAGAATGTATTCAAGGCGTAGCAGATCACCAACTAGTATTCTCGAGGCAGTTGCTAATTACGATCTTTGGATTTGGCATACACATTTTGCTTTACCAGGCTCTAACAATGATATCAATGTGCTCGAGGCATCTCACCTATTTTCAAATCTTGTAGAAGGTAATTTTCCGCCCGTTAACTATACAATTCTAGATAAAGAGTATGACACCGGTTATTATATGACTGATGACATATATCTAAAGTGTTCTACATTGGTGCAAGCTATACATGTTCCTCAAGGTCCAAAAAAGTATTGTTTGCACAAAAACAAGAGTCATGTCGGAAGGATGTTGAACGAGTATTCAGAGTTTTTCAAGTATGTTGGGCGATTGTGAAGGGACTAGCACATTTTTAGGATAAACATGTTTTACACGATATAATCGAAGATGACCGTGATCCAAGTGCTCCGATTAGAGAATCCAATCGGGCCCCTCTATTGCGTGTTGAGTTGGCAACTGATGAGTCTACACGGTTTCAAAATTTCCTTGCTTGACATAGAAAATTTAAAGACAAAACAGCTAATTGCATTTCAGACGCGTTAATTGAGCATTTGTGGAATCGGCATGGTATTCATGGGTTTTTGTAACAATACTAGATGAAAACAACAAATCTACCTATTCATTTTTTGTTCTATATTTCAAGAAGATATCATCTTACACCGACCGTAGGATTTCAAATTATTACTCAATCTTGAACCATTGAAATATTATCACAAATATTTACCTTATCCATATGATGATTTATATACATCATCTTGTTGTATTAGTTACTCAGACCAATAAATCACCATATCCATTATCTCTGTATACACCTCAAAGACAATTGTTAGGCAAACCAACGCTTTAATAGAAAATGATATTGAAATCAATTCTAATGGTCGAAGACGTAATTTTTTTTATCAAAGAAGATGAACTCCTGTGTCATGTATATCTTTCAGTTTGTCATGATTATACAGGTGTTAACCGGAAGAAAGATAGAGTATGGGAAAAGATAAGCACTATGTGGAATGAGGGTAAGGTTTATCCTTCAACGAGAAGCCCCAAGTCTCTTCAAAGTTGATTTTCAGTTCTAACCTATTGCGTAGACAAATATCATGGTGCAATTTGGCAGATTGAACATCGAAATCCAAGTGGTACTTCAGAGAAAGATATTGTAAGTATTTGTTCAAATTATTTAAGTGACAAAGTTATATATGGGGATATCAGTCTTAATAATCTATTCTTTGTCAACATTTGTAGATCTCCAAAGAAAAACAACATCTACTAGTTGATCCAACCTATACAAAGAAAAAGCTGCAGTTTGATCATATATGGCTTATTCTTAAGGAAGCTGAAAATGGACTGATACTGGTAGAAGTTCAACCAAAACACGACAGAGAAATGACTACTCAAGGGAAGGATATGAATCATCCACTCACACATCTCAATTGACAAGTAACATGCCATTTGATATCGATTTCAATGCGGATGAAGATGAACAAGAGCAGTATAATGAGAAATTTGGCAGTATAACTCCTCGGCCTATTGGTGTAAAGAAAGCAAAGCTGAAAAGGAAAGTGGAAAATGAAAAATCCAAGCTTGTTAAACAAATTAAAGGATCCAATCAAGAGCTGAAGGAGTTATTTGAAAAAAGAATGTTGGAGAGAAATGCATTTGTAGCCAAGCACGAGGAATATGCATCTCAAAAAATAGCTTTGCAACGTGAACGTGAGGAGAGAAAAATCATGCTTATTAGGTTGGATTCGATTAGAGATCCAGAAGGTCGTAAGTACTTGCGAATGAAAAAAAGCTGAAATAATAGAGAAAAGAGCTTGTCATTCCCAATTACAACAACCACCTCCAACATTTGGCTTTGGTAATTTCAGTAATAATGTCCAATTTCAAGGTGGTTCACATGGAACTTTCAACTCCGGTAACTTCGGTGGATATGGTGATCACCATGGAGGAACAACTGCTTTTGGTGGAGTCCCTCATTATGGAGGAAGTGGTGGATCTGGAACAAGTGGTTCACAAGAAGGAGTCCAACGATTCGGTGATAGCGGTGGAACCAGAACATGTAGTAAATATGGACAGATGCGAGAACATGCAAGAGGTGATGATGATCTTCCGGAGTACTAAATTCGGTGATTAGTGACTTCTTTTAATATTTATGTATTATTTAGCTATTTTACTTTTATGCATCAATGTGTATAGTACTTTTTCCGAGCTCGGAGTTCATCCCCTAAAAGGTTTTGAAGATGCCGTTAATCATTGTTTATAAATCATAAGTAATTATTATGCATTAAAATAATTTAGCCCGATCACATTCAATATTAGATTCATATGAAAGAACTCATTGCGAGGTTCGTGATGGTATATTGGTTATTTGTAAAAAAAAAAATATATAAACATGTGGTTTATGGAGAAAATTAAAATATAACTAAAATTAAAATAGATATAATTAAAATATTAGAAAAAATAGGAGGATAAATTGGGAAAACAAATGACAAAATAATAAAATAAGGAACTCATTTACCTTACCAAATGGAATGTCATAGATAGCATTCTACTATTTACATACGACAATTTTTTTTTTGAGAAACAGGGGATACCTTATAGTGGGAGGTGGTGGTAATGTATATATTGATGGTTTTAGCATACAGTGGGAGATGGTCTATTAACTCTTGGTCAGTTTGGGTATACGTTTTTAACCTCCCTACACTTAGAGTCAGCATGGGCCGGGCTGGGGCCGGCCCTAGCCCTAATTTTAGGGCTTAGGGTAGGGCCGGACTTGACTTTGACTTATTTTAGGGCCGGGTAGGGTAGGGTCGATGCTTCAATATGCAAATCTTAACCCGCCCTAAAGGCCCATTCCGTTAGGGCTAAAAGAACGGGTCGGGCTGTCCCTCTAATTATGGCTAAATAGAGTCAAGAAGGGCCAAACATGGCCTTTTTTTATTTAACAAAAAAAATATTTATTGAATTTCTTTCATCAAAATTTTGTTAATTGGTGCATACACATTACACAAGATTCTTTTTTAATTATACAAATATATTTTACATATATATGTAGATTAATTTCAACTTTGTACATTTATAAATATAAGTTTAAGTAGTTATATTTATATATCATCTATCTAAATCACTCAAAATTAATTATTATTTAAAATATGGTAAGTTATATTGTATATAAGATATGAAAAGTATTTAAAAAATCAATTATTAAAAAGATCTAAACGAGCTGTATATGGCAGGCTTTTAGAGTCGAACTTGACCCTAAATGACTCAATAGGGCATGCCAGAGGGTAGCACCGGGTTTTATTTTCTAAACTCTATCCCTACTCTATTTGAGAAAAGGGTCGGGCCGACCCTACCTTAAAAGAGGGTCGGGCTGGACTTTGGTCCTATTTGGTAGGGCGGACTGGGCTCAAGGGACAAATATGACCCATACCCTACACCTATGAATCCTATGATACTGTATATACTAAATAACTTGGATATTACAATTTACCATCCTATAATTACAGTTTGCTCTACTTCAAAGATTTTCATGGTCTTTGTAGTTTGCATAAAACCTCGGGAAAGAAGCAGTATTTGTTTCAGCTCAAGGAAAAAAAAATAGCGTTCATTCGTAACCGAAAGAGGAAAGAAAGCACAAAGATCCATATGAACTGGGATCGCCCTCGATCACACTCCTTTGCTCGTCTGTCATTATTCACGAGTGTATATTTGAAACGCAAGTTTCTCAGAGCTAACAGCCTAGTGTGATTAAAAATTGAGATTAGCGCACACATTCCCATAGATGATTAGTTATTCAATTCTTTCATCACTAAACACAAACCGGTCATTATTCAAAAGATAAAAAACACAAACCGGTATCATAACTAAACATAGCTAGAGAAACATACAACATAACGTTATCGAAAAACTCAAATCAAATTCTTTGTTTCCTAAATACCATTTTCTCTATCTACTCCTTCGATCTTCTTCATCAAAACTAGTATTCAAATTTTGTCCTCCAATTGAGTCATTGTATCTCGAAGAAGATTGCTTCTTTTTAGGAGGTGGTGGACACGAGCGGTCTTGACTTGAACGATCTTCATCCTTCTTATCTCCAGCCATCGTCCACTTGTTTTCTTCTTGCGACATATTTGAAAATCTCGTCTGAACTAATCTAAATTAGTCAAGTGCCAGCCAAAGTTTAAGACAAACTGTGTGATATCAGCTGAGAGTAAATTGTGAAGAAAACAGAGGTTAAGACTCTTTATATAGAAATATAGAATGGTCTTTCCCTGATCCAAACGGATTCCTAACCAGATTAGCTAAGATCAAGTCTTTGCCAAACAAACCAGGAAAGAATATAATAATCGACCCATTATAAACAAGAAAAGCATCTTATTAGTGTAAACGTACTTCTGTCATTGTGGTGATTAAGCTACAGCAGATTGTTTCGAACTAAAAATTTGAGGATGAGATGATGTCATTATATAGTCTACGCATGCGTCCAATTCCTGGCAAGCACGAAGACCCTTATTTTGATGAACTAAACTCAGCTAGTTATTGGTCTTTGCACTTGTAGATTAATTTAAGAAAAATTATTATTATATCATTTATATGGGCATATAACATATAATTTCTTCTCAGGATATCTATCTACGTCGTAAGTTGGATTCAAATGCATGTTGTGAGAGGAAGTTAGAAGCTGAAATGGTGCTTTACGTACAAAAGTTGCATGAAATTTCAGCTGGTGTCTTACAAACTAGTTTAGTATGAGATTCAACGTCTTTTAATTATGCATGGCACAAATACTAAAAAGAAATGAGCATTTCATACTAATTTAACCCTTTAATTATTTACTTCAATGATAAAGTTGAAAATGTGACAATTTCAATACAAACTAAACAAACATTTGCCCAATTAGTACAAAAACTATAATTTTAAAACTATTTTCCCTCATTTATCTAAACACTCATTTATAGAGAAAGTTGACGAAAGATATGTATCACATCATCCAATAACCTCCCATTAAAGTCGCTAGAAAAAATTAATGACATCCAGTAACCTTTAATAACAAATTACTAACACCCAGTAACCCCTGAAATAATAAATTACTGACACCTACTAACTCCAATAACAACTTACTAACACCTAATAACCCCAATAACAAATTACTGACACTCAGTACGTAATCCTTCAAGTAATAATTACTAACACCCAATAACCTCCGATAACAAATTACTAATACCAAATAATCTCCAATAACAAATTGCTGACAACTAATAACCCCAATAACAAATTACTGACACTCAGTGACCTCTTAATAACAAATTACCAACACTCAGTAACCCCACAATAACAAATTACTGACACTCAGTGATCACTTAATAACAAATTACTAACACTCAATGATCTATTAATAACAAATTACTGACCCCCAGTAATCATATTACTGACCCCAAGTAACTCACAATAATAAATTACTAACCCCTAGTAATCATATTGAGGTTTACCGAACAATCCTTCTCCAAACCCACAATAAAGCTAAGCAAGATATAACCAGCTCTCAAATCACGTATTCAAGAATTTTAAGTAACATGACCTAATCTAACACTAAATTATTCTAGAAGAATAAGAACATCTCTCCACAAAATGCCACACGGTCATCAGACACCAGATGTTTCTGAAAAGTGACCGTGTTTGCATGGATTTTAACCAGAATTTTCTGAAAGGTGATTTTAATCAGTACTGATATACATGGTTGATTGACATTAAAACATGATTCAATTTTTTCGATCCAATAGTTAGTGACAAGCTTCTCAGGATCCTAATTAACACACAAGCATGAATTTGTAGGGATCATACTTCAATTTCAATGTAAACTATATCGCTCAAACTCGTCGCCGCCACTCCCTACTACCGTGTTGTCGAAAGCTCGACAGTCGAAAGCTCTCTCTGCTCTCATCTACACTTCTATTGTAGAACCCACATGTTTAGCTCTTCTCTAAGTTTTTTTTTTAAATTGAATCAGATATTGGTTAGAATCATTAGATACTGATTATGGAATGATTAGATACTAAAATTTGGTGGGTATATGGGTTTGTTCACTTTGTTGGTTAAACATATCTTCTTGGAAATTTAGAATATGATTATATGAAATTGGGTGTTAGTGTATAGTCTTGTTACTGTCAAACTGAATGGCTGAATGAGATTATGATTAGAGATTGAGTATTTTATTTGCCTATTTGGGTTTGTTAAGATTGAAGGGGATTAGTGTTGGTATATGAGTTTATTAGTTAAACTATCGATTTGGAATGATTGGAAATTTGAAATTTGGTGGTATGTTAGAGAATGATGAAATGAGAGATTGAGTATTTGCATATTGGGTTTGTTAGTTAGTTAAGAACTTAATATTATAGGGAATTAGGGAATGGTAGAAATATTTAGGATTAATTGACCTTTAATTATATGAACTTCATACATTCCATGTTGTAAATCTGAAATTTTTTTTGCCTTCGACCAAAGTTTGTAGTCCACCTCTGAAATTAGCCCGAGTGACATTTCAATCTTAGCTCCTCCACTGATCTGAAGAAAAGGTGACTGGCCCGAACTCAAAGACGATGACTTTGGCTGTGTGCAGTGTTCTAAAAACGGCCTAGGCGCTAGGAGGTCAGTTGCCGCCACGATTTTTGCCTCGGCAGCCGCCTAGGCGGTTCTAGGCGGTCCGGGACGGTTCTAAGCGGGCCTAGGCGGTCAATAATAAAATTGACTAAAAAAACCTAAAAGAAAAATAGACTAGATGCTTCAAGATTGGTCAAATTTAGTCTGTGTTCAATTTAATGCTAAGATAATCAATAAAAAAAAGAATACAAGACTTAGGAGTAGACGTATTACTTTGGTGAGGAAGCTAGTAAGGCTCAAAGTTGGATTGTTGATGGTGGTGATGATGATGATGAAGAAGAGTCGGATATTACTAGTGTGGAGGGAGAGACTTTGAGAGTGGATAATGCGCCTACCCGGCCTACGACTAAGAGTGTGGAAATAAGAGAACTTCATGATACAAAGTTTATTTCGAATGAGGACACATAAGATGAGGAAGGAGATATGAACATTGAGAGGAAGAACTTGAGATTTAGGTATGTATTTTTTTTATAATTTGTATTTTGTTCTAATATTTTTGTATGGACTGTCTATTTAAGTTATTGTGAATTTAGATTATTTTTAAAATTAATATTGAACATTATTATATATTTTTAATCATAAAAATATTTAATAATTCGAAACTGCTTAGACGATAGGAGGTGGCTGTTCAGCTACATACCGTCTAGCGCCTTTTCGAAACTTGGCTGCGTGGGTCGAGGAACCTCAATGGCGGCCGTTCATGCATGAACTTTGACCGGTTTCGGATCTGGGTTGCTGGGCTTGTTATCGAATTTGGAGTCGCTGCCTTTGCACCATGAGAGAAGACATGTCATGACTAACTCTGAATCCGAAAGATAGAGATGCGTCAAAGAGAGCGTCTATGGGTGAGAGACGTCGGCGTTGACATCGACATTGATGTCGTCGATGGAGAGAGAGAGAGAGAGAGAGAGTGACGCGTGAGAGAGATAGAGGCAAAAAGAAAAAATTGAGGGTAGTTTTATATTTTCCGAACAAACATTGAAATGGGCATATGTTGCTGAATTTGGCAATTTTTATTTCTGTTCATTTGGTCAATTTCGCATACTTAATTAGATGCATGATAGTTTAGGCTGTAATATTAACCAAGTATTAGAAGATGTAGTGCGTGTTTAAAAGCTAGCTAGGATAATTACTGAAAAATCTGGTCTTCCTGGAAATCTTGAATATCCCTTTTAATTAACTTCCGATCTTGATTATGCCCTTGATTATATACAACACATCACAGTAGCCAGACTGCTGCAAGCTAGAAGGTAAAATCAGAATTGTTCGTGCAAGCTGAAAAGTGAACATGGCGACGGTGGCTGGTCCTGATCGATCCTAGTTCATTGCAGACTATTCCATAAAAACAGATAATGCAGTACGTACAGGTAATACTAGTTCAATTCAATGCTTATAATAAGTTTCACGGCCGCGGGTTTATTAACCAGTATTAACCAGAAACACGCACGTTGAAGACAAGCAAATAGATCGAGTACGATACGATGATACGTACACGTACGTATGAAAGAGAGCCTATGACAAGCTCACAAGCTAATAGTTGTTTAGTTAGAGATTGATGAGAAGATCCAGCTAACAGAAATGAAGGGTACTGATCGAAATCAGAATAGAGACTTAACATAACAAAAAATAGAAACTTGGCCGACACTCAACTTAACCAAATCCATGTTGTACTGAGAACCGACGTACTGTAAGTATATATATTAGTCAATGTACAAAGTGAAACTTCACTTTGAAATTACAAAGTGAAACTTCACTTTGAAATTACAGAGTGAAGTTTCAATTTTGGCACATTTTTCGGTCAAATTTTTTCACCATAAACGATTCAATATTTAGATATGTTATTCAAGATCATCTATATAAAATTTCATCTAATTCAGACATCGTTAATGTATTAAAATTAAATTACATCAATAAATGAATTAAAACTGTTCAACGTGAACCGTTCGTGTAAATCTTAATTTTGAAAGCTCAAACCATTTTCAAATTGGATGAAACTTTATAGAGATGATTTTGAATAACATACCTAAATATTGAATCGTTTTCTTTACAGACACCTCGCAAAACACTATTCATGAACAGTAAAAGCGATTCGTTTTCTTATATAAGGAGGTCCTCTCCTTCATTAGAACCACCCCAGAATTTTCAAATTCCTCTCTTCTCTCCATTTCTGGACAATCCGAGAGCTTCTTCATTATAATAATTTATTCTTTGTAGTTCATGCATAAGTTTATAGTCAAATAAAGGTATATATATATATTATAGAACTACAAAGAATAAATTATTATAATGAAGAAGCTCTCGGATTGTCCAGAAATGGCGGTTACAGGGCGGACGTCCGCACCTCCGCCTTAAAGTACGGATTTGATGATTCTGGTGACGGTGAGGCGGCCTGCGGCCGGCACAGCCACACTCCCTACCCCCTGGCGCTCCTGTCTGTGCTGACCGGAGCTCCATCGGCGACCGGGATCGGCAAAAACAATTTTCTGGTTTTATTCCGGCGACTTTCTGATTCCGGCCACCGTTGGAGCTCCGACCGGCACAGACAAGATCGCCTCGCCATGATGAGTCCCCTTGTGCCTGTCCGCCTCGCCGATGCGCCGCGCCGTCGCTGGAATTGCGACGTCCACTCTCGATCCTATATATATATATATATATATATATATATATAAACCACGTAGTGATATCATATTTCTCACTCGTATTCACTCACGCACAAACCCTAATTCGATCACCTGTTATCTCTCTTGCCAAGAAGATCGGAAGAAGCCACTCCAAGAAGTCTTGCGATTGCGATACGCTGTTAGTGTATGATCCCGACCAAGTTGAGAGTATATTCGAGAAGAAGTACTGGAAGATAAGCGGGGTTCAACTCCAAAAGATTGTTGGGAGCTATGTAGCACTGACACTTGCACTTAGTCGCGTATTGCGTATCAGACACGTATTAGATACGGACGCGCGTGTCCAAACTCCGAAATGGACAAAGTTTGGACATGCCCATATTTGAAATGGATACGCATGTATGTTGCAATTACACAAATAAGAGGAGAAATTGGGATAAAAGTGAGAGTTAATATTTAATTAACGTGCCCGTGTCAAAAAATAATAATTTTTCGTGTACACGTATCGTATGGTATCTAATACAGACACTCGTGTCCGTATCCGTACTTCATAAGTTGGGAGTTGGTTGTGGGCCAAGAGGAAAAGAAATACTCGGTTCCCAACAAGTACTTCTGGGTGTCAGAGCTCCAAGAACTCATCATGAAACACGAAAAATATGTCAATCAAAGAACTGGTGAGCCGTTTGTGCTTGAATCATGCTCAACGGAGTTCTTTGAGAAGTTACTTCATCAAATCGTCAAAATAATGATGAGCTCCAGCAGGTTGTATGGAATTGGTAGCGGGCAAAGAGGAGAAAAATATTGGGTGGGACTCAAGCACTTCCTACTCCAAAAGCTCCAAGATCTCTGCAAGAAACACAAACGATTTGTGCTCGATCGAAGATTTTTTGAGCCGATTGTGCTTGAATCTTGCTCTATGGAGACTTTTCAGAAGTGACTTTATCATATATTTTATTAATAAAGCAAGAAAGAATTTGAGATGATTAAATTTTTGAACTACCTAAATTCTGTTAGAAAAAAAAACATGCAAAATTACACACAGTGTGTCTTGAGTCTAGTTAAGAATCGATAGAGTAGTAAAGGTTGGAATGTATTTAATTTTAATTTTTAATGTAATCAAGACGTCTTGTACTAGCCTTTTATTAAAAAAAAAAAACAGACGTGTTATACTATTGTTATCCACGATTCCATGGTTATGGAAAGAAGGATCAATTGAATTAGTTTATCTTATTCTTCACTATATATGTGTTTTCTTTTATGAAATTATGAATTATTACAAACACTAGAATTTGCTTTTTTCTTTTGGTTACAGTGGTGACCTAAAAGGCCCAAGCAAAAAGAAACAAAGAGAGCTTAAATGTTGGAACACACCCCAGATCTCCTGGCTCTAGACAAACCAGCTAAATCATCAAAATAAGCTTGAGTAGCATGCACAAGAGGGTCTTCAAAGATGATCAAGCATAAGTCATGAGAGATACTGTTTTTGGCCAGAGAGCCTGCCATCATGTTACATTCCCTAAAAATATGGGAGATCTTGACATTCTGCATTTTAGACAGAGAGAGGAACAACCAGCAGCAAGTACAGAGCAAAGGGGGTGCAAATCAAACTTGTCAATCTGCATAAGCTGAACCAGAATAGCTGAATCAGTTTCAATTTCCACAGCAGCATTAAAATGCTTGGAAATAAGTTTAAGACCAAAGTAGAGAGCCCAAGTTTCAGCGTCAAGAATTTCATTAACTCCCAAATTCATTTGAAAACCCTTCAACCAATGACCATGATGATCTCTTATAATGCCACCAACACCAATATTCCCAGAAAAACTAGATCTAGTACCGTCAATGTTCAGTTTCAAAGAATTGATAGGAAGCTTGTTCTAGGAGAGCATGGAATAACTGAACATGTTAGACAATTTGGCCTTGGCTTGAGCACCAGTCCACTATTCAACATAATCCCAAATTATCAGAGAGGGGGAAAGCAGGCATAACAATACAGGGATAAAAAACAGTCTTGTTCCTCCATTTCCAAATAAACCAACAAGCAAAGACAAATAGATTGCACCATTTAATATCATTCTTAACTCTATACTGGCAATGGATTTGAGCAGTAATCCACCCATTCCAATCCAAAGAGAAAGAGTTACGAATGGATTAGATCTTTCCAAATCAATTTGGTTCTACTGCAGTCTTGAAACAAATGAAGCATGATCTCATCATTAGCATTGCAAATAGGACATCTAGCATTATCAGTAAACCCTGTTTTCATCCTTTGCACATTAGTAAGAATTTTCTTATGCAAAACAGTCCACATGAAAGTTTTGATCTTAGGATGACAATTCAGCTTCCAAACGGAGTTCCACAAAGGGCTTCAGCGTTATAAAAAGTGGTCATGTAAGCAGACTTAACAGAAAAACAACCATTAGATGTTGCATTCCAGATCAACTTGTCACTGCCACAATCCATAAAATCAGTAGGCACACAAATAATTTGATTCACAACTTCCAAAGGCACATAAGCTTTAAGAAGATCAATATCCCAACCAGACTCGCACCAAAAATCGCACCAAAAATCGCTAATAGTAGAATTTGTTCTTTAATGCCACCATGATTTATTTTTCTTTTCAAGAATGTAATGAGATCTGCCACTGGGTAGCACATTAGCGATTTAATCGATTTTGATCAAGCTGGACAGAAGCTTATCGTCACGGTCACCCTATTAAACGTACGTCATATGTTTCGATAATGTTAACTCTAAGCCATGCATGCAGAAACTGATCTCTCAAGTCCATCAACGTTTCATTCACAAATCACAATATCTTTTGATAGTGAAAATATAAGATCGTATTTTCATGCTGTAATAATGAATAGTTGTGTATGTACCACTGGCTAATCAAATAAGTTAACATCATCGAGCAATATAACATATTGGACAATTTTTAATTTATTCGGATTGTTTGATTTGATCGTACTAAACTCTTGTTACTGACTGGAGGAGCTTGTTAAGGTTTTTGATTTGCCAATTATAATTGTATTATCAACTTGCCGAATCACCGTCTCCACTGCCGCGGGTGGAATCGCCGCCCTCATGCGCCACTTACTTGTGACTTTATACAATTATACTTATCAATGGCCTTAACAACATCGTTGAAATCAAAAAATTTCATCACAACAATTCTAGACCCAAAGACAACATCCCCATTAGTTTTACGAATCAGTATGTGTGAAAACTGAGAAAGAATGGGATGATAGCTAAATATATACACATCCGACAAACTAGTGTGGTCATACAGTGAAACTTCAAAACGCACAAAGATCTCGATCCACTGCCGCTATAAGATTCCCGAATAATTCAAAAACAATACAAGATGATAGAATTTCACGAGTTAGCAGCTTTGGTTAGCCTTGCATTAACTATTTGGACGAGTATGTGATCCCCGAACTCTATACGATACAATTATGTATTTCATCACACACAGCAACGTTTCATGTTGATCGAGGAGAAATTTAACTCAAATGACTACAGAAATTGTGGCATCATATAGAACTGATGGAGAAATTGGAGGCCAGACTATATCGCATAAAAAGTTGAAAAGAAGCCTTATTAATTATTTGTTTCAGCAAAAAGTAAAATTCTCCAACATCCCTTTGCTTGAAGGGAAATTCTAGTTTCATAAATTTAATTGCACATTGCTAAAATTTAAGATTAACGCAGACATTAATTCTACAAGAAAATTTGTCATTCAATTCTTCAATTACTAAAGCAAAAACATATCTAGAGAAACATACAAACAATCTAATTCAAAACAAATGAATGTTATTTCCTAATTCCATATCATCTATTTGCTCCTTCCATCTTCTTGGTCGAAACTCGTATTCAAATTTTGTCCTCTAGTGTCATTGTATTTCAAAGAAGGTTTCTTCTTTTTGGGAGCTGGTGGACACGAGCGATCTTCATACACACTACTAGCAAAAAACACATTGACACTGATTTTAGTGATTTAGTTAGCACAGACTTTCACATATCTGTAAATATTACAATTTCAAACGAATAATCGTGTGAAATGAGGATAATTGGACCCACAAGAATTTTGCAATTGAAGAAACCACAGAATTCCGTTTAAAAAAAATACTAGAAACAAATTTCAGTGTGGATATAGAAATCTATTCTCACAGTTGTCCGTGGGAACCACAATTAACACAGATTTTGGTGCATACATCTTAATAGTTATTATTTTATAGGATTATAGAGTTACAATTATTAGTGCTAAATATATGTGCAAACAGATTTTTGTGTGAATTGATAATTAAGCATGGACATCCGTGTGAGAGTGGCTAATTAACCTCTAACCCTAAAATCTTAAATGCTTTCAGCCTCTCTTTTTCTTTCTCTCTCATAAAATCCCTGATCTTGTTGGCTCAGCTCCCATATCTCACACAACCTCCATCATTAAAGAGCATAGAAGCCCAGAAGGGTGATACTTTCCCACACAAATTCAGATCGGTTCCAGGTTTACTTTCGTTAACCCATATTGTATTAGATCTCTAATCGATTTGTTATTAGATCATAAATCTTTTTGGTGTTGATCTATGGGTATTATCAGCTTGGAGATTTACTGCCATGAATCATGGGATTTTTCTTTAGCACATGTAGTTTCTCTTTGGGTAGTAGTTTCGGATGCCCAGATCTGCAATTATGTATCTCTCCCCAATTCATAGTTTCATGTGGTTTTCATTTTTAATGGAGGCAGTAGTCCTCAAATATTGTTTTTGTGTTCCTTGTTACCAGAAATTCTATCAAGACTTACCAGAAACCCAAGACAACGACATGAACAAGATCCAGATGTGTAATGGAGTAGATTCATCAATACATCATCAAGAGGCAAAGAGGCACGACATCATTTTCGTGTATAGCTTTTTTTCTTCCAAGAATCAAATTTTGTAGAGGGAATAATTTGTTTGAGAGATTTGTAATGAAGTAAATTCACCAATATAAGTTTGAGATTTGATTTCTACCAAAAATCTAATAATGAGAATGAGATCTAGTGATTTCATTATGTGGACTTTGGAACCTGATTTAAGGAATTATAAATTTATAAAAATTGTGCAAATTTTTTTTTGAATCCGGTCACTTTTTTTCACACAGAGATCTGTGAGAGCTGTGATGTTATTGCACACCGTATGAAATATTAAAATACATTTTAAAACCACATAAATTGAATTGCAGTTTTTCATAAACAGAGGGACCCGCAAGTAAAATTCACACGATCTTTATAATCCGTGTGTTAAGAGTATTAGCCCCCCCCTCCAAACCGCACAGATAATCAATCTGTATGCGCACTGTGGTTATTAGCTTTTTCACACAGATATCCATGTGAGATACCCTTATTTCACAACGATTAAAATCAATGTGAAAATTCATTTTGCTAGTAGTGACAATTGGACTTTCGCATTCTTATCTCTGGACATTATACACTTATTGTCTTCTTGCGACATGTTCAAAAATTTAGTGTTGATTAATCTTAGTTAGCCAAGTGCCCAACCAAATTACTTTTAACTGTTTTAAACACAAACTCGTTTGATAGAATGAAACATGGAGAATACTGAGGCCAAGACCTCTCTTTATATAGATAATTCCTCTCCCAGATTTAAACAGATTCCTAGCTAATAAAGCTGAGACGAAGTCTTTGCTAATCAAACAAGGAAACATAATATTACAAAAACATACCCAACACATGTACATAAAGGAAAAGTATTGTCTGTGCACTGAGAATTAAAACTTGAATGTATCTGATGACTATATATAAATATTAGCAAGCACACATGATTGTGATAAAGCTATATTAGTATTACCAAAGCTTATTCCATCCCTAGCCGTGAGCCTTCACGCTTTGTTTTCACCTAAGCTGCATGAAATCGGATGCGGGTACGTCGAAGTGAAGTATTTGGAAACGCGGAGGCGTTTTAAGCCAGTACGTTTTGGAAGCGTCATAATACAATAATATATATTTATATCTAAAAATATATTATAGAAAACAGTAAATTAATTACTAACATTATAGAAGAATAATATGATAGAAAAAGAGCTCAATAAACATTTTGTTGTAGCCTAGAATAAATAACACAAACACTTCAATTACTAACATGATACTAGTAGTGTAGCTAACCACAAATGATGCACATCACCTCTCAGTCAATCCATCATACACCTGGCGATCTCTTCAATCACACTGACCAAGTATATAGAATAAAAAACACGTGTATCTACATTTTGCAAGGAGCGGTGCCCCCCAAAAATGAATGACATTGCTCTCTCTCTCTCTCTCTCTCTCTCTCTCTCTATTCTCTTTCTCTCTCTCTCTCTGGGCTTCATCCTAGTCTACCCCAAAAATCAACAATACTGATTTTTCACTCATCTTGTTTCAATTAGTATTTTGCTCCAAATCAAACTAATCTATAATCTTATATGCCCTTGTGTGTCACACAAAACTAAAAGCTCAAACAAATCCTCAAATTTCATTCAACTTGCTTGAACGAGGCTTCAACTGTATGTATTATGGGTTTTCATTCAATTCTAGATTTTGATTTATCTTCATAAATTATCGAGTCCATAAAATATGAAGATTTTAAGAAGGATTTATAGTAGAGCCGGAAAAGAGAGAAGAAAACTATAAAAACCCAACAACCCTCGCACTTCCACGACACTTCCAAAACTTTCTTTTTCGGGAGCGCGCTTCCACTGCGCTTCCGAGCGCTTTCAAGCGCCTCCACTTCAGATTCGATTCGAAAGCCAGAATCGGACCTCCGGTGAAGCTTTTGTGCATTGAGGTTTTCATACGCGTGTTCACTAATGTATCATAACTTATATATTATGTTTAAAATAAAACTATCGCATTATGAAGCGACTATATGAAGAAGCCTTCTCTGGATCGATCGACATCAGCCGATGTGATCATTATATATATTTAGTGACCCTATAAAAAATTTATTTGATTCAGACCTCGTTTTACCGTTAAAATTTCTGGCAAACCGAAAACACTACTAATATGCCCTAAGAGATAACCTAGTACCTAGATGTGAACGTCGAAAGACATTTACATATATGAAATTACCTAATTTTGTTTATCGAGCATGTGCGGTCAATTTGATGAAACCCATTTGGAAAAGCCTTAGTTAATGGGGTTTTAATCTGTCAAAACACATCTTTTTTGGTTGACCGGAATAAAGACAGTCATACGAGGTCTGATGGATGAAATTTTTACGGAGTCCCTAAATATATATGTATATATATATATATATACCAATAACATGACTGGTGTTGATCAGCCATATTCCAAACTAGAGTTGTCGATCGCCGAAATGCACACTAATGTATCATAACCTTTATATCAGCTTTAAAATAAAATTATCGCATTATGAAGCGACTATATGAAGGAAACTTCTCTTGCTCGATTAATGTCATTCGATGTGATCGGTATATATATTTAGTTATCCTGTAAAAAATTCATCTAATTCGGATCTCGTTTGATCGTCAGAATTTCTCATAAACCGAAAACACCACTAATATGCCATAAGGGAGGACCTATTACCTCAATGCGAGCACCAAAAGCCGTTTGCATATTTAAAATCACCTCATTTTTGTCACCGAGCGTGCACAATCAAATCGACGAAACCCATTTAGCAAAGTTCAGATCAATGTGGTTTTACCATGTAAAAAACGTCTCTTTTTTGTCATACCAGAAATTCCAATGGTCAAACAATTCTTAAATTGATTGAAATTTTTACAGGGTTCTCAAATATATATATTGATCACATTGGTTGGCGTCGATCGACCATATTTAAACAAGAGTTGTCAATCCACTGTCAATTTCACTTATTTAAAAAGGTTTTCTGAAAATAGATTTTTCAGATTGGGGACTGTTTATAGGCTTTAAAGAAAACCCAAGCTCTTTTCGCAAACCCAAATAGTCTGGCCCAAATTCTTGGCCCAAGCCCTTTTCTTTAAAACCATAAACGTCTCTCTCTCTCTCTCTCTCTCTCTCTCTCTCTCTCTCCATCAGCTCGACAGAGGTGCGCCAGAAAACACAGACCGCTCGGAGCTTCTCCGCCATGTCGCATTGCCGTTCGGCAAAATAGGACCGACGCCCCACCACCATCTTCTTCCTTTCCTTCTCCTCTTCAATAACCATACCTTGCATGTGGGATTTGTGTCGTGTTTTCCCCAAATCAAATTTGAGGCAGTGTTGAACAACCGAAGGATCTCCGATGAAACTTGGGCTCCAACAAGCTTCTTTGAATTCCTTTCGGTAAGCTTGGCTTTATATCTTAAACCCTAGTCAACTAAGCCTTCAATTTCATCAATTTGGAAATGAAAGTTGGCTTCCTCTGTGTTCTTCACCACCACCATGTTGCCGTTGTCGAATTCAATTATCTCAGCGAGGTTCAGTTTTCCTTTTCCTCTGGGTAATCTCTTCTTCCTTCTCTGATTCTTGATTCTAAAACCTTCAATTTTGTGGATAATATTGGAACTGGGATTTGGGAGTGAGATTTTTTTTGCTTGAATGCGTATGTATGATTGATAAAGCGTTAATTAAAACGTCTATACTAAACCCTGTAAAATATCATCGTTAGTATAGAATAAGTATGGATCGTTTTTCCGGGGAATTGAAGGGAACTCTAAATTGTTAGTGTTAACAAATAATGGGGGATTTGAGATTGATTATTAACTACTAAAATAAAACATAAATTACTATTTACATAATCGACTTCTTTTTAACAAACTTAAACTAAATTCACCATTACACCACATAATTACAAGTTCAAACATATCATGCATTCTAGTTCAACCAATTACATATTTTTTAGACACCAATACAATTAGAGCCTTAGGGGATCATCTAATCATGCAAGATTTCAATTAACATTTAGATTGACTTAGGGCCTAATCTAAATTTGCATGCAATTGAATTCAATAACACTTAGAGTAGAAATCAAACAAGATTACATTTAAGCATCAAATCTTTGTTGGAGACATGTTTCATGTATGGCGTCACCCACTATGGTTTCATATGCAAATTTCCAGAATTTTTACCACTTTAATCAACACAAACCGAACCTACTTAGGGCATGATTCGATTTGTGTTAATATGGTTAATGAATCTAGCACTCAAACAAAATCTTAGAGACTGCATCCAAGAACTAAATTCATATGCACATATCTGAAAATTATCTAAAAGTTTGAGAAAGATGATTACAACACAACAATAAAAATACAAACTTCAATAATTATAAAAACATAAATTTGGTATAGTCTAAAAAAATATCAAATACAATCTGAAAATTCTAAAACAAATAGAAAACCAATATTTCCACATAAACAACAATTTACAATCTTCATAAACAAAGAATTGTAGATTAACACAAATAGACGAAGTCATGGAGATGAGTTGCGAGAATCACACGTTGTAGGAACCTTAGAGGTACTGTAATAAGTGAAACTCGGTGGAGATGATGATGGTTTTGGGGTGGATGGCTTGGCTAATTTGTGAGGGAAGTTTATGGTGGTGTTTTGGCTCTTGAATGCTAATGAGAAGTGATGATATTTGAGAGATGAAGCCATGTATATATAGAGGAAAGATGGAGGGTTTGAAATTGCTTCTTTCTTCCTAAAATAATGTCATGCTTTAATCTCTTAAATCATGCCATGTTTTAGGGATGTTTTAATCTCTAAAACATGCCATGTTTTATTCCCTAAAACATGCCATGTTGTACGCCTTTAATGATCAACTTATATTTAATTGTTGCGTGACTTGACTCCATCTTTTTTTCTTTAATTATCTCTTCAATCCAATCTGAAAATAAGAAAATAAAATCATAAGTATGAGATAATTAGTTTCAAAACCTAACAAGGATTCCTAGTCAAACTAGGACTCTAAACCAATTATGCGTTTTTAACTCATGTAAGCAAAAAAATACATCCAATACCGCTCAAGACTCTTACTACGACTCAATAACTCAATAGTACAACAATAAGGGCAAAGAAAAGTACAAATTGAGGTAAAAATATGTTAAGAACGTCGCACAAAGTGCTCCTATCAATGATCTATTGTTTCATTGTGATTTCTTTTTTTAGTGGACCTGTGTTTGGTCGGCTAGTCTGTAGATTAATAGAGTTATGGTTGCTTGGTTTAGGAATTTAAGCAATAGTGAAGGATCATACTTTTCTGGCGGGGGCTTATCGTTAAGAGAATTGGGAATTGGGATCTTGAGGCGGAGCTGGGCCAAGGATATCATCGTCGGTGACGGTGGTGAGTTTGCAACAGTGGGAGGACAAGATATCTATCGATGTAGCCAAATACTCAGAATGTCCTAATTTTTAGGCAATCGATCCCCATGCGCAAAAATAAAGACAAAATAAGTATAAAAAAATTACTAAACTAATTAGTGATTTTCACGTCACAAATTATATGGCATGACCCTCCACGGCCATGGAGGGAATAATTTTCATAGTACTACCCAAGCTTCTTCATCTACATTGCGAACTATAGAAATGGCTAAGCTATCTGCTACTCCGGTTCAGTTCTAGTATGGTAACGGTCATTTATGATGTCTATGAACATAATCACCTCGATAATCATAAATAATTGAATCATGTTACAAACTACATTAATAACTATTTGTTCATAACCTTATAAAGTTTTAAAGGCTAAAATGTCATATACGTAATGTGGGTATCGCAAATATGTAAGCACCTTAGAATCTCTCCTCCCACCCGCATCACATGTTAAATATAAAAATTTTATTAATTATTTATTGTTCATGAACACTTGGAGTGAACATTGATAAGGTTAATTGATCGTGAAGTCTAGCATGGAAACTACATCTCTAGTATTCAAGCCTAAGCTCTCAGCCTCTCACCCATTTGCTGCCAACATGTTTGATGGATCTACGAGTTTTGGGATGCGCCTTCAACGGATGAGTAGTTTGGCTGTGATGGGATTCCCTCGTGGACTTCAATCGGAATGCATACTAGGTGAATATATAATTTCTCGTGATACAGTTGCCTACTTTTGAAATATTTCTGACAAGAGTAAAAATCCAAAATAATACCTGAATTTTTATGAAAAGTACTTGTTGGTACCTAAGAATTTTTGTTACTCAATATGGTACTTGAACTATTACACTGTTACTAAATATAGTACATCTATTAGTTTTTCCGTTAAATTAATAATGTGACACATATTTAAGAGGACAAAATGGTCAATACACATTAAATAATATATTTTTGCTCCCTCCTTAATTTCTTTTAATTTTTGTCCAAAATTCTCACAAATTTTTACCAAACTATACATGATCATTGATTGAGGATAAATATATTATATATACATATATAATATATGTTATTTACAAATTTGATGAGACCTTACAGAAGAATGTAATACCCACCATATTAGGGAGAAAAATCATCGTTATTCATTGATAATGAAGCCTTTATATAGGCATTACATTGAGTATCTCGTAGAAACAAGGATTATATATCATTCCTTATCTAGACTAACCTATACTAATTAGAACAAGATATATCGAAAGATTACAGTGAGTAATTCTCCTACAACACTCCCCCTTGTATCGTGATCCTAATGTGTCATGGTGCAATGTTGCTGCCTCGGTAAAAACCTTGCCAAACAAAACAAAAACTTCTTGGGTAAAATAAAAAGCTTAGTCGAAGGGACAAAGAGCGCAACACACCAACTACAGTTGAAGATAACATGTGGTGGAGACCCCCGCTGAAGTCTGCAAAACAACTCCCCCTATTCAGTAACTCAATCTCGAAGTCTAGATACATAGCGTATATACAAACGTTCTTCACATTCTTCAAAAGTAATAATGGGTCAATGATTTGAATATCAAATCTCACCAAATGTTATCTTCAACTCCGAGATTGAGTTTAAACCGAATAAGATGTCGAGTCAAGTATAATATAATAAGTACATGCATACACATATCATACTTAAATATAGAGAGTTTCATCTCCTAAGACTTCGTCGCTCATATGGTAGAAACATGTCTTCTCATGACTTTGACGGATTCATGGGATATTTGTAGGCATTAGTTTAACGTCCCTTTTCCCTTTAGCCAACCGATGAATAACATTATCAATAACGGTAATCACTTTCGAGACCTAGTAATCCCAAGATCCTTTCATTCTTAAGTTTGGGTTAGTGATATCTCTTAGTTCATCAAGAGTATATCACATGACATCTTAATATCCCTACCATAATTAAGTTAATGCGCTTCGTGGTCTAGAGACACTTAAGTAGGTGAAAACACATCCATCCAGAATTTTTATCTACATCTTTTATCTTAGTCCCAATAAAGATAATTTGTCACCACAAGTTGCAAGTTCAGTTGTTTTAAGATACCACCTAACTAACAAGGTAGTAGAGTGCAACAACAACCATTATGAGAGTAAGTCGTCTCATATTTGATTCCAGGGCGTGTTGTGAGAGATCTTGTGCCATAAGGTGAGTCTAAACTCTTTCTCACTACGCTTAACAAATGTATAACTGATAAGATTTACACTTGCGGCGTTGGTATTACCTGAACAATGACTTATCTCTCTGGTTGAACTGGATCCTACGGCTTTTCCGGGCGGCGACAATGGTGACTCAGTCACTTACTGTGTCACATCCCGGGACCGCTTCGCCGTAACATGATATTATCCGCTTTGGACATAGCCCTCACGGTTTTGTTTCTAATATCTCACGAGAAACTTCCAAGTATGTCACCCATCTTGGGATTGTTCTAGCCTGAGCAAGCTTAATTTTAGAGTTCTTATCTCCTCCGAAGCTATTGAGCCCCTAAAAAGCATCGTGTTAAATGGAGGTGGACATGTCATATAAGGCACATAACCCCCTCTCTGTTGGCTGATGTGGGATATTACATACTGGCCTGACATCTTCGTCTAAACCTATCGAAATAACACTTTCCATATATGCCAATTTACAATGTTGGAATTTTGCTTCAACAAAGTATGTATGGTTTGACATCAAACTCATTCAACATCGTCATTCTTTGATATCTCTCTTTAGATAGGTATTGACATTGAGGCGTCCCCCAATGATAACCATCATCCAAGAAAACAGACGAGTGAATATTATTGATCATTGATCGAGTTGTGCCTTAACTCGCATTCAACAAGTATTATTGAACCAAATGGTCTCTTTACATTTTCGTGAGAACCATGGCCTAGTGACACCATCTACCAAATTTATGCAGTCACCATGTCACCAGAAAAGGGTGACTATATGTCTATTTGTCGGATATCAATCCTTACATGGATAGTTGCAGCATGTATATCCGATGTCGTCACTTCAATTTATGAGAATTATTAGGAATATGATGATGCACAGTGGGACAAACCACAACAAAACCAAATCGTTTAACTTGAACAAACGTATTCTTCTCTCCCCTTAACGATGAGGAGACTGGCTCATCAAAAGTGATTAAACGAGATCGCATGTTAATGTCGTTATATAAGCGGACATAGGTGGAAGTTCATGTCATAGACAAAGACAACATTCAACATCAAATAACCCATCATTATGCACTTGTGGAGACGCAATTTGGCACATAAAATATGTGGACGATAAACCGTTAACATAATCCGTTAACAACCATGCATATTGTTAGACTTGAAACACTAAAATACGTACCGTTACAACCGTAACATCAATGATGGTGGTATAGATGGATACCGTAAAATAAGACACGCTACAAGCCATAGCTTATGGTTCAAGAAAAACATATTAGTTTATCGTGTGAAGCATATGGCCGATCAATATATTTATGGGCCCAATATAAATCAATGTTGAACCATGAACACATCATCAACCAATATATAACCTCTGTAAACATGGGTGTTAGGAATTTCTGAATCCAAAATGCTACCAAATTTCAGGAGCAAGTAAACACGTGTGTTAGGAATCCAATGATGCTGGCCTCATTGCCAGAACCAGTGGAAAAAGTACCGAACCTACTGGAATACTTGCTGGAGGTCAGTGACCACTACTGTCGAGCGGTTCACCATGTTTCAGGTCTCCAAATAGGCTCAAATGTGAGTATTAGTTTTGGATGTTAAGAATCAGTTGCCACAAGTGGCACCCCAATAGCCCACTTAAAATTCGGTGAATTGGTCCTCACAATGATAAGTCTGCAATCTGAAAATCTTGAAATTTTAGGCTTTTCACACTTTTTGTCATTGTTTGGGTGCTCTATAACATCAACGTGTTATGGCTTGAGTTTAACTATGATATATGTATCACCACAATATATTTTATCCTCAAAATGAATCATGATAAGCCAATCTAGGCTTCCATCTTATATCTCAATCTCTTTAGCGTAGAAGAGTGTTACTCCTAAACTTTGCCAAAGAATAGGCTTGGAGATTGAGCATAGTCAATGAAGGATCATAGAGGGGCTTATGCACTTGTTAATGCATAGATTAGATCTCCATTACTTTGGAGAAATCTTGTTGATCCGTATAATATCTTTGCTCAAAAGAATAGTCTATACGAGTCATCGATTCATTATTATGAATCATAGTATGGTGAAAGAATAAAATTCACACTATTTCGACTCTTGAGATGCGCTCTGTCATTAGAAGAGATACATAAGAACTCTTTCACAATGAGTTTCTAAATGATACACATTGGCATAAGTATTGCCTTCAAGTAGCTTATCGTCTCACCAATTTCATGGTTTCTGTTGTTAATTCAACAACGTAGACAACTACTATAGCAAAACCAATTTATAGATTTAATTGCTCTCTTAATATATAAGAGTATGTGACTTGAATTATAACGCCATAAGGAATTTAAAATGAAGCATTTAAACCGCACTTGATTCTATGTGATAATCTAGTCATTGTAGTCACAATGGATTAAAATACTAAATCCATTAATAGTTGTCTTTTAGCTAAGCACTCAGCGTCTCTTTAACATATTCTACGACGTTCTCTTTGATGGTGTGGCAAATCTGACGGGGTAGTGACTGGATGGTGGGATTCTATGGAGGCGGAGAAGGATCCTTGCAATGGCTAGGTTCTGGTATCATGCAATGGTGGCGGGCGTCGGTGAGCCGGTGTCGATGTCTTTCATGGCTTAGATCAATCTGTTGCCGACAATGGGAGAGCGGGGGTCGCTCCATCTGGGGCGGGTTTGGATCTGGGTCACTTGGTCTGGGTTTGGGCTTCATTTTGAAAAGGCTGATGGGTTTTCTCTTCAAAGCCCAGGTGTTGGAGTGATTTTGTACCCTGCTTTTGCTGATGATGGCCCTGTTAACTGTTAAGGGCAACGATATGATGTAAGTGTTTGGTTTTTGTCTATTCTATATTGTCTAGTTTCCATTCTAGATTAGTTGTAGAATAGACATGCTTGAATAAGTTGAGTTGCATGTTGAATGAGTAGACCTTATTTATGTACTGTCGTGAGTATCCCTCATAACTTCTTGTTTACTTGTAGATGGTATTAGAGGGATATGTAATCGTTATTCTGACATTAATTTAATTTTTTATATAAACCTAATGGTTTTCTTTTAAAAAAAAGTTAAGATGAGGATTATATATGATATAATACTTTGAATTGAATTAAGTATAAAAAAAACTTCCTTACTTCAACCGTGGGTAGTAGGAATTAATTTAAAACCTGCACGATTCTGCTACTATATATCTCACTATCAGACCACATAAAATTCGAGGTGGCAAGTGGGCTGAAAAACTCGAGCCCGGCACGTTAAAATTGGCCTGGCCCGAGCCTATTATTTTAATGGGTCGGGTTTGGCCTAGATATTTCTAAAACAGGTCCGGTCCGGCCCGAGCACGATAAATTCATGGGCTATCCATTAAACACATAATTTTATATTATTTATATAAATATTTAAATAATTATAATAATGAGAATTGAATATTAGATCTTTTCAATATAAACATCTTGATTATTTCATTATTTCATAAATATCATCAAAGTCGTGATAAAAAAGTCGTAGTTTTGACATATATAACATTTTAGAAATAAGGTTACCAAAATGTTGTAGTATTTTATTTATTTCATTATTTTAAATAGTTATATAAAATAAATATTCTAATTGCACAATTTGTTTTATGTTAATTGTGTCTTATAATACTAATGGGTCGGGCCGGCCCGTTTCTTGGCACGGCACGAGCCCGAGCTCGGTCCAACATGGGCTTGGGCCGTAGGCCAGATCAGGCTTAATATTTAAGAAAATAGACCGATCTGAACACGACACGGATACGATTTTCACCCGCTTAAAATGAGCCGGGCCGGGCCGGCCACTAGTTTGAACCTAACTACACATATATCTCGGCAGTTGTTACATTCTTTTCATGTGTTATTTATAGTTATATTTAATTTGATGTCAATGTCATTTAATCTAATGTCATTTAACTTCAACTCGATTGTCATACATTTTCACTCATAATACTATGAGTTTTCATTTAGACATTATGATATATAATTTTCTGTATCCGCTACTTGACCCCTATGTCGGTATGGCATCAATTTATATTGACTTAAACAAGTGGGACTGTGGAGTAAACTACAGCACGCATGGAAACTGCGAGTGGAAAAGAGAACAATTACAACAGTGCCTCCCTTTTTTAAGCTCATTTTGTTGGTGTTGGGCTCATTTCATTATATGCTGCAACTACCAAACCACTCTCCCTCCTTCCTCTGTAGAAGCAAAGCCAAACCAAAACCAGACACAGCCAAAGCACAGATTGATCAAACCTACGTTCTTGACATGGGTCGACTTGCACCATTGTCAGAAGAACCCAATATTAACGAAGAAGAAGATGCCACAAATCGCTCTAGCAAAGGCATAATGAGAAGCCAGACATGGAGGAAATGGATCAAGACCCACCTCACCTCCCTTGCCATCTTCAACAAAAGGTCCAACTTCAAAGTGCTCCTGAGCGTTCTGGGGTGCCCTCTCTTCCCCGTTTCTGCCCTCCCGAAACCGCCCCTCAACGAGGTATGTATTTAACAACTCCTGCATTTCTTGATCAAGACTACTGCACAGGTAGTTTCATGGGGGAATAATATTGTTAATCAACAAAGATTTGTTTGTTTTAAGATCATGTGTGTTCTTTGCTTCAAGTTTTCTACGTGAAAGTGACCCTTGATCGTGTGGAGAACATAATAACTACTCTCATGGCCCTTCCTTTTGGTTTTGTGTTTTTAGCGATCAGCTTCCTCTAGCAATTTGCTACACTAGTTCTTGTCCCACCATGTGAAATGAAGCTTTCACTTTAGAATGAGATTCAACTTTTATTAAGCCACAGTTCATGTGCTTTGCCGAAACATAAGTACTTGAATAATTTATATATAGTTAATTAGATGGCCAACATCAAATTAACTTACAAAGATAGTTAAGGTTGTAAAGTGTTTACTAATTATTAGAAGCTTTAGTACATGATTATCTCCGCTAATAACCTTTCTTCTGTAATATTTGTATTAATCAGGTGGGATCTACTGCGCAATACATAGTACAACACTTCACAGCAGCCACAGGCTGCCGTAAGATAGAAGGTAAAGTCAAGAACATTTTCGCAACCGGAAAAGTGAACATGGCGATGGTAGCTGATCCTGGTCCTGGCAGCACCACCAGCGGAGCCACCACTATATCGGAAAAAGGGTGTTTTGTAATGTGGCAGATGATACCAAATAAGTGGCTGATTGAGCTAGTTTTGGGTGGTCACAAAATAGCAGCGGGCAGTGATGGCAATGTGGCATGGCGGCACACGCCGTGGCTCGGAGCGCACGCTGCCAATGGCGGTGTTCGCCCTCTCCGGCGAGCACTCCAGGCAAGTTGATCATCTTCTTTTCTCTAACACTACTAAGTAATCTATATGACTATATATGATGATTATAGTAATCTTAACGTCCGTACCTCCTGTCTAGTTTTTTTAACTGAAGCTTATTTAACTAGTTGAATCGCGTAGGTTGTTACCAAAGAATGTCGTGGTGGGAAATTGTGTTCTAACTTCTAAGCTACTTTTTCAACATAATGATGTTTGCTTCCAAGTTACTTTGGCATGTTCTTCCTCGTACTTTCCCAGCAGAACTATTCCAAAGTCTTGGTAGCATCATCAATGACTTGTATTCAAATGTTGTGACCGCAAAATTTAATAATTTTTAGGTAGGGTATTGTTGGTGACCACATATATAATAACTCTCTTATGTCAGTAGTCGGTAATATCACTAATATGGTAGTATGCTTTTATCACTTGCCAGCTTAATTAATAATCATACTCCACGAACATCACGATGGCCCAGTACCCTATCGAATTCATTAGCTAGTCGATCGGTATAATTTGCATTCTTACATATTCGAATAGTTTTCACAAGTTCTTATACGTTTTCGCATGTCTTTGTATATCTTGTACAGTTGTACATCTAACACATTAAAATCTATTAGAGAATTTTCAGTAAGATCTGAAACAACCCAGAAATAGTACGTGTCAGATCGATTCATACACTAAAGAACTAGCTCAGATGAAACAACCACATTAAGAGACCTTGCATGCACATGCACTAATTAGAGGGTGTTGACATATCAGATATATAATTTCAAGTGTACGTAAGCATAATTTACTTGATTGTGATAATAATGCAAGATGTTAGGTGGATTAAATTGGGATCTGTCTGAGATTCGTAGTAGGAATGTGAAGCTGTATGCTTTATTGTATTTGGAAGTGAGAGTGTGAGACATCATCTTATGCTCTTAACAGCCAAAAATATTGGATCTTGTTGTATTGTATGGTATTGTATTATTTAAATATGACTATAGACTTGTTCTTATCTTACTAGCGTCATTGATAATTATATTTGGTTAATGATTAGAGTTTAAAAAATAACAATACTGAATTATATAATGAAAAAATAACTCTCTTGTTCTTCTTCGTTCCAAATATGAGGTTGAGAATATGAGATGGATGTCTTAATAGTATAAGCCTGCTTTTATTCGAACCAGGACAAGTACGAAGACCATTAGATTGATAGAACTAAACTCAGCTAATGGTCTTTGCACTTGCATACCTGTATATGCCATCCGGCTGACCGGCTATTTCTTCTCACAATATTTATGTGGGATTCAAACTACGTAATCCTGCATGCATGTTGTGAGAGGAAGTTGTAACTTGTAATCGTGGTTAACAAACTTAACATACAGAAGTTGCATGAAATTTCAGGTGCTATTTTACAAAATTGTGGATTAACACATACATTTTATATGTAGGGACTAGACCCCATGGCGATATCAGCTGTATTTGCCCCAGCACAGTACATGGGCGAAAAGGAAATCTCGGGCGTCGATTGCTTTGTCTTGAAATTGTCAGCTAATCAGGCAGATCTATCTGAGCGAAGCGATAGCACTGCAGAGATGATCAAACATGTGATATTTGGTTACTTCAGCCAAAGAAATGGACTGCTAGTGTATTTAGAAGATTCATACTTAACTAGGATCCAGTCACCTGGTGCCTATCCTACATACTGGGAGACAACAATGTCAACGAAAATCGAAGATTATCGGACTGTGGAAGAGGTGGTGATCGCGCACGCCGGTCAGACGACTGTGGTCATCACACAGTTCGGGGACAATTTGAAGACGGGCTCTGCAATCACAAGGTTAGAAGAAACATGGAGCATCGATGATCTTGCTTTCAATGTTGAGGGACTCTCAATGGATTGCTTTATTCCTCCTAAAGAAGTGCAGAAAGATCGACCGAAGAAAACTCTCGATTGGAGATCACCATTGCATTGAGCATGTTCATGAATCATTTTCACCACCCAAATCATCGGGCCAATAAATATATATATATATATATATATCAGTTCCTATTCAGAGTGAAAATTACAGAGTGAAGTTCTAATTTTAGCACACTTTTTCGGTCAAATATTTTCATCACAAGTGATTCAATATTTAGATATGCTATTCAAGATCATCTATGTAAAATTTCATCAAATTCGGTTATCGTCAAGGTATTGAAATTAGATTAAATCAATGAACAAATTAAATTTGTTCAACGCAAACCGTTCATGTAAATCTCAATTTTGAAAACTCAAACTATTGTCAAATTGAATGAAATTTTGCAGAAATAATCTTGAATAACATACTTAAATATTGAATCACTTGTAATGAAAATATTTGACCGAAAAGTGTACTAAAATTAGAACTTCACTTTTTCATTTCAGAGTGAAAATTAACTCTGAATAGAGACTATATATATACACACGCTCGCGCGCGCAGATGATATTTTCATGGAGCTTGTTCCAGATATGAATGTATATTCTTTTGGGTGAAAGGTTTTAAGGCAGCATGTACGACCTAGTATATATGCAACGTACCTTGACTAGACAAAGAGATATCCATGTCTATATGATCCCTCATATACAATTTTATTTTATTTTTGCAAAAACTTAGAATTAAAAAAATTAAATGACAATCATTGCAACAAAAAAGAAACACAAACATTTGGATTATATTTTAACCTGAAGAATCATCTAGTTCGCTAGCCGTATTTTTTTTTTAAAGACCAAAATGCTAGCCGTAATAAAAAATTAAAGGCTTCAAATTTGACTAAACATATTGATTGAATCAATGATATGATTTATTTTGTTTTGATTTGAAAGAAAATTACATAGGATCACATGTAGCAGAAGAGGATGAAGACTGACATATAAATAAATTTATATTTTGGTCAGTGTTTTTCATGTTGTGCCTTATGTATCCTCACTTTGTTGAGATTTTTTTTCCCATTAAACGAAAAGAAATCTTGTGAGCTACTATTTGATGTTGAGAAAATTCCAAAACTTTTCAAAGCATTTAAGAAGTTGAAGGCGATCGCACGATCAGCCACGTGATTTTCAGTTATCCAAATTAGATGCACAAAAATGTTAACATTCTTGTTTTCTAGTTTACTCCAATATCTTAAAAAATAACTAAATAAAATTACTAGAATTGTTGAATAAGTCATGGTATGTGATACAAAATGTCAAAAGTTATACAAGTTTTGGTTTCGATCATATTAATTGATTGCATTAGCTCCTTCACTAATTTATACATCGATGCCCCGGACTACATTGAATGACTTGTGTAAGCTTGTAGTTCACGTGACCTCAAATCGTTTCAAATCTCATGAGCTCAGTGTAATCCATGTTTCATTATCCAAGTAATTCATGCTTAGTCGGGCAGAGTTTTTAACGTTGGGTAAATTTGGTCTTTGAATTTACTGTGTCCACATTCTACGATCTGCATAAAGTAAATTTGGTCCAAAAGTGACGGAGTGAAAAACAAAATGGCGCGCGCCGCCGTAGTCCGTTATAGTCGTTGGGCTTCGCGCTTTTCTTCCACTGCCGCCACCTTCTCCACCGCACCGGAAAATGCGAACCCAGGTCGACCCGGCCCGCCTCCGATCCGAGTCGCGCTCACCGAGTCATCCGGGCGTGGCGTCTTTGCGACCCGGAAAATCGAGACCGGTGAGCTCTTACACACCGCCAAGCCCATTCTGACTCACCCTTCTCTCTCCACCCTCCACAGCGTCTGCTACTTCTGCCTCCGAAAGCTCAAAGGCACCGACGCCTCGCAGCGCCAGCGTGTTTCCTATTGCAGTCAGGAGTGTCAGCGACAAGCTCAGGTCGAAGTTTGTGAAGTGCACGCTAAGTGTTTGATGTTTTGCTTCTGAGAGAAGTTTTTCCTGCTACTTACGTTTTTGTGTTTTTGGTGATTTTGTAGGGGTTTCATGATATTGAGATGACAGCAGATTGGTCAGCTTATGAGGACTATTGCCGGTACCACATTGCTTTCCCTTCATTTCATAATTCGTACATTTCGTTCTTTCCACACAGAACCATTCTTTTGGCAATGTCATGGCTCTGATGTTAATTTTGTGATTCTTGAAAAGGACTGCCGATTGTTATAATTCGTCATTGTTTTGTGATTGAGTACTATTGTTACTTTTGTGCGCAACTTGTACGAGCTAGCAGCAAATCCAGTAATGCGTCGACAATGCAATTTAAATTTACCTCTGAAACCATACCATTGCGCCAAGACGCGATTTTTTTAATTTTTTATATTGAAGCTTAAATATAACAAAACATTGCATTTGCAGTATGTGCACAATTTGTTTTTTCTTTTCTTACATTCTGTGTGTCATGTCTAGTTCCCTTTAAAGCTGACTTTGGATATACTGTAAGTCATTGTCTCGTTTTTTGGTACTTCCAGAGTCTGATATACTCATATGAGTAAACATGTCTGTTTTCTTTGAGGGGTAAGACATTTTCTTTGACAAGGCTAATTAAGTGGACAAGAAACAACAACCACTACCCATAATTATTGTCCGTGATCCTCAACTTACATCTGTTGGACTGAGCAATCTTATTCGAACTGTTCTGTGCATTCTTTGACCACAATTAGTTGGTGAATTTATATAAATATTTATTATTCATCATACTTCTAATTGTCTTCAAAGGTCCAATGGTTTGAAATATCCACTACTTGTAAAGCGGTTGGCTTGTATGGTCATGTCAGGAGCTGCACCTGCCAACCTTCTTGACATACTCCAACCTGCTAGTTTGACCCCAGGGATGATTTCTGAGGTTAGTACCTTATTTGATTGTTCTTTAAAGAAGACATTAGAGTTTACTTTATTTATGGTAACCGATTGAAATTACTAGCTTGGAAAGCAATCTAAATGCATGAATATCATTTCATTAACAGTTCATTGGTCTATGGTTATGCTTGGTAACATCTTTTAAAAATTTATTATTATTTTCTGTTCTCAAACCGCTGCCAAGTCTTTTTTTTTCTTTTACTACTAGTTGTTGGAGTAATTAAGTGTATTTTTCATCGGAGCAGGAGTAAAGGGAATTAAGAAATTCTCAGAAAATAAATTATGGTTGATTAGTTTAATGAAAAGATTTCAATACTTCAGAAAGTACATTATTCATCCAGTTAATTTAGTTTAAACATTAAAAAACAAATAACAACTTGTTTATGCAATAAGGTGACAATTTTCAGATGCAAGAGGGGTTCGGCTTGCTAAGGAATGCCTTTATAGACTCAAATATCACGGGTGAACAGATATCCTGTATCCTCTAACAATTTGAAATCTAATTTTACTTTCCAAAGTTCCTTATACATTGGCTGCGGCGTTTTGTAGAATAATTTTCTTTGACATTATAAGTTTTGACTAAACAATGGTACATTGGCATACTTGCACGGATTCGAATAAATGCTTTTCGTATTGACTTGGCTGGTGGATACGATGATCTCCTGTCATCATTAGCAGCCTCTATAGAAGCTGAAGCTACCTGTGGACATGCTGTTTATATGCTTCCATCATTTTATAATCATGATTGTGGTTAGTTCTTGTTCTGTACTCTGCATCATTTTGGTTATAGTTTTTGTTAACTTATTTATTCATTAAAACCATGGAATTGCACATGCTGTTCATTGGAAGGTGTATATATAACAATTGAGGTTAATCACAAGAAGTGTCTGAGCATTCAGCTAATCATAAATCATCACAAAATTGATGGAACATTTTGTTCCATTTAGTCATATTCTATATGACAAAAGTACAGGTTCAAAAATACAAGTTAGTATTAGACAAGAATCACAAGATATAAGAAATTATATAGAGTGGCTTGTGTTCTATGAGAAAAGGAACTATGTATTTTCTGCAGGTAGTGGAATAAATATTGGTAGTGATCTGTATATGACAACAGAAAAGTTCCAAGAGAAATTAGTCTTAAACAAGATACATGACATTGAATAAAGTTGCTTCCATGCTAAGAGAAACAGATTTGTGGATCTTTTACAGAATCGGGCTAGCCTGAATTACACCACAATTAGTTTACATGCATTATGTACCTGAAAGGTACCTCTACCACCAATCTTGTATCTTATTTTGAAGTAATTGTTTTTCTAATTACAGATCCAAATGCCCACATTATATGGATAGAGAATGCAGATGCGAGATTGAAAGCTCTTCGGGATGTTGATGAAGGTTTGTCATACATACAGTAGCTCTTGTGATCCCCCTATATGTTACAATGTAGGGGAACAAACCCCCCAAATTAGCCTAATCCTAACTCAATTCCCAGCCCTTCAAAATTATGACATTTATTAAATAGTAGTTACTATGCTAAGATCTGTGCCCCAGCAATGCATGTCTTACCGAGTTACCATCTTATCGTTAACAACCATAACAGCCATGGGAATCCTTTCAAACATGTCAATCCAATCCTATTCATCATTTAATTGAAACAACTTTCTTATTCTTTGTTCTTGTAGGAAGATTGAATTGAACTGTAAACTGGCTAAACCAATTACAGTGGAATTGGATGTAGATTTATGGAAATGTGTTGGTTCTGAAACCTATAAATTCTTCTATCAATACCTTTGTCGTCATCTTGATGCTAGCTAATTGCTACATGGGCATTTTCTTTCTATGTCGATATGAGCGGCCCTGCCATTCAACTACTTTTTACAAAATGTCCTTGCATTCATGCACATATCCTTTATCCATCAAGGCCTACCTTATGTACCAGTCTTTTAAACAAGGCTGACCTCAAAACATGCATCAAAGGTTCAATTTGGAAATGCACAAGATGTCGAGGATTATTGAATGTGTTGTTTCAGACATGTCTTTGTACAACAGTTTTACTGTAACCATATTGTTAGTAAGCGTGCACATTATGTTGATTGAGTTAGATTATAGGAGATGAGTACTCCTAACATTAATCGACTGTTGGACAGAGTTGTCTGGTGCTATGGAAGTACGAAGTTATAACACTTCTGCCATCTGGTTTGTAATGGGTTTAAAATAGGAAGAACGCAAGTGGAGGCATATCCAGTAACATTAATGTTCTTATCGATATTTTAACAATCTTCTAAAGCTGGATTCCTTTTTTTGTCTTTTCTTTTCTTTTTTGATATGATTTTTAAAAGGTCAATGCAAAACCCTTTCTAGGTTACATGCTATATAGGACCCAACGAAATCTAATTACATTGTTTGTTTTTCAGGAGAAGAGCTCCGGATCTGCTATATCGATACAAGTATGGATCATGATGCTCGGCAGAGTTTCCTGTCACGAGGCTTTGGTTTTCATTGCAATTGTTCCCGTTGTCTGTCTGGTGACTAATAATTTGATGCTTACATTTCCAGACAAAAATGAGAGTTGAATTGTTGTGATGAATTTGTTTTTTCGGTGCTACATCTGTTTAGAATTTAGATACTACTCGTTCTTGGTCATATGTCTACTTTTATTATTTTATTGTGAATCATCTTTTCTTCTCATACCAGCAGAATTCTTCTTATGTTATTGGTCTGAAAAGCAGCAGAATTCTGGGGCAGATATATGACTTTATAAAAGATAGTGTTGTTACTGTTGTAGTTCCATATGTTAGTTGCATATAGTTACAAAAATACAAGACTTCAGATTGTTTACTGGGATGTCCTTTCCCGAAGATGCTTTGGTTTACAAATCTAGGCACTGCGAGTTGTCGAATGTGCGAAAGTCGCATGCTGGGTTTCGAAAACATGTCAGTTACCAAGTTTAGTTCTCGAGTTTCAGCAAATGCCTTGACTACTTTTGACTGTAAACTTCGGTACATCTCGTAGGACTGGAGCTCAACCTGCTATCTTAATGGTTAGAACAGTGTGGGAGTAACTAAGAAACTTGCAGTATAATTAAACATGATCTTTATACATATTACGAGCACTAAACATCAGCCAAGAAAAAAAAACAAAAACATAATTATATAATGCAAAATAAATGCGTCTGCCGGGAGTCGAACCCGGGTCTATTGCTTGGAAGGCAATTATCCTAACCGTTGGACTACAGACGCTAGATATTAGAGACGAGGTGATATAGCAATATGATTATGAATAGTTTTAGGTGAGCCATCCTAATTGTTGGACTACAGTACAGAAGCTTGTTCAGTGATGTGTTATATATGTTTTTTTAATCTTTTGTATCAAAGATTGAATACATAAATTACATATACTATATACAATGGCACCGATTTCACCAGCAAACTAGAGAGATATATGCATTGTATACATTTGACAACTTTCTTGGATCTCACACACCCTTTTTTACTCTTGCATTTTTGGGGTTAAATATATACATATGCATAACTCACCCAAAGAACACTAATCAATTTCCAAACCCAGTAGAGACGAGAGGATAAAGTTCCCGCCAACTTAGCCGTCGGTAAAATAGTGTGAAGGAGTTGGCAAAAAGATTTCTCTTGTGCCAATGTCACTATAAAATCAACTAATTCCCATCTTCCTCTCTACAAAATTGATAGACAAACCACCCTCTTCAATCTTTTAGAGTTTAAGTAGTTTACTTGTTCCAAAATATTCAGGAAGTGTGTAGCTAAGGTTTCAACCCCGCCATGCATTTTTAACTTCAAACTACTTGTACTTTGTTTGTTGACCTCTTTTTTCTTTTCTCTCTCTCTCTCTCTCTCTCTCTCTCTCTCTTTCATGATCTGATCTTAATTGCTTCCCATTCTTCCTAGGCAGTGATGGAAGCTTCATTGCTGAACTCTTTCTCTTCAACAATTAATCCACCAAATAAACTTGCAAGATTTCCAGTAAAGTGGGATTGGTGCTTGTTGAGGAGGAAAAAGAGTAGTTTGATTTTAGGCCAAGGAGCTTCATCAGGTGGAAATGCCAAAAAGACTAGTGGATTTTCTTCTGCTGCAACTCTAATGGATGCAGGAAGCCTTGTTCTGTCTCCAAATGATCAGAAGGTGCAGAAGGAGAACAACATCGGAGTCAAGGATTTGGTGCCTTTTGTGGAGATGCCTGCAAATGGTATTGGAATTGTAAAGTTTCTTAAAGGAAAAGGGTTCTTCATTACTGGCGCAACTGGGTTTCTAGCAAAAGGTACAATCTTTTACATGTATATCTCTTGGTCATTAGGCCACATTTTTATGCATTTCCACATAAACTACACACATTATTCAGCAAAAGTCCTTTTTTTTTGTTGTCAAAATATCCAGTTCTTATCGAGAAGATCTTACGGACTACGCCTGATGTGGGGAAGATATATCTCTTGATCAAGGCCACAAACAAGGAGGCAGCAATGGAAAGATTAAAAAGTGAAGTATGTCTTCTTTATTTTTTGTACCTTAATTTCTTTCTAATTACTTTGGTCATCAGATGATTCATCAATTCCACTTCCTAGCTCTTATTTTGAACTTGATGCATGTATGTGGTCTATAGATCATAAACACAGAGCTCTTCAAGGGTCTCAGACAAACATATGGAAAATCTTATCAAGCCTTCATGCTGAGCAAGCTAGTTCCTGTGGTAGGAAATGTGTGTGAATCCAATCTAGGGATAGAAGACGACATAGCTGCCTTGATAACTAAAGATGTTGATGTTGTTATAAATTCTGCAGCTAACACAACATTCCATGAAAGGTGATGATAACCATTTACCTCAAATTTTCATCTTACCCTAAATGTGTGTCAATTACCCTATCCCATTGATTCATACTTGTGAGATTTTAACCATTATTGTTTTATGCAGATATGATATAGCTTTAGATATAAACACAAAAGGACCTTGCAACCTTATGGCCTTTGCCAAGAAGTGCAAGAAACTTAAGCTCTTTCTGCAAGTATCTACAGGTCAGTGATTGACTTCTATTTCAAAATTAATCCAATGTTTGGTATCACTTTATTTATGTGCTTTTGCCTCTCTGATGTACAGCATATGTTAATGGACAAAGACAAGGGAGGATTATGGAAAGGCCATTTCATAAAGGAGAAAGCATAACAGGAGAGAATTCCACCTCTGAAACCTCACCAGGTTTTGAATCGCTGGATGTTGGAAACGAAATAAAGTTGGCCATGAACTCCACTGGAGCTTATGAAGAAAATGAGGTAGCTCAAAAGATGAAAGATCTAGGTTTAGAAAGGTAATGAGTTTCACCCTTTAGACCTCTTCACTTATCTAAGTACTTGTTTCCAAGAAGATAACAAGATAAAAATAAGAGATCTGAACTAAAGAACCAACATGGATCTGGAGTACATTGATCATTGATTTCTTCTTTTAACATGACAAGAATAACATCTCATCAGGGCCAGAAAATATGGATGGCAAGATACATATGTGTTCACCAAGGCCATGGGAGAAATGCTCATAGATGAAATCAGAGGTGATGTACCAGTAGTCATAATCCGACCTAGTGTTATCGAAAGCACTTGCAAAGAGCCATTTCCTGGATGGATGGAAGGAAATAGGTATATCTTTGTAGTATAGTTTCCTTCATTTTGAAATTGCTTTTTCATAAGATTTAAAAATAACCACTCAATTCTCTCTGTTTTTTCAGGATGATGGATCCAATTGTTTTATACTATGGAAAAGGGCAGCTCACAGGTTTTCTAGTTGACCCTAATGGGGTTCTTGATGTGGTAATTAATCTCTATCTACTAATTCAGAAAAAAAGTGCTCATAATCCTTAACATCACTTTTTTAGTACCTGAAAATTCCTGATCATGACCGACATGAATGCTCAGGTTCCAGCTGACATGGTCGTTAATGCAACCCTGGCCGCCATTGCAATGCATGGAATGGCTCAGAAGCCAGACATCAATATCTACCAGATTACTTCATCTGTTGTGAACCCATTAGACTTCCAAGATTTGTCGGAACTGCTGTTTGAACATTATAACTCCTCACCCTGCATGGACTCGAAAGGCAGGCCAATCAACGTTCCATCGATGAAGCTCTTCAGCTCCATGGAAGAATTCTCTGATCACATTTGGAGAGATGCCACTCAAAGAATTGGATTAACAGCTTTGGCTTCCTCAAATGGGAAGCTGTCTCAGAAACTTGAGACAATGTGCAGAAAGTCAGTGGAGCAAGCAAAGTACTTGGCTAGTATTTATGAACCTTATACTTTCTATGGTGGAAGGTATGGTAGCAATCATTTGACTTCATTTAGTTCATAATTAAAAATATGTGTGATAATTGATGAATAAAAAATTATCTGAAGCAGGTTTGATAACAGCAACACTGAGAGACTAATGAATAGCATGTCTGAAGAAGAACAGAAAAATTTTGGATTTGATGTGGGAAGCTTAGATTGGAAAGACTACATAACAAATGTTCATATTCCTGGTCTTAAGAGGCATGTCTTGAAGGGCAGATGGGTGTGATTCTAACAGCATCAGATTGCAAAGTCCTTCAACTAGATTGTAGTAATAAGCCAATAGTTTCTTCTTCTTCTTTTTTTTAATCTAAAAATGATGAAATGTTGCCTTTCCCTCAATGGTGTAACTTATCTCATGAAACTTCTATGGTCCATGGCCTTAGAAAATCCTTCTGTAAAAATCAAGCGTCTCTGTATTCTAATAAAAACTCGAGGGCCTCACTGATGATACTACGAATTATCAAAGTTTGAGGATAATGATGCAGAGATTTCTGCTTCATATGCATAACAGAAACAATAAGATACAGCTGACTGTTCACATGATTCACTTTGAACCAAGAGCATTACTCTAAAAATCCTTTTCCAGTGTGCAGAGGGTTTTTTTGTAGGTAAAGTTAGAGTTCTTTTATGTCAAAGAAGCATGTTTTTATATGGGCAACCCTACAGCGAAACCTTGGTCAAGCACTATTGTAATGTTTTGCTACAAAGATACACATACTCCATATGGTAGGAATCGTAGGATGGCTCCATTAGTGATTGACTAGCTCAGAGTGAACTCGTTCAAGTTAGTCTGGAACGAGACGATACTAACTTTTCATGAATGAATGTGTTAAAGCATGAGAATTTAGTCGGAAGGAACTTAATAGTGTGATAGGAGATTGGGACTTGAGAGATGGTAAACACATTGACGTATCTACTTGGTAGGCTGCTTGGGCTGCAGCCTAGACAATATTATGGTATTTGATTTTTCAGTTGTTCCATCTTGTCTTGAAATTTGAGTTAGTAAAGTTGGTTGAGAGTAAAATAATGCATCAGTGAGGTCATGGGTCTCAAGTCTTTCCATTGTCCCGACTTTTTTCCCTTTACTTATTCCTTTTCCTTTCTCCTCAGCATTTTTTTTTTGTTTTCTCTCACTATTTTCTTGCAATATTTCTCTATTTTCTATCAGTATTCTAACTTTCCTTCTTGATTTTGTACCCAATTGGGTTTAATGAAAACTCAATCAATTTAGCACTATATATGTAAAACATAATTTGTTCCAAAACAAGATTTTAGTAACAAAATCGACAAAGAAAAAATATACTAGTCTAGACAACGTTCTCATTCTCGATCCACCCCTGGGTAAATATAAGAGTGCAGTGCTTTTCAAACCCAATAAGAAAAATAAAAGGAATTAGATTCACATTATTGGAAAATTAAAGAGACCCAATATTGGAGTTCCCCTTTCAATTTTTTTTTTTTAGGAAACAATGAATTTTATTACTAAATACAATGAGAATCGTAAATAAGGGCATCAAGTATAAGATTGGAGCATTTGCAAACCATTCAGCATGAATGTTTGCACCAAAACCTAACCCAGCTAATCTGTGAACTACAACATTGGTCTGCCTGGGAGCAAATTGAACACAAAAGTCTACATGCTCTGCTAACATACTATGAATATCAAAGATTAAAGCATTCATAGGAGAGATCTCACAAACCAGCGAATTAATCGCTTGTACAACGGCCATACATTCACTCTTTATAACTGCCTTTGAAACTCCCATAGTAATAAGCAAATTCTCCGCATATCAAATAGTTGTAAGGTTCGATTGAAGTGTCGACGAGACAAAATCCAAATAGTGAACAAAACCAATAATGAACTCACCTTGAGAATCCCGTAGAACACCACCAGCCCCTCCATAGCCGCTTAATGGCAAGAAAGAGACATCAGTATTGAGCTTGACTATACCGGTAGCAGGAGCAGTCCAGTGTTGCCACCAGTTGGCCTTGTTCACTTCTTGTTGTTTGAAGGAATTTGTCTACAAGTAATCATCATATCATGCCATAGCTGCAGAAAGTAACTAAGGATTGTCTGTCTCTTATCCCTCCAATGAATATCATTACGATGCTTCCACACATACCATAATAACACCAAGAATCTGTTATAAAAACAGTGATATATTACATATATAATTTAATAAGCTGAATTATAAATAATTATAAATCAGAAATGAAGAACACGAAAAGTAATTCAACCAAAATACCGAACTATTGGTGATGGAAGAACTAGTCGAGACGTGTGTGATACCACACTGTCCTTAAGACGTTTACACCTCCTCTACCAGTGCAAGGAGCTTGGCGCTTGTCTCCCAGGATATAACGACTAAACGATTCTAGGAAGTTGCACTACTAACTAGAACCTTCAACGAACTCGAAAGGTACCTCTTTCTATCACCAGAGAAAAGCTAAGAATTTTGAGAGTGGGAGATGATTGTGTTTCGAATGGGATGATCTTACAATGAAAGGATGGTGGCTATTTATACTGTGAGGATTTGCAATCAGCAATTAATAAGATGGCTGTTATAGAAATCAAAAGATCATAACATATATGAGTTACATATGTTACAAACATTGATTTCAATTCTGTTATAATTCTCCATAACACACAGTTGTTACAAAAAAAGAATTTGAACAATCAAGAGAATTTGAAAAGTCAAAACCGAATTTTTGGAAATGCAAAAAGAATTTGCGTTCCGACCCTCAATTCGGTGTTGCATTCGTGTCCGCAAGTCGCACGGGCATACACGAGTTTCCCTTGTGACCTAGGATTTGCACCCCGCCCCCTGCGCGAGAGGGTATAAAGGGGCTTACACACTTTACAATCCATACACAATAGATTCTATATAAAGTCTTTTCAACAATTCTCTTTTCCAATGTGGGACAAATACATTTCCCTCATTCTAAGTAGTCATCTTTGAGTGACAATTTCTTATTCACCCACAAACCAAATTACACAAACAAACATATGATCTTATAGCCCTCATTATGGAGAACTCAAATCTATGTTCATCTTTGATTAATTATAAGTTTAACTTAATTTAATTAATCAATTAAAATTTGGTTTTAAATGGTTTTTCCAATCATTTTCTAACAGAATCTATTAAACAAATCCGGTGTAAGTGAGTTAGCACAGTCAAGAAACTAATCTTTCCAGAAGGGGTTGGAATCTGAAAATGAGAATGGTGGCTGTGAGAATAATGACTTGGCCACATGACAATAAAAAATAAATGTTCCATGGTCTCCGTTGCTTGTCCACAAACTACAAAATCCAACACTTCATTGTATCCTTTATTAACTAGTGAAGTACGTACTAGAAGTAAAAGATGTGTTGCTCGCCACCCAAAGATAGCAACTTTATTTGGAACATTTGCCCTCCATCAAGCTCTCCAAATAGCAATGTACGGATCCCCCGTTGAAGTATAGGCCGAGAAGTGACCAAAATACAAGTCACGGGCCACCTTGTATGCCGACTTTACTAAAAAAATCCCCTCGTTTATCAAATTTCCAAGAAGGTTTTCAATAGGAGACCTTCTGCTAAAAGGAATAGTTAAGACCTTCTATGCTACATCATCAGGAAAGCCTGCATAATTAAACAGCAGTCCTATCCTAGCTTTTGGTATGCTCATCAATCAAATCAGATACAAAATCAAAAACCGTATCCGGTCGTCTAGAAGATACTTGGAGTAGTCGGAGACAAGAAGTGATGAATAACTGGAGTAGTCGGAAACAAGATAATCCCCGAACCACTCCATCCTACACTACTAATTAGATTAAAGAGGAGAGGCCCTCTGCTGCTAGTATAAATAAATAAATAAATAATAAGGTGAAAGAGGGTCACCTTGTCGAATACCCCGTCTAGGCACAATAAACCCTTGTTAAAAACCATTGAGTAGAATGGAGTAGCTTACGGATCTCACTGTAGCTAAAACAATATCCACCGACTGTCTACAAAACCCAAATCAGAGTTACACTGCTTCCAAGTAAGCCTATTCAAGCCGATCATATGCTTTGGAGATATCTAACTTCAAAGAAAAGAAATGCTCAGCCTGATGCCTCAAGTTCTTCATAAAATGAGCTACCTTGATCGCTACCAAAGTATTATCATAAAGCAACTGCCCTAGTACAAAAGCACTATGTAATGAAGATATAACATGAGGAAGAATGCCCTTCAATCTATTAGTCAATGCCTTGGACGCAATTATATATACCACATTACATAAAGGAAGGAACTTAAGTTAAGAGTGGAATGTAGTAGGTATAGTGGAGATAGTGGAGTGAGTAGGTGGTTAGTGTGAATTAGCCTATATATATCATTGTAATCTGTATATGAATTTATCAATTGAAATTCAAGCAATATATAAGCTTCATACCTTTTCTAGTTGGTATCAGAGCCTTCGTGCTCTTTTCCTTTTTTCGCTTTTTTCCGACCGGTTAACCGCTGCTCCTCATCGCCGCTACCACAGACTCGCCTCTCGACGACGCCTCCGTAGCCGCGGCCTACCTCCGGAGCTCATCGACCCGGCCTGCTCCTCCGCGACGCTCCAGTCTCTCTCTCTCTTTGGTGCTCTCACTGCCGGTCCGGTCACTTTCCACCACCGTGACGTCGCTCCTCCTCACTCCGGTCACGCTCCACCACCGAAGACGTCGCTCCACCACCGAAGACGTCGCTCCACCACCGAAGACGTCGCTCCTCCCTCCTCCACGAGCTTTCAAGCAATTTCAGAAACCCCAATTTCCCCAATTTCAGAAACCCCGATTTCGGCGAAACACATTTATCTACCCGGATCCGACCCGGCCCGCTCTAGAACCGACCCGGCCCGCTTTTGATCCGACCCGGTCCACACAGACCCGACCCGGTCAACAGATCCGACCCGGTCCCCCGACCCGGTCCTCCGACCCGACCCGGTTTGCCAGATTCTGTCATTGCATATTCACCGACAGTGCAAATACACCGACGACAGATTGTTCTCAATATTGTTTTTGTTTGCTATCTTAATACCTTGTTTCTTTTCAATGGGTTCTGGACACGAAACTGAGGGTTCTCAGCTCCCGACCTTCGAAGTATCTGTCAAACGTTCTGACAGTGGGTCATTTGGGGGCACCAAACTGAACGGAACCAATTTCCGTAAATGGAAACGACTCATGACTGCTCATCTTCGAGGCATGCACAAGATTGGACATGTCACCGGCGTCACTAAGGCTCCTAGTCCTGAGGATATCGTTGCCTACAAGAAATGGGACGACGACGACGGTCTTGTCATGTCCATCTTATGGAAAGCTATGAATGATGAGATAGTTGATCTGGTGGAGGCATGTGCCACCACATAGGCAATATGGGAGACACTGACTAGCTTATTTACTAATGACTCTGATTTCATACAGGTTCATGAGTTAATGTGCATAGCTTTGGCCATACACCAGGATGGGCAACCAGTGGCTCACTATTTCACCAAACTAAAGAATATTTGGGCTGAGATTGATGTGAAACGTCCTTGCATGATTCAAAATCAAGAGGATATCGTTTGGTACCAAAAGGAGAAGGAGCTTGAACGAGTTCACCATTTTCTGAAAGGTCTTGATGCAAAGCATACCAGTGCGAAAGGCGAATTGCTCCGAATGACCGAACCACCTAGCCTACTCACCGCTTTCACCTATATCCGAAAGGATGAGTCTCAGCAAGAGAGTATTCTTCCGGCACCGGCTGTCATTTCCAGCCTTACTGTTCATGCTCGATCTCCGGCACCACTCCTTCCGCAAGCAACTTCCGCTCCCCTTCATCGACAAGGACCACCACCAGGTTTCGGGAATCAGCTCCGCCCTCCTTGCTCTTATTGTCATGACACCAACCATGCTCGTGCGACCTGTTGGAAATTATATCCACATCTTAGGCCCAAGAGGCCTAATTATCGTCCCCAGGCAAAAGCAACAGCAGCTCTTCACTTAGTTCCGGAACCCGATGTCTATGGTGTGGTTGGGCAGGATCATCATACTACTGGAGGAGCACCTACCGCATCCATCGTTGGCCGTGGTCAAATTGGTATGGCCTTCAATATTTCTCACTTTGTTAGTTCTGATACCTGGATTATTGATTCTGGTGCATCTGATCATATGACTTATGCCAAATCTTATTTTACTGTATTATCCCCTCCACCCGTACCCTATGTTACTAATGCTAATGGTGAGGCATTCCCCGTATTAGGGACAGGGTCTGTTCGTATTACTCCCACCATAGAGCTCCACAATGTACTCTATGTTCCTGCTTTATCTCATCATTTGATATCTGTTCCCAAATTGAACGTTGACGCTCAGTGCTCTGTGACATTTTTTCCTATGTATGTGATATTTCAGGATCTTCTCACCAGACGGGTAATTGGTCGGGGGTATCTGAGGGGCCGGTTATTTCATCTGGATCTGACATACGCAGGGGAAAAACCAGGGGGACCGTCTCAGACCGCTTTACTCTCCACTTCTGACAAGCTAAGTGAAGTTTGGTTATGGCATCGTCGCTTAGGGCATCCATCCTTTAGTGTTATGAAAAAATCCATGCCTACTTTATTTATTAATGTGGACGAGTCTTGTTTATGTTGTGAGACATGTGTTTTGGGCAAGAGTCATCGATCTACTTATTCCCCTAGTATTTCTACTAAAAGTTTTCTTCCTTTTGAATTAATCCATTCTGATGTTTGGGGACCCTCGAAAGAGTCAACTGTATCAGGAATGCGATATTTTGTGTCATTTATTGATGATTGCACACGTCTTTCATGGATTGTTCTTCTTAAAAATAAAAATGAGGTTTTTCCAGCTTTTCGTGCCTTCTATACCTCTGTCCAAACACAATATAATGCCACCATTCGCATTCTTCGGTCTGATAATGGGAGGGAATATATGAATCATGTCTTTCAGGAGTTCTTTAACACACACAGGATTGTTCATCAAACAACGTATCCTTACACACCTGAGCAAAATGGGGTTTCTGAAAGAAAAAATCGTCATTTACTTGAAATGGCTCGGTGTATTCTCTTTAGTGCCCACATGCCTAAATACCTTTGGGGTAATGCTGTCATTACTTCCGCCCATCTTATTAATCGTCTTCCATCTCGTGTCCTTCAAGGGAAAGTTCCCTATGAGGTGCTTGCATCTCATGTCTCCTTACCCTCGTTTCATAATCTTCCTGCCCGTGTTTTCGGTTGTGTTGCTTTTGTTCATCTTCCACAACATCAGCGTTCTAAGTTGGATGCCCAGGCAATTAAATGTGTGTTTGTTGGGTACGGAGGACATCAGAAAGGATACCGGTGCTATCATCCCCCTACTCGGAAGTACTATGTCACTATGGATGTTACCTTTTTTGAGGATATGAGTTATTTTTCCTCTTCTGATACTACTCTTCAGGGGGAGAATTCATATTTTGAAGAGCTATATCATGGAAAGGGGGAGACAAGTGAGCCAGTCGATGTGGTAACAGGTCCCGTTGAGATTACCAAAGTGTCAGCCACACAGGCGCCACCAGAGGTTGTCACTCAATCGATTGAGACACCAGAAGCTGACAACACAACTGCCCCTCATGTCTCCCGTATCACTGTTTATACCCCTGACCAATGCTCTCCTGGTACAGAAGATCACTCATCTGAGGTTAGTCATTCTATTAGGGATAATAGTAGACAATATGTTTTGCCAAATAGGTCTACTCGGGGACAACCAACAAAAAAATATGAGCCTACCCTTCAGACTAAAGCCAAGTATCCAGTGGCAAATTTTATATCTACCAAAAGATTATCTAAGTCATATGAGTCATTTGTGAATCAAATATCTACTATATCAATACCTAACAAAATGCATGATGCATTGGGATATCCAAAATGGAGGAAAGCAATGTAGGAAGAGATGGAAGCATTACAAAAGAACAATACTTGGGAGCTTGTACCTCCACCATATGGCAAGAAAACTGTAGGATGTCGTTGGGTGTTTACAGTGAAACATAATCCAGACGGGTCAGTAAGCCGGTATAAAGCACGCCTAGTAGCGAAGGGGTACACCCAGACATATGGCATAGACTATGATGAGACATTTGCACCTGTGGCAAAGATGAACACTATCCGGGTATTGCTCTCTGTCGCTGCTAACTTGAACTGGCCACTTAGGCAGTTTGATGTCAAGAATGCATTCCTTCATGGAGAACTAACAGAGGAAGTATACATGGATCTTCCGCCTGGATATGTGGCCACCTCCCCAAGTAACTCCGTATGCAGATTGAGAAAGTCTTTGTATGGTCTTAAACAATCACCTCGTGCTTGGTTCGGAAGATTCTCACAATTCATGAGGAAACTTGGCTACAGACAAAGTAATTCAGACCACACGTTATTTCTCAAACATCAACAAAGGAAGGTAACAGCCCTAATTATATATGTTGATGATATGGTAGTTACTGGGAATGATACTGTTGAGGTGGATAGATTACAGAAATAACTTGCCACAGAGTTTGAGATGAAGGACCTAGGTACACTCAAGTACTTCTTAGGCATTGAAGTAGCCCGGGGAAGCAAAGGTAATTATCTGTGTCAAAGGAAGTACATCATTGATCTACTAACAGAGACAGGTATGTTGGACTGCACTCCCATTGATACTCCTATTGAGCAGAACCACCGGTTAGCAGAGTATCCAGATCAAGTCCCTACTGACAAACCGCGTTATCAGAGGCTAGTCGGGCGCCTGATTTATCTATCACATACCAGACCAGATGTTGCGTATGCAGTAAGTGTAGTAAGTCAGTTCATGCATAACCCCAGTGAGGACCACATGGATGCTGTTGTAAGGATCTTGAGGTACTTGAAGTCAGCTCCAGGGAGAGGAGTAATGTTTTCTAATCACAACAATATCGTTGATGTTTGTGGCTTCACATATGCAGATTGGGCTGGAAATATTACAGATCGGAGGTCCACATCAGGGTATTTTACCTTTGTTGGAGGTAACCTTGTTACGTGGAGGAGTAAGAAATAAAATGTGGTAGCTCGATCTAGTGCTGAAGCAGAATACAGAGGTATGGCTCAGGGAGTGTGCGAGTTGTTGTGGATTAGGAATTTGCTACAAGATTTGGGTGTTAAACCTAAGAGTGCTATACAACTGTACTGTGACAACAAGGCAGCTATTAATATTTCACAGAATCCTATGCAACATGATCGTACAAAACATGTAGAGGTTGATTGTCACTTTATAAAAGAGAAGCTAGACGCTAAGATCATTTGCTTTCCGTTTGTTCCTACAGAAGAGCAACTTGCAGATATACTCACCAAAGGAGTGTCCAAAAATGTTTTTTATGACTCACTTTGCAAGTTGGGCATGATTGATGTGTATGCGCCAACTTGAGGGGGAGTGTGAGTGGAATGTAGTAGGTATAGTGGAGATAGTGGAGTGAGTAGGTGGTTAGTGTGAATTAGCCTTTATATATCATTGTAATCTGTATATGAATTTATCAATTGAAATTCAAGCAATATACAAGCTTCATACCTTTTCTAGTTTAAGAACTCAAAACACAAACAACTTAATAAAGCAAAAAACGTCATCTATAATAGATTAATAGGTACATGTCTTTCCCCCTAAGTTGATGCAGCGGCAAATGGCAAGAGACAATGCAATGTGCCTCGATAATTAGCCACCTCGACGGTTAGCAAGACTAAACAACGCTAAACAATAATTATTTTTACTTGTAACTTTGAAACTTTAGCAAACACTTGCAGCAAAACTATTGAAGATTAAAATTGTCCATTAGAAAACACAACGTAGGTAATCAAGTTCTAGTTCATAGGCTAAAATAGGTAGAGAGCTTTCCAACCATCCAGCCATCCAGATGTAGACTATAGAGGAATTACCAAACAAGTTATGTATTGCAAACTGGTAAGGTAGGAGATTATCTTTAGAAACTTGGTAATTAAGACATGAAATTATCTTTCTAGTTCTAAGGTGTTAACACCTACCCTGGACGGGGTAATTTCCGGTGGGATTCCCCCTCGTTCCGGTTGCTAGATCTGTCGGAGTAAGCCTAGTCTGGCGGGGCACTGAACTGGCAAGGCAAGTCACGTCACCTCTAACTCAGGCGTCGTTGTCAGCACTGCCAAAGTAGCTCACCAGAGCAGTAAAAAAAATATTGTATGAGCAACTTCCCACATTGGGAAAGAAAAGCAACACTTCCCCCAATGCGTTTATAGAAGCAGCCATAAACCTTCTAAAACGGGTAGCGTATCTCTAAGTCCTTAACATGCGAGCTCAAGTCTTGAATCAGTTCTAACTTAAGTTTCGAAAAGTCAATGGTCGGCGTACCGCTGGCCCTTGACCTTAATCCTAGATTTGTGCAGGTTATTTGGTCCAGAGAGATACAAGTTGCGTGAAAAAAGTACCTCAGATTTTGTACTCGCAACATAAGGAAGCGACAACAGCTTATTGAATTAGATTATCGTTTATTTGATTACGTTCTTGAAAACTTAGGGTTCTTCACAATAGTTTTCATATTTAGTATCCCTACTGAATTTAATAAGTTAGACTTGCATTCCGTGATATAAATCCCAATCTTTAGGCCAATATATGGCCAAAGGAAGAAGCTATATATGAATTGCCAATCATATGTACGTTGGAGGTAGAGGTGACAAACGGGTCGGGCCAGCCCGGTCCGGTCCATTTTAAACGGGCCAAAACCGTATTCGTGCCGTGCTCGGACCGACCCATTTATTTATCGTGTCGGGCCAAGAAGCGGGTCGGCCCGGCCCATTAGCATTATATGACACAATTTAAAAAATATTATGTACTTTGAATATTTGTTTTATATAACTATTTAGAGTAGTAAAATAAATAAAATACTACACATATATTTCATAATCTTATTTTTAAAAGGTTACGTATTTCAAAATAATGACATTTTATTCACTATTTTAATAATATTTGTGAAATATTTTAGTTAAAATAATAAAATAATCAATAGATTTTAATTTAAAAAGTATAATACTCAAGTTTAATAATGATAATTATTTACATATTGATATAAATAATATCAAATTATGTGTTTCACGGGCCGGCCCATGAATTTATCATGCTCAGATCGTGCCGGGCTAAAAACGGGCTCGGGCCATGCCGGGCCCATGGGCCAAAATATCTCAGCTCGACCCGGCCCATTACAATAACGGGTTCGGGCCGGGCTGGGCTGCTAAGGGGCTCAGGCCGTGCCGGACTGATTTTTAACGTGCCAGGTCTGGACCGGGCACGGGCTTTTGGGCCCATTTACCACCTCTAGTTGGAGGCTAGAGTTTCAAAATCTGGGTTTTGCATTTAATTACTTTCTAGCCATTCTTAGTTTTTTTTTTGTGATATTTTTGCTGATTTTTCTTCTAAACGTTTTCTAAGCTTGAATTTAAGGGAAATGAGGGTGTACATGACCTTTTACCTTACAAAATGGTTATTTTTCTACTCTTTTACATAACATAGTTAAAAATCAATTTAATAACTAAAAGTTGGTTATTTTTCAAAATTTCTCCAAAATGAAGGAGAAAGTAACCTAAGCTGTACGAAATCGGGTGCGAATACGTGGAAGCGCGGAAGCGATTTTTTTAAATTTTTTTGAAAGCGGGTACGTTTTTGAAGCGTCATAATAAAATAATATATAATTATATCTAAAATATATATTATATAAAACAATAAGTTAATTACTAAAACATTATAGAAGAACAATATGATAGAAAATTATCCCAATAAATATTTTGTAATGGCCTAGAATAAACAACACAAACACTTGAATAGCTAACCACAAATGATGCGTATCACATTTCAGTTAATTCATCATACACCTGACGAGCTCTCCAATTACACTGACCAAGTGTGAAATAAAAAATGTATGTATCTACATTTTGCAATGAGCGGCGCACCCTAAAGCTTAATGACTTTGTGCTCTCTCTTTGAGCTTCATCTTAGTCTAGCCCCAAAATCCACAGCATTGATTTTTCACTCATCTAGTTTCTATCAGTATCTTGCTCCAAATCAAACTCATGTATAATCTTATATACTCTTGTTGTCTCACACAAAACTAAAAACTCAAACAAATCCTCAAATCTCATTCAACTTGCTTGAATGACGCTTGAATTGTATGTTTTCTAGGTTTTCATTCAATTCTAGATTTTGATTTATCTTCATGAATTATCGAGTCCTTAGAATATGGAGATTTTAAGAGGGATTTATATTAGGGCCGGAAAAGAGAGAAGAAAACTATAAAAACTCAACAATTCTCGCGCTTCCACAACGCTTCCAATCCTGAAACTTGCGCTTCCGCGACGCTTCCAAAATCTTCTTTTTCAGAACCGCGCTTCCGAGCGCTTCCGGACGCTTCCGCTTCCGATTCTGATTCCGAAGCAGGAATCAGACGTCTAATGAAGCTTCCGTGCATCGTATAAAGTAATAACTTTGAGGGCTTTAAATGTTTCTCAAATTGAGATTGCGAAGGTGACCGTTAATATTGGTTTACGAGAAACTACATAGTCTATTGAACAATTTCTAGCTATGAAGGATGGTGAAACAACTTCGATATTTGAGAATCTGCAAAGTGGTATATCAACACAGGGGATAGAGATGGCAACTCCTTTCTCATCAAAAAAGGAGTTTTTTAAGTTCCTTGCATGGAACAATTTTCCCTTTCGGTTTTATTTTGAATTTGTGAAGTTCATGAAGCACGTTAAGTAAGTTGTTTTAAGTTATTTAATTTGTTTATTTTTGGCTTATGATCTTTGTCTCTTGTCTTCTTTTTTTTTACAAAATGATTTGGCATATCAGGGTCTTACCCCTTTACAAGACACTCGGAATTAATGTTTGACGACCTCCGTAGAGGGGTTGACTCTCTCAGCGCATGGTGCTGCATGCACAAGATTTCGAACTTGAAACCTTACTTAAACCACAGCGGCCCGTATTTGTCTCTTGTCTGCTAAAAATAACTATCATTGATTCTTGAAGTCTATTAACCTATTTTCCCATGCTTCAAGTAGTTTAAGAGAAAATAGCTTGGGAGGCCATTTTTTGTCTCTTGTCTTCTCAAATACGACGTGATGTTATAATGCTACTGAACTGTGAGGTAGGTATGTTATTGATCCTTCCGCAATGTCATAAAAATTAAAATGGTAATTATTTTGTAGATTAATGGTAATAGTGTATTGGGTGTAATTTTGTAATTAATTTTCATAGTTTTAAAGGTTTTGGACTTGGAATGCTCTTTCCTTGTGGCAGGCATTTCTGTACCGGTCAACTGTCGCCGTACAAGCTTGAAGCTTTGAGTCGCAACTCGCAATAGATATCTAGTGCTACAATCCCATAAAAACAAAAACAAATTTCTCTATCAAAAAGAAAAGTCTTATGAATTAAGATAAATAATCAATCTTTAGAGGACAAAAGTCGAAGTCTTTAGTTTGGTTTCCTTCTTTGTTTTGCTGGGTCCTCATTGTTCCTGTTCTTGTTCTTCTCTGAGAGGAATAAGAAACAGAGACAAAAGCGAATATGGAGGGCGCGGCACTTTGGCAAGGTGCAACCCTCTGTGGGATTCTTACATGGATTCTAATGGCTTCTTATCTCAATCTCACCCCAAAGCTTCGATCTTTGCTGCAACCTTGTGTGTCCCACCATGTCATCACAGGCACGCCCCTCATCCTCCAGATCCAGGTTTCTTCAAACTATTCGAAACAGAGAGGTCATTCTTTGTGTTTTTGCCATTTACTAATTATCTCATTTGGAATTTTGGGTTTTCTTGTTGCAGAATTACCAGCATAGGTTCTTGGATGCTTTCTTCTCTGCCCTGTCCTGTGTTGTCTCTGTGCCCTTCTACACTGCTTTTCTTCCTTTGCTTTTCTGGGTATGCTTCTGTTCTGGTCAATTGTTATAGTTGTGATTGCTGTTATGGGTTTATGTCTGTTACATTATATAAGTATTCTGAGAATGTTTGTGTTGTAGAGTGGTCATGGCAAATTGGCTAGGCAAATGACTCTGTTGATGGCTTTCTGTGATTACTTGGGGAACTGTATAAAGGTTATAACGGCTTATTGCTGTTTAGTTTCTTGATTTTATTAAGTGCTCTTCAGCTATCAAGATACTTATATTTGAATTTTTTCTGGTCTTGGTAGGACGTGATATCAGCTCCCAGACCGAGTTGCCCTCCTGTTCGGAGAATAACAGCTACAAGAGATGAGGAGGATAATGCACTGGAATATGGATTGCCATCTTCTCACACTCTAAACACAGTTTGCTTGTCTGGGTGTGTACTTTTTATCTTGTCATATAAATTCAGCTACGCAAACTAAACTGAGCATTGTAGAAAGCTCTGGTTTGATCATAGACCTTTAAGCATACTTAGTTATTATAAACATACAATTTTTTTTTCGACATTATATGTTGATTAGCGGCCTTGAAAGTTTGGTTATATATATATATATATATATATATATTAAGTGAGGGTGGAAAATTACTTGTTCTGCAAGATAAATTATCGGTACATGTATGCATGATTGACCTCGTCATATGAACACTTTACTGTCATGTATGAACTAAAAATTTGCTCATGCGTGCTGGGCTGCAGATACCTTTTGCATTACATCCTATCGTATGCTCAGAATGAGGATAGCTATGTGACATTTGCTGGAATTGCTCTTGTTTGCTTGCTTGTGGGTCTCATTGGTTTGGGTAACTTTATCATCCTTATACTAGTATCCAGCAGCTTCTTTCTATTTTATAGCAAAACTGAACTTATGTTTTTTTAATAGGAAGAATTTATCTCGGCATGCACAGTCCTGTAGATATCATTGGGGGACTCACTGTTGGATTGCTGATCCTTTCGTTCTGGCATAGCGTTCACGAATATGTGGACAGGTTTGTGGTCGCAGGAGAAAATGGTATGGTACACTCCTAGTCATCTGATCACGGTTTGTATATATGCTCTTGGTAGCTTGATTGAAACAACCTAGAATGCAAAAGGACCTAAATTTGGAACAATTTAGTAGAGAAAGACTGTTGGATGGCCGCCAAAAATGGTGTACACACAAATTAGAAGACGATTATGCCCTACCCTTTGTATGTCATGAGTGGAAGATGAAAATCTGTCACTAACAGCTTAGAATCTTGGAAACTGTGACTAGCTTATGAATTATGAAGACAGGTATGGAAATCTGATAGGGAAGAAGAGCACATGAAATATATGAATCTAAGAAGTTTCTGGAATTGCCTTCATCTTGTCAAAAACAGAATGAGACAATGTATTATATCCAACAAATGAGATCTACTTGCAGTTTAGAAACCATGAGATGGGGAGTTTGATTGTTGTTGTTTGACCCAAAGGTGCACTATCAGACCAGTACACCAAATCTGGTTCAGGCTAAATCAGACTGCTGGATTATGACTTTTGTTGGACTCCTATGAGATTGACACAATGGGGTTCTGATTCAACCCCGTAATATTGCATTGAGATTCATTGTGGATCATAACTTTTCTATCTTATGTCTCCTTCCTTAATTAATGCGAAGTGTTTGTTTTGCAGTTACAACCTTTTGGGCCACCCTAAGCTTCATTTTGCTCTTCGCTTATCCAACTCCCGAGTTTCCAACTCCAAGTTTTGAGTATCACACAGCATTCAATGGTGTCGCATTAGGCATTGTAAGCACATGTCCCTTTAATATTCACCTTCTTCTCTGTTGCATTTTGCATTCGCAATTTTTTTAAAGCCATGCATATTACGGAGTTTTATGCAGAGATACATACAAATGTTGGATTGACAATATTTAGATATAGGAATCGGTTATTTACTTATTAGCCAAAGTATAGAGATGTTAGATTGTGCAAAAACTTGCCATTCAAGTTATGTGCTCTCTTAATTTGCATAATATGTGCAATTCTATCCAGGTATCTGGGGTCCAGCAAACATACAACCAGTTTCACCATGAAGCAGTTCCACGGATATTTACATCACAATTAACAGCCCCTTGCTTTATAGGAAGAATGCTGGTTGGGATACCAACAATACTTCTTGTGAAGTTCTGCAGTAAAGCTCTTGCTAAATGGATTCTTCCTGTGGTAGCCAACATCTTGGGCATCCCAATAAAATCAACCACATACATTCCTACGCTATATGGATCAAGTAATGGGAAAAAATCAGATGGTCTGAAGCAGTCTGGTTATCTCCAGAAGCTGTACTTTTTCTCCGGCCAAGACTCATTTGATGTTGATACTGGTATTAGATTCATTCAATATGCTGGCCTTGCATGGTCAGTGGTAGATCTTGTTCCTTCTCTTTTCTCTCAGCTAAGCTTGTAATGCCTCCACATTCTTATGACTGATGATCACTATGAACAGCATTTTCAATGGGAATGTGCCATGTATTCAATTTTGTAAAAATGTTTATTTTGCAGATTGAAAAGAATTCCAATTTTGCCTATTTCCATGGGAAAGAAGTCAAAGAACATGTTCGATTGACAGCTATTTTCACAAGTGTAGCAAGCATTTTTCTCATGTTTACGAAATCTGTACAGCTAATTTCACGAGAGTTGCAAGCATTGTGTCTCGTATCGTTGGAACTGGAGTTCAAATGGTTTTGCTTTTCAGAATCACAATGTTGGCTTTCCATGCTATCGTATTGCTACAACAGCAAGATAGAATCCCCTCAATTGTAATCGATTGATTATTAGTTGCCTACACCTTGAAGCACAAGACACTGGTGCCCAACCTATCAATCCACTCCAATCATGCGAATCTGATGGAGTGCAGGCAACCCTTTCCACAGAAGATGCAGCTGTCGGCTCCAAATGTCCATGCAACCATAACGAGTTCAGCTTCATTCATAGAGGCTAACATGGTAGCATATGGGGTTTCTCTAAGTGTCTAAACACCATAACATGGGCGGTAGCTTAAATAGCACCACTCGTACTAAAGTAGAGTAGGGCATCAAGGATGGCAACTTTCAAAGAGCAGGGGGGACCTAATCTGTGTATGCAAAGCTTAGTCAGATGGGCAATTGGGTATCGCCAGTTGGCCACTCATCCTAATATCTCAGGCTTTCATGATGAGGAAAAAAATCATACACTAAGACGTTATATATCAACCATAAAGTTACTACTATATGCAGTCGAATCGAAAACAAAGTACTGGAATAAATAGGAAATTATCCACTAATAATTAAGTTCAAGCATCCTTTAGGGCCCAAACTGGGAAGGTTGACAAAACATACAAGACAAAAAAGATAAAAATGAAAACAAACAATAAGGAATATCCACATACTTTTGCTGGATATAATACAAACTGACAGTGTGTCAACAACTAGGCAAACTATTTGATGGGAAATCCAGCAACGTTCAGGTCTAAGACAATCAGCAGACACCTTAACTTTGTATTTTACATCCTTTTGGAATATCGCTATAACCGGCCAGGAAGGGTTTAGATTTTAAATCCAACGGTCATCTTGGGCAAAACAATGTGCATCCATGATTCAAAAGTGGTAGAGCTACGAAATAAACAACACCATTGCAGCTGCTTCATAAAAAGTAATCAGGTGTTCTACGAGTAACATCTGGTTCTCCTCTTCTAGGAGCAGGTTCAAACTGCACAGACATGTCATTCATGCTTAAAATTGATCTCACTGCATCTGATCACTTAATAATGGATGAGAGAGAGAGAGAGAGACCTGGATAAATGTATGGCCCCTGCAGTCATCGACTTCTAGAACAGATGCCATGTTCCCACAGCGATAGCAATAATTAGGTGCACTGAATATGGTGACCACCTTTTGTTCCTGTCCAAACAAAATAATTTGATTCAATAGACCTAATCATGTACAACCGAGTTGTGCAATAAACCTTAGCCTATGTAGTAATTAACCAAGATAATAAGATATCCCAAGTATAAGAAAGAAAAATTACATGGGCCCAGTTGAATCCATCCATAACCAACTGATGAGCTCTTGCAATCAACTTTAGACTATTTGTATGATTGAATTGTTCAGATATATCCTGCAAAAGAATGTGAATATTTGATTGATAAGAACTACACAGCATTAAGGCCGCCATTATAACTGTAGATATTCAGCATCTTCAAAAATGCTAATAAAATCAATCAGATAACTAAAGTAACCTGGCCAAAAGTATATCCTGCACCACGAGGTGAAATACCCCAACCACATCGGTCATCTGGGTCAGACCATAATAGATCACACATGGGCCCTTCATGCGGAACCTCTTGAACACGATCAAAGTTCCTTATGTTGTCAAGGTTATCAATTGAAGGGGACAATCCACCATGCAGACAAAATATCTCTGACTCAACCTAAATAGGAGAAATAAGCATGAGTATCACATATAAGCTAACAATTCTATAAATAGATATACAATGGGAATTCCTCTTTAATTCCATAAGGACCATTTTCAGTTTCATGAATGTGTGTTACCATATTGCCAAAATATTTATCTTCTATCCAGGAAAACGTCACGTATAATTTCATTTGTCTCCAACAATAGTACTTGTAGTCATTTGCTTGCAACTATGTAGAATACAATACTAACCAATGCTGTCAGTGGAAAGTAGTCAAAAAGGTCAGTGAAGGTCTTCCATACACTAGCATTCCCATACCTGTCATTAGATTAACAGTGCACTATTCATTAGTAGCCAGAGAAGATAGCCAGGATATAAAGAATTCAATATATCCTAAAGGCCACTACAGGAGAGAATGAACAGTGGACAAACAAATTAAACTATTAAAGACCTCAGGAGAATGAGACAGTAGTCCAAAATAGATTTTTCCTGAATATAGTTAATCATGTTCTTGAGCATCAACTGTCTCATGACATAGCACAGACTCTAGTTGAAAGGATTTGCTGCACATTATAAGTCATTTTAAAACACACCAAAAAAAAAAAGCATTTTACAGTAACGTTTTGAAATCTAATATGCTACAATCAATTTTTGAGAGAAAGTCCTCCATTAGTGCTTCATTTGAAACTATGACAGAGATATTCCCCAGAATATAATATTATACATAAACGTTTTGCAATCTAAATCGCTACTGTCAAAGTTTGGGACAAGCAGTCCTCCAATAATGCTTCATCTCTATAGGTCATTTCGTACTTGATGCATAAATTGCATTAACTAAGCTGGACAAAAGGTTTCCTCAACTTTATTTGTAACAATTGTTTTACAAATTGACATATATTAAATGGCGATAGTCCTTCTATTGGTTCACAGTACCATTCTATTATCTGAAGGGCAAAGGCAAATGAAGTATTCCAACTCAAAGGGACTTGGTATAAGCTAGACCTCAGTTGTTGAATTCTAGAGTCTTGAGCAAGTAATTAGCTTCTGATCAAGAATTCAAAATTTCCCCAATTTATTCACTTTTTTTACAAGTGATATAACCAGTTATTTGTTTATTATTAATATATGTCATGTTTTTCACGCCATGTGTATAGAATCCCCATGCTTTCTCCCCATATTTCATAAGAATCCATGATATTATAACATTAACATGAACACATCCAAAAGATATAAGTTGCACCTCTGTATTTCCATTGATAAAAGAAATTATGTTTAAACTAGGATTCAAAAATACACTATTCATACCAGAATTATATTATCAGGATGCAAAGATGCAAACAATCAAGGAAAATGTGACCAGTGAGCAACCTTCAATATTATAATGTATGCTTCCCCAAATAGCAGAACCACAAATTTAAATACATTATTTCTTAGACTTTAAATCTGGCAAGAGTTGCACTCTAATAATGATGGAACTCATGGAAGCATATAAATACTCAACCATAGGAGATTTTTTCATGTGTAATTATACATTTATACCAAGACACCATACCACAAGGCCAAGTCAGAATACTCACTTGCGAAGACATTCATCGTAAAACCCATAAACCTGAGTAATCTGCCAAAAAATAAAGTTAACTATGAGGCTATGTACAATTCATACGTCATACTAACCATATTGTCTCCAGATCAAGGCTCCTATTATAAAGGAATATCTCCTGATCAAAGTTCCAGAATTAAAATGGGACGCAAAATATTAAAGAATAAATTTGACAATCTCCTTTCCATCACTTATAAAATTTGCACTTCATCTTCGCGGACACATAAAAACCATTTATATGCAAGTGTGTAAAATACGAAAGTGGAAGTGAGAAAATCACCCCCAAATTTTTTCTCTTGCCATAAAATGCATTGGACCATACAGTTAAAAGGTTTGAGAAAGATATACTTGATAATGTTTGTAAGAAAAGAAATGCAACAGTCATAACTACTAAAGGAAGGTAAAGTACCTGACGACTTTCATGGTTTCCTCTAAGAATTGTGATACGCTGATGATAACGCACTTTCAGGGCCACTAGGAGCTGGAGAAATGAGCTAATCAGTTCCACCAATATAATTTTCAAGCAGTAATAATTGCTAAGAAGCTGCTGACATGCATTTAAGGGTGGGAAAACCCAACTTCACCTACGCTAGTCTAAATATCAAGCTGACACCCTAAATGGTTAGACATCCCATTTCAAAATATTTAACTGAGTAACAAGAGGGAGAGCCAGAGATAATTCTGCTCTAGTCAATATAAGAAGCAATCACGAGAATCGCAACAGTCATAACTACATTAAATTCTATATCTAAGAGATTTTCAAAGTTTACACCTGGGTTTTTACCCTATAACCAGTACACTGCATCTGTAGTACTGTTTGAAACTTAGAAAAGTAAAGCAACCATATTCACTCATGCACACATATAGACAGTGCACATATAAACAGAGCATCAAAGTTACAAAACCAATGGTACATCTCTTTTAACACTAAGTCTTACTTATCACAGTACTTGTTAGCTATGCCAAACAGAAACACAGCTTAACAGTGGTACTTGTAATACTAACAATCATAAAGAATTAAAAATACAATAATCTAGTTCAGAACCAAGAGAAAAATCCAAAACAACTGATCGGTACATACCGTCACAGTTTCAACCGAGTAATATCCACGGTCCACATAATCTCCCATAAACAAGTAATTGGTATCGGGACACTGCCAATGAAAATGATATGATATTACCCTTCATGAGATGGTGATCATTCAAAAAATCATAAACAGGATATATGGTAAGCTATCTTCAATTGGATATACAATTAAGCTTCTTGCAATTCTAAGATGCGAGATGCAAGCAAACAAAAATTAATAAAATTAAAATACTTAAACCGAAATACAGTTGATATATCACAAGAGGAACAAAAAAAAAGATGTGAGCACACACAAATTTGCATATGGCCTATATCTAATACAGATTCGGCCCAGGGTTGATACATAACTAATTGAAAGGGGCTGGTATCCAACTGCAACTGAATTACATGAGTAGTTTTCAGGTTACAGACAATTTACTCTACATTGGCTCAGCAGAACTCCACTCCAATACTCATTGCAGTCTCAAGTTCTCAATTACTAATTGAAACATTCCCTCAGCTGATACATAAGGGTTGAATGCAATGATCACGGTGAGAACTGATACCTTCCCTCCAATCCGAAAAAGCTCTGCAAGGTCATGAAACTGCCCGTGGATGTCGCCACAAATAGTCACTGGGCTCTTCACCGGCTGTATTACATGCAATAGAAAATTAGTACCTTTCAAGACAAGTTCAAAGACCCCACTTGAAAAGAAATAAAGGCACAAGCAAGTAATATGCAGACAGGGAAAAGGAAACATTTCCAACAAATAAAGTTGACTTGCGTGCCCCAAACTCTTGGCATGTACTATTAGTTTTAATCATATGCTTAGATTCCTAAAGATAAAGCTAGGATTTGTGAGTAGTTAGTCGCCAAAGCAGAGTAACCAGTTCAGATGAAGATAAATATATATTTAGTATTCTGGTCGTTAGTGATTACCTTTAAGAAAAATTATTTTAAAAAACAATTCTAATATAAAGACAAGGAACATTATACAGCACAGTGGACAACAAGTTTACACAATAAAGCAGCAGCACACGAGGAAGTTCAACTCCCACCAATTCAGCTGACTAATAATTAGTCAAAAACCACCTCAATGTTACCTTCTGAACTGACCAAATGCAGTCTTCAAAGAAAAGCAGAAAATAGAAAAAGGCCTCACAACTTCCAACTTATTTCCAGCATTTTACGATCCATTCCCTATAAACCACACGTCCAGAATCCAGAATTCATACTTACTTCCTAATTATAGAGGAAAAGAACATGGTGACACTACTAGTGCTATAATACCATTATTAGGACCAATAAGTAGATATGAGGATTCACCTGGACATTGCTTTCTTCCATCAAAATCTCCTTTGCCTTCTCGCATAGCGCTCTCACCTACAACAAACAAAAGACGACCTCTTAGCCAACAGTAAAAACAATTTCCCAGCTATATATAATACAGAAGACTATCTCCAGGTAGAAAATCAGAGACAGAATCTCCGAAACCGATTTCGGCTATCTCCAGAATCATTATCATCCACATTCATTGATAAAACCGCATCCAAAACCAGCCTTCACAGCTAAACACAGCTCATAAGAATAAAATCTCATACAAATTCAAACAGTTTCCAACTAAAGCATTAGTTTTTTAATCCCAGCAAAAATTGTATAAATTAAATATCATCTCTTGCAATCGATTCATTTCCATCCCGATTTCTGTCCCCAAATCAATCCAAACCCTAATCTCCCGGCCTTTCTCAAATCGAAACATGACTGAAGAGGTGGAGAATGTAGAGAAAACCTGCTGCTCGGAGAGTGGCTTGCACTGCATGAGCTGCTCGATCTGCTCGTTGAGATCATTGCCGGAGTCGCAATTGACGCCCATGGTGGTCGGAAATCGAGGAATGGAGATTTAGGGGGGTTGGGATAGAGTGGGTGGAATTGGTGGTTCGGATTAGGGACAACCCTAACCCCAGATTGTGATATTGCTTCCGGTCCTCACTCTCTGATCGCGCTTAAAGCAAAGAGAGAGAGAAGAAGAAGAAGAAGAAGAAGAGAGGACGCGGACAAAAATGACAAGGGGCGCGTGAGCGAGGGAGGCAGTGGATATTTACTCTCTGCATTTTACGCCACCCGCTGTTCTTTTTTTCTTTTTCTTTTTCTTTTTATTTTTTTTGGGAAATGTAATAGTTTCTAGGTTTTTATTGCATACGTACATACCATATGGATACGGTATATATACGGACCTGTCAAACATGAAAATCGACAAGTTGATTATATGACTAACATGCATTCTAGCATAAATAGAGCTTCAATATCTTCTAGCAAAGCGATTCGTTGGTAGTTCAAATTACACAAACGATGTGAAACAAGTAGCAGTGATTTCTTTGTTTTTCATGTTAGCTAAACTAACTGTGATGTTTGGAGGCACGACAGAGAAAATACTCTATCTCTCCAAGCTGGAGATTGCACGGCCAGAAAATTGTGAATCCAGCCTTACTAATTAGGTTGAGAGACTTTTGTTCACCTTGCTTGAGATCTTTACATCTTGAAAAGAGACGGGATCAAAAAAGTTACTGAAAATTTCATTTTTTTTAATCTAGTGTACCCCAACTTCCATGCAGATTTGTGTGTTTAAAATTTTCATGTAATTTGTCTGTTTAAAAGCTCATGCACCCTGGTAACCTGAAAAGGATTTGTGAAGGTTTCTTTTAAGGCTTATTATAAAAAAAAGTCATATTTAATACATGAAATTTAAAAAAAAATCAAGCAAGATTACAAAGTTAAAAAAAATGTCATATAATTAAATCTCTTAAACAGTTGTCCACGAATTTAATAAAATTTACAGTACTGCCACTACCCCCAAAAAAAGAGAAACCGAGACTTTTTTTCTTACTCCTTCGTTGGCTTCCTCTACCGAGGATCTTCGGTAACGAAGACGACGATATCATAGCTGCAGCAATCTGAACCAGATCGGATCGGAGTGCGCAGCCAAGCGAGAAACCGAACTCGGCGTCGTTATAGGAAAAGGAGGTGGAGGCGAGAAAGTTCGGAAAGATCGAAAGCAGTCGTCATATTCCTTAGATATTCCGATGAAGATCGAGAAGAGCCGCACCGATGACACATCAAAAACTTCCTCTAGAATCGGAAAAGCTTCATCGATCCAAATCAGAGTCGTGGATGAAGGAGGAGGAGTTGATGGCAGAGCTGCCTCGGTGGAGTCGCACAACTTTCTTTCTCGCGCAAAGATGCGACACTCTTGCTTTGGATGACTATGACGACGGTGATGAAGATGCTTGGGTAAGATACAACAACTCCGATGAGGATGCGTTGTCGACGTGAATCATATAGATGAGGAGCTAGAACTGGGATTCACGGTGGAGGAAGAGATCACATACATCAGAGTCATGGTGTTTTCATGTGGTGGCGGCGATTGTAGAAACAATATTCAGTGGTTGGATGATGATGATGACGATGATGAATCCATGCGTGTTTGGTGGCTCATTGTAATATGTGTTAAAATTCATGAACAATGTTTGTGTGACAAGTAGTAAGATTGGTAGTGTGACTATCAATTTACTTGTCACATTGTATGTCACACTACCAATCACACTACCAGCCACACTAACTTTGTGTTGTGACAGATAGTGTAACAGACAATGTGACAGGTAGGGTGACTGGTGGTGTTCTGTACAACAACATAAGTGTCGATATGTGGATTGTATTAGTTGATTTGAGAAGTTCAAGACCACATAACAATAAACAAAGGTTTGTTATTACTAGTCATTGTTCTTATTATTATTATGATTATTATTATTATTATTTTCACAACATAGTTTGATATTGGTTGTGACAGAGGTTGTGACAGGTAGTGTGACAGGGGTTGTTACAGGGGTTCTGATAAGTAGTGTGACAGGGTTGTTACATGGGTAATGTGTGTGACAGTGGTTGTGACAGTGGTTGTGAAAGTGGATGTTACAGTTAGTGTAATATGTAGTGTGATAGTGGTTGTGACAGTGGGTGTAACAGTTAGTGTAAATAGATAGTGTGACAGCTTCTGTAACAGTGGGTGTGATAGCGGTTGTGATAGTTAGTGTAAGAGATAGTGTGACAGTGTATGCGACAGTGGTTGTGACAGTATATGTGACATGCCGAGAGGAAATGTGAAATTTTGTTAAAATTTGTGAAATTTCGTCAAAATCTATCGCCGGACGAGAAAGTTATGGCTGAAATTAGAAAAAAAAAGGGAAAAAAGAGTAAGAAATGGCAAAACAGTCCAGAAAATATTTTTAAAGTGACTTTTTTCTAATTTCCACTTAAATGTGATGACATTTTTATAATTAATTCATAAGTAGTGATATTTTTCTGATATAAGTTGGGAGATGGTACCTTTTTATAATTTACCCTTTCTTTTATTGTTAAAAAAAAGATTTGTGAAGTGTTTTTTGATTGTTAAAAAAACACTCTTTTTATTGTTTTTTTTTTACACATAGCTCAATTGAACTAAAATTTAGTCATTACATGAGCTCAAATTACTGAAAAAATAAGATAAAATGAAACACTACAACATAATATCTTTAAGTTCCAGAATACCTCAACTTATTACAAACGAGACAACACATTTGCAAGTCAATAAAACAAATTCACATTTTAGCTTCGATCCAAAAAAGATAACTCAAATTAATAGGTGACCCCACTTTTGAGTTTGAGTATACTTTACAAATTTTTCACATGGATAAGGATTTCGACCTTGTTGCACATCAACTAATTGAGGCTGAGATTGCAGCCGCACTTACGATACAACAACATTTTATTTTTAAACTATATATATGATAACATTGATGAGAATGGTGACACCACTCTTCAACTATAGTATATGAATATTTGTGGATACTTTTTTCGGGAGGAGATGTGAACTTGTGACACTGTGATGATAATTTTTAATGATTGATTGAATTTTTCTCAATTCTATGCTCCTCAGTTATCACCTTGTATGTTCAATGTTATAACTACAATATTTTTAGTATTGTTCGGATCGTTTGGTGCCTTAAAACTGCAATATCCTAGGTTTTTTAACTAGCGGTCTAGATCTTGAAGGTTTTTTTTGTACCCATAAAAAAAAAGAATTTAGGTGTGTATTTTATAAAGAAGCCCAAACTGACAGTCCAATGAGCACGGCTATATAAACATTTAATATAGCAGTATAAAAGAATATCAAAAAGGAATTGGAGATGAACAATAATTAGGGAATTGCTAGGGTTTTGGGTGTCGCTGCCATCTACATTGGTATGGCTGCCTACGTTCTTTACCGGCAACGGACCAGACACGACGACAGAGCCCCAGGTCTGTATCTCCTCAACAATGCCTTGTACCACTTGCAGACGGCTTCCGTGGTGATAAGGGACAACGTGAATATGTTCGGTGATCGAAGAGAGGCGGTGAAGGGCGATCCTCTATACGATGTGGTGAACTAAATTTTAACTGATATACCTAAACTGGCCGACTACATAACATTGTTGACTATCGTGCTGGATGAAATCCAGTTTCACACTAAGTATTGGATTTATTATGGAACCTAAATCTCAATCATTTCAAGCTCTCTTTCGCTTCTCCAATTTATATATTCGCAAAATTGGGCTGGTGGAATACCAGAGTCGACCCAATTCATTCATTGTAATATTTATAGTATTTTCATTTTGTGAAAGGCTTTGTGAATTTTTTTTAAGAAGAGTTTTGTGAAATTATTGAAGTTGTTTTTTAAATAAATTTTTTATTGAAGTTGTGTTTTTTTGAAATGGATTATTGAAGTACACTTGGCCCATGTTCAGTTACGCTTTTATAAAGAGCAGTGCTAGAGACACCAAATTATTATACCAAAATTGAATCCCAAATGACATGGAAATTGTCACATAATCACACTAATTTCCAGTATGTATTTATAAAAATAAAGTCTAAACACTAAAAAACGAAATATATAATTAAATCTATAATTAATTGGTCAGATTATAAAGAAAATGAAGGACTACAATTCAGTAACATCCTACATTCCTACAAGGTTGCAATTGTAAGCCATCAATCTCATTATCATGCATCTTTGCAAGAAAAAAACTCATCAACGTCCATCATCTAAACAATGTACTCCTCACTTTGGTTGCTTCCATATATAGGAGATGAACATGAACATCACTTGTGGGATAATTAAACCTAAAAGGAGATAGTATCCTAGGTTGAAAGATAAGAGCTCGATTGTTTGTTAAGGAAAATAATAATTTTTTGTCTTATCATAGATGATAACCATAATTTGTCATCTAAAAAAACAAAATAAGAAATAACAATAATTATTACTAACGTGTGGAAATTACAAAACCATACCATGGCAGCGGCCATGTCATTTTGTATGAGATTTTGTTAAACATTTTTGGGGTCTCTAACATTTTCATAAGTTATTTACCAATTAACTTATACAGACCTAATGACAAATTTTAAATGAACATTGAATTTAAGAAAATTGAAGAAAGACCATAACACAAGCTTACAACCACACAACATTTGAATAAAAGGAACTAAATTTGAATAATTTTGTACCCATCTATGTGGGAACCAATGACCATTCGGATATCCAACTTATTTGAAAATTGGATGGGGCATCTTGTTAGTTACACAAGAATATTGAGAAAGAAACGAAAGAGTTTGAACAGTTGTAGAGTATACTATCATCTTCTCGAATGTGGTGTGTTTTTAAATCCAAATCAGACATGCTAGGCTTTAGCTCAATCTCAACAAAAATAAAAATAGTATATTGCGTAATTTTAATTATATTTATAATACATGTATATAGATATAGATATAAAATAATTATGAAAATAATGAGACAACAACAAAAACAATGTAAAACAAAACGGGTTTGGCTGCCCACCCAATAATTAAGGATTAGCCCAACCCTTAAATGAATCGGACATGCGAGACCATGAGACGAGAAGATGACAACAATAACCACAACAACAACGTAAAGCAAAACGGTTATGGCAGCCCCTCTCCCAATAAAACAGGGATTAGCCCAACCCTTAAATAGATCAGATATGTGAGTAATTATATGATGACTAATTCACTTGCAAAAAATACTAATGTAATGATGAATTCGAAAAGTAATTAAATTCAAAAGTAGTGGTTGACAATTCCAAGTCATATTATTGAGTGTGTTGAACCCATTAAAAATAAATAAGTTATACGTAGTCCTAGAGACACCAAATTATTATACCAAAAATTGAATCTCAAATGACATGATAATTCCCTTATAATCACACTAATTTCCAATGTGTATTTATAAAAATAAAGTCTACTAAGGCAAACACACAGAAAAAAATTAAATCCCTAATTAATTGGCCAAATTACAAAGAAGATGAAGGATTGATATTCAATAGAGTTTTGTTAAATGTACCCAGCAAATTTCTAAGTACTTCCAACTTTTAAATATTATGTGTGATATTCCAACTTTACCCAGCAAAATTTATAATTTTGTTTGAAATATAAATAGTACTTCGATACGAATCCGTAGCCACTCGTGGATTTAGAATCGAAGTTATAAATAAAAAGATATGATCCACGAAAGTTTCATCGCTGAAACACTAAAAGACAAAACTAGAGAGACATAAGTGTAGGCCAGAAGGCCCACACCCAAACGAAACTAGCTGACCAATATACCTTGGAACTTACTTTGACTGGATGTTTGGAGATCGACCTGGCCATCGACGATGATCCTTTCACCAATATTGATAACATTTGTTGTACCTACCCCTAGTTGATCATAAAACACATTCAACATGGCAGTACCTATCCTGATTGCCTACAAATTAAAATTCAGGTATTGTAAATTAACAATATTTTTGTTATGAAAGGACATTTTTGATGGATTCATTAATGAAGACTTGAGGGCAGCCGCACTATCCCTTACATTAAAAAAAAGTTAACAATATTTTGTACTCGATGGTTTCATTAATGAAGACTTAGGGTAGCCGCACTAGCCCTTACTTCGAAAAAAAAGTTAACAATATTTTATTATGAAATGAAATTTTTGACTGTGATAACATTTGTTGTCATGTTTTTAACCGTTGTTAACTCAGATTACCTTGTTTTAGATGGTCACATGCTCAATTCATTTTATTTTGGACAAAATACTTGTTACTTCTTAAATTGTATCCTTAACAACAATTTTGCCCTTCATATTTCAATTCTCAACAATAAGATTCATTTCGCTGAAGTGACATATATAAGTACATTAAAATGATTAAAACACCCTCATTTAAAATCAAGTTTTTTTCATTTTTTTCCTTTTTTCTCTTATTCCATCTTTCTCACATACACTCATAAACGAGCAACGAGTCTTAAGAAACACTTGCTACCTCTTTGTCTTCCTTCCTAGGTTTTATTTTGAATCATCTCATCTCTCGCTTTCCTAATCTTTCTTGTTTTTCCTTTCATCTTTAATATTGTAGATGTGCGGATTTTTTTGGAGAGTTAAACGACATCAAGAATCGAGTTTCATTCAGGGTGACGAAGGTATGGTGGATTTACTGGGATATTTGTAGATGCATGTTCATTTATGACAACTACCGGAATGAGAAAAACAGAGAGGTAGAAAAAGAAGGGGAAAAAGAGAAAAGTGAAAAAAAAATTAACTAGGGTCTTTCAGTCATTTTATTAATTTAATTGACAATTGTGTGATGAAATAGACTAAATTGTTGAGAAATGAGATATTAAGGAGTATCCAATTTAAATTGAAAAGTGGATGGAAAAACTGTTTTTAGGGATCAAATTTACAATAAATTACTCAAAATACCAGACAACAATTTGGTTTACAAAAAACTCACTACATAATTTAATAAGTAAATAAAGACCAAATGATAGTAAGTTGCCACATGTCATATGATATTTTACTTTTTTGCCCCTCTTAGGCAAATCACATTTAATATAATTCAAAATATGTTAGCTCTCCAAGTGAACTCAAATTACTTCTCACATGTCACATTTATGGGTCCGAGTTGCTGGTACTGCTCACTTGAATTGTGTTACTGTTGACTCGGAGCAGGGCTGGTCCTAGGCCAAGGCGAAACATGCCTGCACTTGGGGCCTCCAAATAAAAGTGCCTCCAAATGTTTTCTTAATATATATGTGAATTAAAAAAATGAGAAGTCAGGGGTGTACACGGGGATTAGGGAAAGTTTAAGATAAAGAGAGGGAAAGAGACGAAGAGAGTCAGAGAGAATTCAAAGAAAAAGACGAAGAGAAGAAGAATAGAAGAACCCACCCAGTGGGATTTTGGAATCAATCAAAGCCACAAAGGGACTTTCAGTCATGTTTGAAAAATAGGCAAGTTTGCTTTCATGGGTTTGATTCTTAGACTCATTTTCTGGTGTGTAATTGATAAATCTTAGTTCTTTCAAATCTATGTATTGGTAGTTGTGAATGTTGATGATGATAATGCGCGCGAGTATCACACAATTAACACTGTAAAATGTCATCGTTAGTATAGAATAAGCAGAGATCGTTTAGTCCGGGGAATTGAATGGAACTCTAAACTTTTAGTGTTAACAAATAATGAGGGGTTTCAGATTGATTATTAACTACTAAAATAAAACCTAAATTACTATTTACATAATCGACTTCTTTTTACAAAACTAAACCAAATTCACAAATGAACCACATAATTACAAGTTTAGTTCTATCATGCATTCTAATTCATCTGATTACATACTTTTAGACAGTAATACAATTAGAGTCTTAAGAAAACATGTAATCATGCAAAATTTCTATTGACGTTTAGGTTGACTTAGGGCCTCAACTAAATTGCATGCAATCAAGTTTAACAACACTTAGGGTAGAAATCAAACAAGATTACATTTAAGCACCAAATCTTTGTTAGAGACATGCTTCACGGTGACGTCACTCACCATGGGGTACATGTAAATTTCCAGAATTTCTCACTTTAATTAACACAAACCGAACCTACGTAGGGCATGATTCGATTTGTGTCAATATGGATGATGAAGATAGCACTCAAATACAATCTTAGAGAATGAATTCAAGCATTAAATTCGTATGCAAATATCTAAAAATTATCTAAGAACAAGTAAAAGAAGAGTATAACACAACAATAGAAATACAAACTTCAATAATTATAAGAACATAGATTCGGCATAGTCTCAAAAACATATCAAATACAATCTAAAATTTTTGAAACAAATACAAAACCAATACTTCTATATAAACAACAACCTACAATTTTCATAGACAAAGAATTGTAGATTAACACAAATAAACGAGCCATGGAGATGAGTTGCGAGAATCACACGTTGTAGGAACTTTAGAGGTACGGCTACAATATGTGAAACTCAGTGGAGATGATGATAGTTTTGGGGTGGACGGCTTGGTTGATTTGTGAGGGAAGTTTATGGTGGTGTTTTGGTAGAGTTTCAACTCTTGAATGCTAAGTAGAATTGATGAATTTTGTGTGTGAATTTTTTCTTCTCAATTTGTGGGTTGTCTCCTTCTTTCTCTCTTGCATTATATCTTTTTGTTTACTTAATCCATTTTTTATCTTTTTTTTCTCTTACTTTTTCTTTCACTTATTTTTGTCATTGGTGGGTGCAATCTCTTTTAATCAATTCCTTCTTTCTCTTCTTTAATTTGGTTGTCTCCTTCTTTCTCTCTTGCATTATCTCATTTTGTTTACTTAATCCCTCATTTATCTCTTTTTTTTCTCTCTCTTTTTCTTTCACTTATTTTTGTAATTGGTAGGTGCAATATCCTTTGATCAATTCATTCTTTTCACCTTTAATTTGGTTGTCTCCTTCTTCTTCTCCTTAATTGCATTATGTTTGCTGCATGAAAGTCTCTTCTCCCCTTATTTTCCTCCTTGCTTTGACTTTTCCTCTATTTTTTTCTTCATTCTAGTTACACAATCTCATCTTTAAAATCTGAAAATAATAAAAGACAAGAATAAAGACAAGATAATTCATATAATTTGTCATAATCTAGACAAATATTGTCTTAAAAACATATGCGATAGATACACTCAATTAGATTACGAAAGTTTCCATTTCACAACAGGGAACTTTCTCGTTCAAGTAAGTTACTAGAATAAGAAAGTACGATTATGAAAGTTACGGAATAAGAGTTTCAGTTCAAGTTGGACTTTCCCAAATAGTACGTTTCCTAGTCTAAAAAGGATTCCTAATGCAAGTTGGATTCTCAATATATCGTCAATGCAACAGAAACGTCGAAATATGAAGACTCATGATCCAACTAGGTTTCCTAGTCCAACAAGGATTCTAGACCATTTCTGCGTTTTCAACTCGTTTAAGCACAAAAATGCCATCAATGTCACCGAAGACTCATACTACGACTCAATGACTCGAAATTACAACAATAAGGGCTAAGAAAAGTACAAATGGAGGTAAAAGATGTATAAGTGTTGGGTTAGTTTATGTGTGCAAGATTGAAGTAACACTTTGAATGTCATCATCTTTTTATGTTTGTGGCCCTTTACTTGATACTAATGATATTAGGAGGGTGCTTAACTCTAACAGTTGATTACAGGGCCTTATGATCTTTCATGTCAATTTCATCTCTGAAGCTATTTCTTTTCTAGTTTGATCATAATTTGAAGTTGCATATACATGGCCGGCTCTTTGATCATAATTGTTTATATATGCTATGTTAGGAAATAGGAAATATTAAGAATGATAATCAGATTGTGATTATAACCTATTTAATCTTGTATTGATGTCCAATTGTTTTGAAAATACAATATTATCATGGCTCCTAATAGAATCACAAAGTTCAAGTTTGGGTTTGGTTTGGCTACGATATCTATAGAAAAAGACACAGTTGAAAACTTGATTATGCAGATTTGATTAGTACATTTGCATCTAAAAATGCAAAACGCATTATATTTCAAATTTTCAATGATATTTTTATATTTTAATATGATTTTTTTCGTTATATTTTATGTTTCTATTTTTTTTCTTACTTGTCATGCATTTGTCTACATCAGAAACAAATGTGGGTCTACATCAGAAACCAGAGAAGTCGGTCACCGAGGAGCGCAAAAAATTTGGGTCTACATTAGAAACATGGAACGACCATGTGGGCCACCAAGAACCATGCGAAACAACCCAGAAAAAGCCTAAGTAATCTCAATGTTGCAAATCTTGGAACATAATCCACGCGTAACAAGAGAACCTGGTAACATAACAAACAACTTTATCCTACCACAAGGGTCCTAAATCCTAGCCCAAGTGTGTGCAGGCCTTGAGTACAAAACCCACACCCCAAAATGGCTCTCATCAACCCAATACCACCCAAGGGTACCCAAAATTGCTATGGGCACCCAAGGAAGAACAACAACCATAGGTCGAGGCATCCACCAGCTCTCCGAACGAGACCAACGCCGGCGCTGCTGCCTAAACCACCCAAATGCGAACCACGTCGGAGTTGAGTCACAGAAAGAGGAAAACTAGCACCACCGCGGCGAACAACCACCACCGCTTGAGATCAGCGTTTCCTTCCCTCGGACCAAGGCCCAACCAGCACCGCACAGAGAAAACCGAATCGCCGAATTTGGTCACCGTCAACCCCGCCGATCTGACCAGATATGTGATGAACCCATACTGCCCAACAACATCGAAGGAACCACCAACCCGTGCTGACTAGGGATCCCTGAACAACACCTCTTCCAATCTCCTCCACCAGAGAAGACCCACACGTCCGCCTTCTGGGTCGCCACAAACCCACAGATCCAGTGACCTGTTCCGGCTAGCAAAAGACCCATGATAGGAAGAGGGGGTGCGCACCCTCAAAGAGAGCATTTGGTAGACTAGACGAGGGGAGAGAGGCTCGCCGAAGACCACTGGCTGCGCCGACCGAAACCCTAGGCTTAGGGCCGGTTGTCGCTTAAAGAGAGAGAGAAAGACTCTCATAACATTTTTTAGCTAAATAAGTTTTTAGTTAATTCAAATGTTGTCTGTTATTACTAAGTAATTTTCATAAAAATTAAAAAGTAATGTATATTTTATATTTTTATTTTTCAACAGTTACATACCCACACATTTTATTCTATTGGCCACCATCTCATTTTCGGCCGATGCTAAAAAGGCCAGAATGGATTAGAGGTTAGATTTACCCTACCCTTTATTTCTTGAGAATCCTCACAAATTCACGGCTTACCATCGGGTTATTTTAATGACGGCAGCAATCACCTCTAGGGGTGGCAATGGTATAGAAAACCATTCCAACCAATTCGTATACCAACCGTACCAAATATGTTGGTATACCAAATACTTGGTACATGGTATATGGTACAGCATACCGTACCAATATTAAAAATACGGTAGGTAGGTGGTATAGATTTTCCATATACCATGGTATATCGTACCTACCAACTTATATTATATTAAATTATTTAATTAAAAAATATATATATCTTTAAATTTCAATTGTAGATTTATTGAAAAATAAATCCAAACCATATATATCTACTAACCTTAATCTAATCTCTCTGAGTTTCTTTCTCAAGTACACTATTTTTCTCGTCTTCAATTTCTTTATTTAATTATGAATGAATCGATTCAATCGAATTCCCAAGTATAAATGCTTAGACCTATCAGTAGCACCATCACTGCTTGCAACATGTCAACATATATCGCATTTAAACCTATCATTTATTTTTTCAATTGTTTTGAGAATTCATAAGTACTTTAACAGTTTGACTATTTGGACTTTGACTTTCTATTTATGACTTTGTATTTGGTAATTTGGTTGAAGTTATATAAGACTTTGGAATTCTATTGTTATTTCACTTATTTATTATTATTTATTTGGGTTGGGCCTTAAAATTTTTGGGCCTTAAATATGTTGGTACAAGCCCATTACCAACCGTACCAACCGAGTACCAACCGTACCACTTAATTGGTATACCAACGTTATTGGTTGGTATAAATTGTAGATTTTTCATACCAAATATATATTGGTTGGTATATGGTATTGGAAAATTAAGACTGGTATACCAACCAATCCAGCCCTAATCACCTCCAAATTGTCCGGATATCAATGAATTCAAAGATATTTAACTATCGTATATTTCAAAAAAAAAAAAAATCTTACTCTCGCAATCACATAGCTTAGGAAGAAGAGGAAAAGAAAAGAATTTTGAAGTCTCCACAGGGTGTTGAAAACGCAGAGAAAAAAATCTCCCAAATTTACGACGACGACGAAAACCGAAAAAGCGATATCTGCGCTTCTTGTCCGATCCATCTCCTCCTATTCTTCTGCTCTCCCCAAACCTAGGGTTTCGCTTCGCTGATCCATTTCCCCTCGTTTTCTTCACTCCTCGTTTTCGCTTCAGGTTTTCCAAGCCTCTCTCTCTCTCAGCCTCTGTATCTTTGTTTTGTATAATACTATAATTTAGCTAGGTTTTGGTGCTTGCTGAGCTTATTGCATGTCGCAATTGCGTGCTTCGCATCTTCGCTTCGATTTTCCAAACGATACTTGTTGTATTGGAGTATGACATTTGCCTTTTGTTTTTCGAATTTTGATCAGAATGCTGGTTTGATTTGCTGGATTTACTGTGATCTGCTTGCTCAGATTTGTATTTGTTTCGATTCGAATCCATATCTGCCAATTCATCATGTTGCTTATCTATCAATTTGTGATTATAGTTGTTCTTTTTGTTGATGAGGTTTTTAATTTGCATGTTACGACATATATTTGCTTGTAAAATGCAGTAGACAAGTTTAGATTTCGGAGTCCGACTTATTTTTGTTCTCCTTGTGTGTGGTGCAGTAGGTTACTCCTCGGAACTAGTGGAAAGGAAGGGGTTGCTTTTTGCAATCATGAGGTCATGGGCTGATTCTGTAGGTAATGATGAAGACCATGCCGACGTTGGTTCGTCTGACAATATAGGCTCATCACGCCCATCGGACAATAGCAGCTCGTCTCGTCCTGCACGGTCGACTTATGTTCCGCCACATCTTCGTAATAGGCCTCTGTCTGCTGATCCTCCGGCTCCTTCGCACACTGCCCTGCCACCAGCCAATGTAGGTTATAATGGGTCTGCAGCTGTGTCTACCTGGGGTGGTGGTGGTGGTTTTAGGCCTGATGGTGGGCGTGGGGGGTATGTAGGTGGTGGTGGTGGGGGTGGTCGAGGTGGTGGTTGGAACAATAGAAGTGGCGGGTGGGACCGTGGGAGGGAGCGGGAAGTAAATCCCTTTGGTGATGAAGATACCACAGTACAGGCCTTTGAGCAAGAAAACACGGGCATCAATTTTGATGCTTACGAGGATATCCCAGTGGAAACTAGTGGATCTGATGTGCCACCACCCGTGAATACTTTTGCAGAGATAGATCTAGGGGAGGCATTGAATTTAAACATTAAGAGATGCAAGTATGTGAGGCCAACTCCTGTTCAGCGTCATGCAATACCGATCTCTCTTCGAGGACGAGATTTGATGGCCTGTGCTCAGACAGGTTCTGGCAAGACAGCTGCGTTCTGCTTCCCAATTATTAGTGGGATCATGCAGGGGCAGTATGCTCAGAGACCTCGTGGAGCACGTACCGTCTACCCTCTCGCTCTTATCCTCTCCCCTACTAGAGAACTCTCATGTCAGGTTAGATTTTGCCAGTCTTATGTGCATTTTCCAATGGTCAATATGTAAGCTAATTTGTGTTATTCTTTTGTCTTGCTTGCAGATACATGAAGAAACTAGAAAGTTTGCTTATCAAACTGGTGTCAAGGTGGTAGTTGCTTACGGAGGAGCGCCAATAAACCAACAGGTGTGTAAAGATATTGGGGTATCCATATGGTTTTTGCATCCTTTTACCAACGGATTACTTGATGTAGTTTATACTAGGCCCTGTCGTACTTATTCTTCTTATAGAGTGAGGACTAGGTTGTACAGGATGGGCCGGTCTTATATCATAAGTTTTTAAGAAAGAGCCGGAAAAAAAATCAATTCATATTCAGCTGTGACTGTAGACCTGTAGTTGCATACCATATGACCTGTTTTAAGTTATCCCTATCCTATTGAACTATTATAACTTATGGACATCCTTGTCATGGATCTTTATGTCCTGTCCACTTGGCATTTTCTTTTCCATAAGTCATATCTCACTGTATGTTTATCAATCTTGTCAGTTGAGAGAGCTCGAAAGAGGAGTAGATATTCTTGTGGCAACTCCGGGTCGGTTGGTAGATCTACTGGAGAGAGCTAGAGTATCATTGCAGATGATACGATATTTGGCTCTAGATGAGGCAGATCGGATGCTGGACATGGGTTTTGAGCCTCAAATCAGGAAAATAGTGGAACAGATGGATATGCCTCCCCCAGGTATGAGACAGACCATGCTATTCAGTGCAACCTTTCCAAAGGAGATACAGGTTTGTTTCAACTCTTAGTTTCTTGATAATTTCTTATGACAATCTATCTTTATGCATTGGTGCATCATCAACTTGTATGTTGGTAATAGTTGTACTGAATAAAGGATTTTAGTACTGAAAATTGAAAGTAATCTCTGTTGGAATGCAGAGACTGGCATCGGATTTTCTGGCAAACTATATATTTTTGGCTGTTGGAAGGGTTGGTTCAAGTACTGATCTCATTGTTCAAAGAGTTGAATTCGTTCATGAATCTGATAAGAGAAGTCATCTAATGGACCTCCTTCATGCACAAAGGGAAAATGGAACTCATGGCAAGGTATATTAATTTTTTTTGAAATCTTTTGTTTGAATTTGATCGACCAAACTTACCTGTAGTCTATTTTTATATAAATTGTCAACAATTTGCATTATATTAATTATTTTGTGTAACCGAAACTGCAGCAAGCTTTGACATTAGTTTTTGTGGAGACAAAGAAGGGAGCAGACGCACTTGAACACTGGTTATGTCTCAATGGGTTTCCGGCAACTACTATTCATGGGGACAGAACACAACAGGTTAGCTGGTTGGATATTAATCTAGGCTATAAGAATTTTTAACTGTTCTGTGTCTGAGTGATAATTCTTGTTGATATTAATAGTCATGGTAAAGATACGACTTAGGTTGTTGTGTCAATGTCTTATCCTAATTTATGGGCCATGCCCTGCGGGTTTATAGGTCTGAGCCTTCTCCATTCTTTTCAATCTCTCCGCATTGCTACCCACAAAGTTTTGTGTTGCTTTAAAATAGATATAAAGGGATGATGAAGAATTATGATGAAATGAGAGTTTTATTTAGTAATTTCAATGGATGACTAAATTAAATGGGATGCAGAACATGTGAGATTTTAAGACTGTGGTCTAGCTTGTTGTGTAGTGTAACCATAAAAAAATTAACAAATATGGCATCTCTAATGACCTTCCAGACGTGTGACTTTTTCTTTCTTGCATATCTCAATGATACACATTATAACTTCTTTTCAAGGTTTAGAAAAGCTAAAAAAGACTAGGTTCATATCATACGTGTTATCTGAAGGTGGTTAGAATATTTAGCATGGTAGTATTGAAGGCAGATGTGGGCAAGCACCCATAAGTGTGTGCATAAGATTCAGTACAGAGCTCTAATAGCTTGGCTAGGTTTGGGACTGTGAACACATGAGGCAAGCACCCATAAGTGTGTGCATAAGATTCAGTACAGAGCTCTAATAGCTTGGCTAGGTTTGGGACTGTGAACACATGAGCTGAATCTAAGAAAAATGTACATGCCTCTTTTGTTGAGCTATGTTTGCAGATTATGGCTCTGCTTTTCTTGCAGTAAGATTTTAGCGTTTAATTAAATGTCGTAAGATCACCTCTGAACCTGTCGTACTTCTCTTCAATTTAATAGAGACAGTTTTCTGCTTTGGGTACGGACATTTTATGATGCAGTGGTCCTTTTCTACATTGGCTATGTTACATTATCCGAGTCCTGACATAATTCTGGTATGTCTGTATGCAGGAAAGAGAACATGCACTGAGATCATTTAAGAGTGGACATACACCAATTTTAGTGGCAACAGATGTAGCAGCACGTGGGCTGGATATTCCCCACGTCGCTCACGTGGTAAATTTTGATCTTCCAAATGACATTGACGATTATGTTCACCGGATAGGAAGGACAGGGCGGGCAGGAAATTCAGGACTGGCAACAGCATTCTTTAACGAGAATAACCTTTCGATGGCAAAACCACTTGCTGATCTAATGCAAGAATCAAATCAGGAAGTACCTGCTTGGCTTACTCGATACGCATTGAGGGCTTCTTATGGTGGTGGTAAGAACCGACGATCTGGGGGAGGCCGTTTTGGTGGACGTGACTTCAGAAGGGAGAATTCTTTCAACAGGGGTTCAGATTTCTATGGAGGGGGAAACAGCGGTGGTGGTGGATATGGTGGCGGCGGGTATGGCGGTGGGGGTTATGGTGGTGGAAGCGGCGGTTATGGTAGTGGAAGTGGGGGTTATGGTGGTGGTTATGGTCCGAGTGCTTGGGACTAGTGCCCCATCACAGGATTTGTTCCTGATCTTTTTATTTTATTTTTTTAGTATATAGAATACTATGTTCAAATCAATGGATTTTCTAGTCCTATCTATTTTGTTTTTGTTCCGTCTTTGCTGTAACGTTTTTGGTCCTAGTGTGGGAACTGCCGAACTGCTATTATAAATAGGTATTGAGAATATCTTGGTTTTAGGAGTTAATTGGTAGATTTACAAGAGGTGGAGATAGGACAGCGTAAAAAATAGATGAATTCTTTGTTACGTGTTTTTATCAAGTCACTCGGTCGCCACATTTCCATTCTGGTATCAAAGTCCAGACATTTTCATGTCCTGTAAATCGTTAAAACGGTTTCCACCTGAGAACCCAACCATTTAACCTGCTGAAAAGAAGTTTTTGGCTCGTGTTGAAACTTAGCGAAGAACCATACGGCTTTGTTCATTCGGTCCTTCCGTCACTTCAACAAAGTCAATGGGTAGAGAGTTTTTTTTTTTTTGAAACGGGGTCTGGAACCAGCCTTGCTGGGAGGCTCATCCCCCTGGTGGTTTCTTCTTTTATAATCGGAGGAATGCCTCTATAATGAATCGCAGAGAAGAATAACAGGATCCATTTCTCTCAGGTCTATCAAATTTTCAATCATCCACACATAACAGGAGAACGCTGAGGCTGCAAAGCTATTATACAACTGCGAATTTGAGTTCAGATGATGCTAGCTATAGGAACGTAAGAAGTAAGAACTAAGAGTGAAACATTTTATGGATTCAAGTTGAATCAACCGGTCCTTGTTTTAATAACAATCAAGAAGTCTCCATGGTGCAGAGGATTCACGAGGAATTTTCAGCACATAATACGGATCTGTAGACACATGAAAGTTAATGAAGTAAATTATCTTAATTAAATGATTAAATCGACCAAGAGCCCGACACAATTGCATACGTGGCCCAAAAGTCAACAAAGTTGGTGCGGATCCGAATAAAACTCGTGTCAGCACATAAATGGATGATCGTAATCAAAACTACGTGATTCCGACTTAAATCGAAAATTGAATGTCTTTGACGATTCGAAATTGTAATCGGACATTTGATTAAATTAATAAATTTCTTAACAATTATAATTAAATAATTGATTTATTTTCTGTTTAATTTAAAATTAATCGAAAAATACATATTGATTTGATTATACAATTAAAGAAATTTATTATTTTAGTGTCATTAAAATATTCTACAAAATAGAAATCTTTACACTATAAATACCCCGAATGCAAATTTGCTCCCCACCCATACTTCCCCACTTTCATCACCACTCACCTAGTTAGTTGACACATGTCTTCTAACCTTAACCACTCTACTATGGTTACTCTACATATTAATTTTATTTCTTTTTTTATTTATCTAATCTTTTTCTTTAAACAAAGTATCAAATCCTAATACTATATAATTTATTAAGTTAAAAAAAATCAAAGCCTAATATATATTAATCAACGAGTAGTATATAATTTTGCTTTTTCAAAAATTGAGTAACAAGCTTCCGGAAAAAAAATTACAAGAGAACAAGTTTGATTATATATTTGCAAGTCAATCTTGCGAACATAGTATCACTAAGGAAAATAATATAGAAAAACATTCAAAAGAAGAACATATCTCCTTCCATTAGAATCGAATTTAATATATTGTCATCATGTTATAGCTACTGAAATTGCCATAAACAATATCCAAAAATGAACACTAAAAATTAAAACGATCAAATATATGCATGAGATTAATAATTAATACTTATTATGAAATGAGAAAAGATTAGTATAATATAAACTAGGATTAGAAAGTTTTAATATGCATGATTGAGTAGCATCGAACGTTGGGGAAATAAGTCAAATAACTTCAATGATATTATGATTTGATATTTTGTTATTAGAATTTGACATTTTGGTTTTAAAATAAAAAACAAAAGAAAGAAAAATATTATATAAAATATGTAGAGTAACCATAGTTAGAGTGGTTAAGTTTAGAAGTCATGTGTCAACTAACTAGGTGGGTGGTGATGAAAGTGGGGAAGTATGGTGGGGAGCAAATTTGCATCCTAAATACCCCCTTCAACATGAAGAGAGGGGATTGGACAAGAAGAGAGAAAATCACTTGAGCAAGATCACTCTCGACAAAGCCCGAAGTCTCTTAAGTCCACGAAAATCATCAAATCCACGAAGAATCGTCAAGCTACCAAATCGCTCGTTCTTCATCAAATCCAAATCGAACTCAAGTCCACGAAGAATCGTCAAGCCACCAAATCGCTCGTTCTTCATCAAATCCAAATCCAAACTCAAGTCCACGAAGAATCATCAAGCGCCCAAATCGCTCGTTCTTCATCAAATCCAAATCCAAATCAAACTCAAATTCTCAAGATCAAGTGCACGTCACCCTTGAGCCAAGTCATATACAAAGATAGAATCAGAGGAGTTCACAAAGATTGTAACCCCGCGCTTGATATTCAATAAATCACATTTTATTTGTACACGTGTCTGCACTCTTGTTTGTTTTCAGATTCCCGTTCTACATGATCCATAACAAGAAAACCTTGTTACCAAAATACATGGAAAGTTCCATATATATTTTTGCGCACTGATAGGAGCCTGTTCACTTTGCGCTATTTGATCGAACAAAACTGATCTAGCAGCAAGACAATAGCTATACACTTACCCTGCAGCGAAAGCAGAAAGACACTCAAAGGCTCTGGCAACTAGCAATAAAACATGATACTGAAATGGGCTCACAAATGTGACGAAGGAAGCACATTAATTTCTAAAAAGGGTCTTTCATTATACACCCAATTTTTTGACCCCATTTTAAACTAAACCCACTCTCACTTTAAGCTAAAACTATTAGCTTTTATTTTAAGATAAATTACACAAATTGCCACAATTTAAATCTGCTAAACATATATAAGTCAACTTCCAAAAATAACGTCAACATTAAATACCTTAATTATAGATATTTTTAATTGTAATTTCATTAAATTTGTCATAATTGCCAAAATGATGGAGTTTTCTTAATTGAAATGTTTTAATATATTTTATTTTCAATAATCTAAACTTTTTAATTTAGAGGTATTTAAATATTTTGCCTAACTAAATTCTCTCTTCAACCTATTTCTTAGGTATATATATACATATTCTACCATTGTGAGTTAACCATGACTATTCAATAGGTACATGGTCTTTAAACTCTTTTTCTTTGTATGATACCTGGATAATAGATTTTTTGTTAAAGATTTCTTTGTTCTCTTTGTTAGATTACTTACTATATTATACCTATATTTGAGGGAATAACATCTTACATGCATTTAGGTTAAATTCGATTCTCACTTACATATTAGCTATTTTGTAGGTAAAGTGTGAATTTCAGAGTTTATTTTCCTATCATGTAATTGATATGAATCATATGAGAATAGACCCAACAAGAGAAGAAGAAAATTAAAGCACAAAAGACATACCTTACAAGTAGACATTTTTGGTATACGTAGACAAACACCACATGTGAGTTTAGAAGTTAAGTGAAAATATAATCACAAAAAGTATTCTGTCAATTCCTTGATCTAATCACCGACCCTTTTCGTTTCTTTCTAAACTCTTGTTCTTCATAGACATAAGAAAGAAGTATTGTATGTATGCTTGCCTCCTACTATTTCTTACAAGCAAGACGAACGAACATATTTTCTTCAGATTTTAAAACAAAACCTGGATTTTGTATATAAAATGGATACTGTTGAAATCAACATACATTGAAATATATACTCAAGTCAATAATCATCTGAATTTAATGGTGTAATCTATTAAGGTAAAATAAAAACAAATCAATATTTTAGCATCATGCTTTAAATTCAAATGGATGATAACAAGGAAATAGTGAATTTCAATTATAGTCAACAACTATATTCATGGAATATTTTTGTCTAATGTTAGAAGGGCAATATAGTCAATCAAAAGTACATATTGAGTGTAGATTAAATAAAATTAGAGGTATGCGTTTAGTTTAAAAAAAGTGCTCCATTGGGCTTATCTCTAATTTTCTACATTAAAAGGCCAATTGTAATTCATTCTTACTTGAAAGGGAGTGAAGATTGCTACTCATGTAAGCAAACAATTCAGTCAAACAGAGTCAATCATCATCAGATGCTTCTGAATCCAAGTCTGATACTTCATCCTCTTCGCATTCATCACCTGTTCCAACCTCGTCCTCTTCATAGTCGTCTTGACCACTTTCAGTCACTACAGTGTCAAGCAACATATCTTGCTGAGACAACATATACACACCTTTACCGCGATAAATAAGCCCCGTTCTCATTACATGATAAAATTTCTCTCTCAAACGCGCGAGGGGATGCGGGTTCACTAGCTTCCCCCGCTGGTAGCCTTCCCTGAGCGCTACCGTGGTCGTCTTACACTTCAAGGAAAGGTAGAAAATCCCCGGATACCTAGTGAAGATCCTCGTAAACTTATGCGGAAGATTCAACTCCTCTCTAATGATCCTCAGATAGTTCCTCTTGGTCTTCTTATGAATAGTCAAGCTCAACAGCTCATGCAAGACTCCAACAACCCTTTTCTCCATAAGTTCACTATTAGGATCAATGTGCTTAGAATCCTCATACGGCGAAATGTATGGCAACTTCTGAAACTCCTCCATCCAAGCCCTCACCTTCTTCTGCGCCCCATAACCCCTCGGAAAACTCATGGGGAAAGCCAACACAGTCTGCCCCCTCTTAAACTGCCTATACTCATCCCCAACATCCCCACCCTCCTTACTCCTCTCCAAAGCCGAAACAGCATACTCATCAGGACAATGTACCACCTTCAACCTAGTAACACCATCCGACCCTTTAACAAATCGAAAACAATCCGGGTACTTAGGAACCAACACTCTCTCAAACCCATCAGGCAAACCCAAGTCCCATTTCAAAGGGTACAAAGATTGCAGAGGCAAACTTTTCGTCCTCATCATCATAAGAACTCTACTAAGCCTCTCGACAGTGTCAGCCTCATGGGTTTGGTGTATGTTGTGTTCTTGTGAGTCTAGCAACAGTGCGGTGTCGGTTAACTTAAAGCAGGGCAAGTTGGCATAACGTGGGTGTGGGAACTCGTGAAACACAGTAGGGTACCTGCGCATGAAGCGGAGGACGGGGACAGTGAGGCCCAGAAGCTTCTGCCAATCGGAGAAGGACTTGGCGGTGAGGAACCCAGTTGGGGATCGCTTGATGGCGTCCTTGAGGAGAGAGGCGGCTTTGAGATCGGTCTCGGTGTCGATGACGTGGTCTAGGGTGCGGTTCTTGACCCATTTGAGGCGGACCTTGGCGATTAGGCCGCGACATTGGTGGTGTTGGTGAGGGAGGAGCTTTGGGGTTTAAGGAGAGAAGAGAGGAAAGCCTTCATTTTTTTTGTGTTTGGGGGGTTTGGAATTGGTGAAGCTCTCTGTTTGATTTACAGAGGAATCAAAAGATCTTTGTGGACATGGCAAAACAAACTGAGCTGGGGAAATGCTTTGTTCGGTGGTTCCGGTCGGGGGTTTACTCTGTGTCCTTTCCAAGTTTTACCAATTTGAACATCACCACCAGTAGTACTCCCAAATCAGAACAACTCCACAATTTGGTGTATAGTCACCAAGATTGGGTTGATATTGACATTAAAAGCGACTATACCATTATTGTAGCTGCTTACCGAATTTTAGTTCATTGTACTATTTTGAAACTTTTCAGGCCATTCGAAATCAACATATTTACCGTAAAAGAAATGTTGTTGGCTTGTTGCATAAGTCACTAAATCAGGGTCGATGGGAGATATTCAGCTCCGTTACAAAAACTAACCGCCGTCATGTTTAATCCAAATTTCTCCTTTTATTTTAGCTTAATTATTACCCGTGTGCTTCAATAACCGGGTCGGGTCGCAAGTCTACGAAATACAAAGTGTCAGCAGAAACACCAAAGTGGATTCAATTTGTCTCAAAAATCAGAATGGAAGTAGAAGCAGGTGATGAGTTGAGTTGGAGCAGAGAAACAGTTCCCAAGGTTATGAAGATAGTGAGCACCAGACTCCCTCAGAGAGACCTCATCTCTCTCTTACTTGTCAGCCCATGGCTCAACGCTACTCTCATCTCCCACCCTTCCCCCTGGCTGGTACTATCTTCTTTCATTTGATTCCATATACTCTTCTGAGTATTTTAAGCCATGTGGGTCCCTTTGAATTGGTTTGTGTGATGTGGGTTTTGAATTTCTTGGTGCAGCTTCTCGATTTTCGTGAGATGAATGATGCTGGGAATCTCCTAATATCTGCTCTGTCACTGGTGAGTAACTGTGAATTTGTGATAGTGGAATAGAACATTGTTTGTAGTTGTCAAGTGTGAATATAAATGATGTCAAAATGATATCATTGCCTGTGGGAGATTGCTTATTTAGAATGTTTTGTGGTGATTACTGGCATTGTTGGACTGAACATGTTTTTATGCTGCAATGTTTCTAGCCGCGATATCGGCATGTGACGCAGATAAACCTTGAATTTGCACAAGATATTGAAGACAAACATCTTGAAATCATTAAGAACAAGGTAACTTCTTTACCTTCTATTATGAGTTTGTGTAATTTTCTTTTTATGAATGAAGGGCATTGTAAATTTATATATTGATGAATTTGAAAAGATGTTGAACTTTCTCACGTGGAAAATAATTTGTAATGATACAATTGTTTTCTTAGATGGAAAGCACATAATTTACATATGTATTGTTGACTTTTCCCCAATCAAGTTACCCATAGTGCTCAATATTTTATAGGTGGGAGTTTTGGGATAATGTTTAGGACTTGGAACCTCCATGCTTATCGTAAACTACATCCAATTCTGCTTCACACTTCCATGTTCCCTTTATAAAATGGATTAGGCTTCTGTCTTAGCTTATTTTATATGTTGTTCTTCGTTCGGAGTGGTCTTTAGCTCTTAAAACACAAGGCACAAGGCATGTTTCTGTATCATGAGGTACGAAATAGAAAGGATACTAATATTGCTGTATTTAATTTCTCTAACCCTGCTTTATCATCATTTTTACAACTCTGAATATTCTGAGGCACCTTGACAAATGTAGTCAACCATAATATTGGAATTCTGTTTTAAGATCTCTTGATGAAGTAGACAGTGTTTTTTTTTCTAAGAGGTGCTTTTGCATGGCATGAAATTTTACCATTTCTACAGTGTTTTGATGCTCTTCAAAACCTTGAAGTTTTGAAGTTTTGAATCTGAATAGCTGCCAGAAGATTTCTGATAAGGGAGTTCAAGATATGACCGGTGCATGTGCCAATCTGAAGAACTTTTCTATATATTGGAACGTGAGGTACTGAAGGTTATTCTGTCCTTAAAACCATACTGCTAATTGGATATTTCATGAGTGTTAATAATTTGGAATATGAATTGCAGGGTGACAGATATAGGTATAACACACCTAGTGAAGAACTGCAAGTATATCATTGATCTAAATATAAGTGGCTGTAAGGTATTTAATTACCGAGTCTCATCCTACTTCATGCTTTGCTATGAATATTATATATAGCTATCTAGTAAAGTTTAGCTAGATGCATACTTACATAAAATGTTTATTGAATGGAGCTTTTACATGAAAGTCTCAGAATCTTTCAGACAAAAGTTTGCAACTGGTTGCTCAGACTTATCCAGATTTGGAGTCGCTGAATCTGACAAGGTAGAAAACGCTCCTTGTTAGGTTGTATAGGAAAGATCATGTAAAGCATGAATATAGCTCATGTACTGTATCAGAAAATCATATCTAGGCTATGAATATTCAACATATTTATATTTGGAATGACAAGGTAATGGTCGAGAGTTGTTAAAATTGAGAATGTTTAGTGATTTGTGGCATCCCCAACTCCTCTCAAACACTTTCCTCTGTACATAGTCAAGTAGTGAAATTATACTTCATGCGCAATGGCAGCCAAGCAATACTTGTCTTTGCTCACAAATTGTAAATTTGCAATTCGCAGGTGTGTCAAGTTAACAGATTCTGGCTTGCAGCAGGTATTGAATTGTTCCAGTCTCCAGAGTCTGAACTTATATGCCCTATCTAGGTATTTGTTGTGGAGTGTTTGCTTTCTTAAACAGTGTTGTCTTTCTGTGTATTGATTCATAACATTTCCTTTGTTCAGCTTCACTGATGCAGCTTACATGAGGATATATCTTCTTGCCCAGCTTAAATTCTTGGATCTATGTGGTGCCCAGGTAAATATTTACAACACTTTTGTATGAAGATATAAATCTTTGGAAATTGATGATAAATACTTATGGAAATTGATGATTAAAATTTCAGAATCTATCAGATGAAGGGCTTTCTTGTATAGTTAGATGCAATGATCTTCTCTTTCTCAGTTTGACATGGTAACTGAAGCTTCTGAACTCGTAGATATGTATATGCAGCAAAGGAATTACATCAATTGATATTTTCAATACTAACTCTAGTTTGTACTAGGTGTGTCCGTATCACTGATGTTGGAGTCATAGCCATTGCAGAGAGTTGCACCTCTCTGGAATATCTCAGGTAAAAATTTTGAACAGCCTAATTACCAGTCTGTGAATTGTCAACTTTGGAATTTCTGAGTTATAGTTATGTTCTTTTGTCTGCCATTTTCCATATTTGATCTTTGGTAGATGACATGCATTACAAGAGCTTCAGAGCTTTTGCTTTATGGAACTGCCTCTGAGTGGCTGGTTAACTAGCCAAATTGTCACTGATGTTGCTTTTCTTCGTAATCTCTTCGTCTAAAAGTTAAATTGACTGCGAAGCATGTTCATGCTGCACTTTATTGGCTGCAATATTGAGCTTTATACTACCTGAATGAAAAATAAATAAATAAAAATATACTCAGCTCTTTTTAATTTTACTTACCATTTATTTGTACATCTACCACAATAGTCAGTGTCGTGGACAAACTGCTTTCTGGAAATACCGTGATTGCATGTATTACAGTATACATTATTTTAACTTTATACGTAATTGAAACTGCAAGTGCTCACTTGTTAAACGTCTTTAATCTTTTTTAATGAACCGACAAGGCTCCCATGGTTTTGAATGATGCAAGAACTGACTAATGTGAATTCGAATTGCAGCTTATTTGGGATAGTTGGGGTGACTGATGCATGCCTAGTTTCCCTTTCAAGGACCTTTTCGAACACAATGACCACTCTTGATGTGAACGGATGTATTGGAATTAAGGTAACGATGCAGTTCACATTTAGTAACAGAATTTAGTAACCAGTTGTTGGATCAGTATTAGCTAATTGTATATTTGTTCCCTTGTAGAGACGGAGTCGTGATGAATTGCTTAAATCTGACATTCACTCTTCCTAGGACCTCAGAAATCTCAAGCTGTAATGATTCTTGTCCTTTTGTTCTGAACATTCGTAAACAAATACGAAGTTTGTGATTAAACATTGTAACGACATGGAATTTACTCATTTAGCTCTGCCTGACTTTTACCTGCGTGTATTTTCTCTGGAAATTGGATTGTATAGACAATTAGATTTTCAACAATGAATAAGAACCTCACTGTTACAAAAGTGATAAATCTTTGATAATTCTTTTGGTTCTTTGAGTTTTCTTCCGGCGCAATGGCGATACTATCCCGTTCAAGTATGGGGAGACTGGTTGGCTTTTCTGGTAGTGTTCAGTACACGGCCGTGTACTGTATATACAAGAAGTATCAAATTGGCTTTGCCAAACTTGTGGGTAATGAGGCTTGGAAATAGGCTATTACATGCGCAAGGGAATGAAGTAATTTTACACTGAAAACTAATCCGGTGCAGCAATAGCCTATGTCTACTGTGGGGTGTAAAACAACACCTGGCTTAGAGATCGAGAAGATCCAGCTAATAGAAATGAAGGGCACTGATCGAAATCAGAATAGAGATTTAACATAACAAAAAATAGAAACTTGGCCGACACTCAACTTAACCAAATCCAACATGGATTCGGAATCGACTCAAGTATATATAAAGTACGTTGTTATGGTCATATCTCACTCCTACGATCGACTTCCATCTTGTTAATCTTTAGAAACCCTAACTCGATCACCAGTTACTTCCCTTACTCCATCTCTAAATCTTTCCAAGCCTACGACTGCCACTCTACCAGACACCAGATGAGGTTTGTGATTCCTTCATCTCTTATCAACAAGATACGAAGAAGCCACTCCAAGAAGTCATGCGATCGCGAAAAGCTGTTGGTGCATGATCCTGACCAGGTCGAGAGTATATTCGACAAGAAGTACTGGAAGAAGAAGCGGGGTTCAACTCCAGAACATTGTTGGGAGTTTGTTGTGGGCCAAGAGTTGAAGGAATACTTGGTTCCCAGCAAGTACTTCTGGGTGTCAGAGCTCCAAGAACTCATCATGACACACGAAAGATATGTGGATCGAAGAACTGGTGAGCCGATTGTGCTTCATGAATCATGCTCTACGGAGACCTTTGAGAAGTTACTTCATCAAATCGTCGATCAAGAATCGATGGTGAGTTAAATTAATTTTTGTATATTCGAGAACGGGTGCATGGGGTTCAACTACATAAGGTTGTATTGAATTCGTGGTGGGCAAAGAAGAGAAGAAATACTGGGTTCCCTTCAAGTACTACCTAAACCGAAAGCTTGGAGAACTCTGCAAGAAACACCAAGAACTTGTGTTTGATCCAAGAATAGGTGTTCCAGTTTTCCTTGAGTCATGCTCTACGTAGACCTTTGAGAAGGTACTTCATCGATCATATCGTCAAGAAATCAAGAATCGAAAATGGAGAAGTAACCATTAGAATTCAATTAATTTTTCTAATGTATTCAATACGTTTTGTAGGCACTATTGTAATTAGCTAAATTCAGCAAAGTTTTTGTTCCGCTATATGATTCTGTAAAGAAGGATCAATTGAATGATTGAATCGTAGGGATCAATTGAATGATTGAATCGTAGAAACTTTGTTATTCACTTGATATCTGTTTTCGATCTTTTATGCTTTGCAGACACTAGAATTTGTTCTTAAATGTCAGGTGACCTTTTCTTTAATTTTCTTTTCAAGATTGTGATGGAGTCAGGTTTTTCACTAATACAATCTGAATTGGATGATTAGAAATTTGTTCTTGAATGTTTTTCCCTTCTGCTGCAAGACCGGAACTCAGTTACTGCAATAAGATGTAATTTCTTGTCCAAATTACCTGACAAAGTTGGGTCTGGGTTGATAGATCGAGGGTAGCTCGATGCCTCGATCCGAAACTAACTAATACATTTCTCTATTTATTCAATCATTTTTATATAGGAAGAAAATAGTATGAATCTCTCAACTTGAAGAAGGCTTCTCCCATGGAACCTAGCTAGCTAGCTAGCTATGAGGTCACTATACAGGTTCTGACCTCTAATTAAATTACGTAGGTGATCTTATTATACAAAGAAAATTGGGTCATTTCAGGATTTTAATTTAAGTCATTTTCTACATCAAGATTTATAGTGGTTAGCTGCGTAACATATATGAAATTACACGGTTAGCTCTACAGCTGTAGCTAGCTCTAGTTGGTACCATCGTTTTAGGGTATAATCTGATAGGAGTATATAATGCTCCGTTCTTAATATGTTATCTCTCTTATTTAGTTAAGTTATTCTCTTAACAATATTCATTTTAACTTAGTTAATTGTTTTTAGATTCATTAGAGCAAAATAAGAGGAAAATGTGTTTAAAGAAGCAATAAAAGCAATAAAACCGGAAATCAGGATTCTGTCTCTGCAGAACAGTCAACTTTGACGGATCATAGCGGACAACCTACATGAAGGAAATTTGTGCATAGTATATCGATGAAAAGCTCAATGAGTCTACTTTCCAGATCCATTGGAATCACAGAAATATCTATTTTCTGGAGATAGTTATGATCGATTTAGTGAGCGGGAGTCGGTCAACGCGATTTTTTTATTGTGGATCAAAGTTATATTTTAAGGCCCATACCACTCCAGAAAGCCCATGGATGAATTGCTAGGGTTTCTTAACCCTATTTATATCAGAAAAAACAGAGGAGACATGGGATGGAGAGAATGAAGGGAGGCAAGGAGACAGAGAGAAAACAAAGAAGAGAAGAAGAGAAAAAGAAGAAAAGGGAGATTCGGGCAACCATACATCATGAGATCTCCTACCTATCATCAAGTTCTTCTTTCACCTCCTTTAGTTCATCTCCCATATATTATTTGATGCTCTTATTCAAGATTATGTGTAACTAAACTCCTTAGTAGTTAGGGGCTGATCAAAACCCTCTATATGTCTTTGAGTTTGAACCCCAATTGATCTATATGATTTCAGATGAGAATTTCTTTACTGATTGTTCATTGATAATTCTATTACATGTTTCTTTGGGTCGACACTTTGATGCATGTTTTAGGGTTTATTATCTTGAATGTGTACATGACCGACATATCGTTGCATATTATATGAGAGATAATATGTTCTTTGCAGGTACTTGTGTAAAGTGATTCCTTGGTAATCTAAGGCTACCGACATTGATCTTAAATTCTTTGTTGTTACTCAAACGTTCTTAAATCTTTATGATTTCAGTTATTTTGGTCTAGATACCAACATTTCATAGATAAATTAATTGAACCTATATTTAGCAACACGTGGCATGGTAGGACAAGTGGGCCGCGCTTGCAAATACCACAGTTAATAGCCGCAATATCAATATGGTATCGGCCACGGTCGTGTGTCCATGTTTGCGGCTCAGCTATGGCGTATTAAAGTTTTATTGTCAATTTCATGAAGTCGTTATCAAGTTTGGAACAATCACCATGAATGCACGACTAATGCATTGGCTAATTAGCCGTAACCTTTCCAACTCAAATTTGCAGTTACTTTAATTCATTCAAATGTATGTAACGGTGGCATGGATTAAGTTCTCAATTAACTTTGTTTTCTTATAGTTAACACAATAGTGACCATTACAACTATGATTGATTGCTCTTTTTGATTCTATAGTTATTTTCTTTGTAATAAAAAGGACCATATGATTCTTTATTAGAGGTCATCGACCAAACGTTCAACGCGATTACACTATCCTCTTATCAATACAATTCGACATTCACAACACTCATCAATCTTTTACGTGTTAATCTGTTCGCTTTTGTTTACTGGTACTCATATACTTTTCTTGCAATATATATTTTTGTTCTTTATATTCTTGTATTCTATTTGCCGTCATTTACTTTATTTGTTCTCTTCTACTTTTATTTGATTTGTGCACACTATTAAGAAAATCATAAAGAATCACCATCACTATCACCCTCACTTTCACAATATTCACCCGTATCACACAACATCAAGATTGGCTAGCAAACCGATCCATGTTAAAGTCCTTGTATCCAAGACATTGAGAACCTCACGCGAAGAGTGATCCTTCCTCAGCCTACAATCATTTGATTAGAAGTCATAACAACTCACAACAACTTTAAAACCTCGCTTGACCCCTTTGCCGTGAGTTGGCACGCCTTAGCACACGTCACAAGCAAACAGGACATGTGGAAGCCAAAGAGGACCCCAACCTACGGGGACGATTTTTGAGCCAACACATCTTGAGCATATTTCTCTCTCAAACTACTATGCCTTAAAGCAAATGTTTGGTAGGGTACACGTGATATATGCATTATATATCGAACCGTACCACTTTGTCTACGAGATCGATCGCCATCTAGCCTAGCCTCAACAAGATCCAGGCCATCTGAATTCACCTCGAAGACGAGGAAATTGTGTTTGGAGGCTAAGAAGGTCAGCTATAGTTTGGACGTTGGTGGAAATGGTCGTCGTACGTAAGTTAATATGGCAAGGAATTCCCAGGAGTATAAGGAACAATCATAGAAAAGTTCGTGACAGTCGGGATGGACTCATAATTCAGGGAAATATTGCTAGGTCTCTACTTTTCTGGTGGGGATAGCTAGGCAAGAACTGAAGTTGAAGATTACTGGCGGGATATGGAAAGAAGAATGAGATCAGGACGTCAATGTTTAGGTGTACAGTAAAAGTTCTGAGTCTGCTAGTCTGGTTAATTGGGTAGCTCTACATGGAATCATTGAAGTATGCAATCCAATTTTCTGTTTAAAGTGGGAGTTTATGTGACTGAACTCGAAGGCAACACGGAAAACTGACATATCTGCCTGACTGCTGCCATGGTTGGATCCATGAATCATTCGATGAGGTTGGTAGAAGTTTATCAGAATGGCCATGTTTTGCAAATCCATTAGTTCATTTGGTTATATGGTCTTATGCTTTACCTTTAACGACGACCACGAACTCCTTTGGGTTCTTGTGTATTTAAGTACAGTGCACAGATTGCCATTTCTTAGTTGTATCAAATGTGTTGCTGATATGGTGTACGTGGTAAAGGCCATCAATACCTTATGGCCTGAATTGATAAATACATTCGAGACATCATCTTGTTTTACTTGGCTCGTTCATAATGTTGTTTATTTCACACTGCATGCTTTCTGTTGACAAACTGATAAGAGTTAGAAAGAGAAACTCTTGGGTTGTTTTCCTAATGTGTCTATATATATAAATTCTCAACTGCGGACGTCCGCACCGTCCGTACGATGTATATTCAGCGATTCCGGCCACCGGCGATGCTCAACGACGCCGCCGACAAGAACAGCTACACTACCCTCCTCCCGACGCTCCTATCTGTACCGACCGGAGCTGCAGCACCGACCTACGGCAGCCGAAATCTCGAAATCTCATAAGGTGCCCAGAAACTTGAAATTTCGAAATTCCGACTGACATAGATAAGAACGCCAAGAGGAGGGGAGTGCGGCTGTGCTGACGCCGTCGTTAAGCGTCATCAGTGGCTGGAATCGCTGAATCTGCACCGTACGGACGGTGCGGACGTTCGTAGTCGAGAAGCCCTATATATATATAGGCCCGATCCAAGACGGACTTTCACAACTCTTTAAAAATACGGACGTCTCTGTTTTTTTTTGACAATCACACTCCAGCGATGGAGCTTATGTATGTGTACAGAGTCCAAGCCTCTACTTAGAGCTTCTTATTGCCAGTGGAGCTGCTGCCGACTGGTTTTTGATCTATTCCGACGAACTTGAAATTTTAGGAGAGACTGTTGCCCAGGCCCTTCAAACCCTGCTCTCCTTGGGCATTCATCTTCATGGTAACGATGTCTAGGATGCATCTAGAGTTGCTCCGGCAACAGAAACTTCATCACCGGAGTGTGATCATTGAAAAAGTTGAGATGTCCGCACTTTTGAAGAGTTGTGGATGTCCGCTCTGGATCATTTCTGTAATATATATATATATAAATGGTTGTGTTATCGTGACACTTCCTAGGGGCTATCCCGAAGAGAGGGTGTCAAACGACAAGGATGCAGGGTGATTGGCTGTTCAGTGGCATGTCCATATGACAATTTTATAATTAAGACGAACTTCTAGGTTCGAGGCACTTAGGCTCGGAATTTGGGAAATGTCTGAACACGAAAAATGTCTGGGACGTCGAAAAGAGTGCAATGCACTTGACGACATATTTTTATGAGTTTGTATGAATTAATTATGGAAGTTTCCCATCCTCAGATATTTGATGTTTCCTCATGCCAAGTCTAGTTTTCTCCAATATGCTTTATAGGGGGGGTACATGGTGTCTGACTCTCCACCACCCTCGGTGCTGGCCTTATGGAGCACTAAGCGAGTCACTCCTGGGGGACCTTGGGCAACCTAGGAGCCGGGATGATGTCGCCAAAGAGTGGCGGCATGCGTTTCCATGAGTCAGGATGTCTCATATAAACGGGTCCATACGGGTGACGAGATTCGTACGTGGGGGATCCTTATACCAGCGATATGGGCGAATGCGTGGGCTAAAGGAAGATATGTCGGAACCCCGTGGTGAGCAATGACCACGAAGTAAAGCGACGTGGGCATAGGTTAGGGGTTCGACCTTGCCCAAAGGAAATAGTTGCCAGTAAGCACGGAAGGGCGACACCATGCTAGAAGGAAGGAAGCCTATAGTGGGCAGATGCGGGCAAGTGGCCTATGAAAGAGTATGCTGGCGAGTCGGATATGTTGTCGGGATGATATGCGGGAGGCGAGTCGTGAAGGCGAGCCTCGCCCAATAAGTTAACACCCTGGGGCTGAGTTGCCCATATGATTATCCCCATGGGTGAAGTGTGGACCAAGGATGCCTATATGCCGAGTGAGCATGATGATGGATGCTCAGGAGGCAAGTAACGTGTGCATGCTTCCAAGGGATGGTCAGATAGAAGGAAGCGAGGACCATCAGGGTCTCAGCCTACTGTCATGCTGCTTGCTACGAAGTGCAAGGTGCACGCTTGTTAGTAAGGGGTTGGCACTAGCCGAGATGGCATGGAAGCCTATCGGTTGGGCGAGTGTCATGGGAGTACCATGAGATGAGGAAGCGATCGATAAATCACAAGTTGTGAGACTCATGTGTGAGTAGCTTTCGTTGGTGGAACCTCAAAAGAAAGGAATGTAAGAGATAAAGATTGGAATGACACAAGAGGCGCACAAGTAAGAAAAGAAAGTTGGCATCATGGATGCATGAAAAGCTAGGCTAGCAACACGGGTGATATTCCGCTTCGTAGTAAGTCGGCTCGTGGCAGTATATATATATATATACAGAGCCATTCAGATGGGGACGTCCGCAAACCTTGAAAAGTACATATGTTTTCCCTCCTAGCTACATCAGGTGTCGACAACAGCGCGTCTTTTGCCCGATTGAAGCCATAGGAATTCCATAAGACGTCTCGTGAAGATAAAAGACAATTCGATCGAGGTCGAAGGTCTAGCCTGCAAACTTCACACAACATGAAAAGTTCACCATAACTTCTTGATCGTCGAGTCCACCGGCGACAATGAACCTCAAGATTCAAGTTTGGTCTCCTTATAGCAATAACAACATCCTTATTGGTGCTAAATCCCAGGTAAAGACGGATTACGGGACGAATCAGCACTCTTCTGGGTTTGCGGACGTCATACACACACACGAAGCCAATCGGAGACGGACATCCGCAACTCCTCTAAAGTGTAGAAGTCTTTATTTTTTAGATGATTCAAGCCAGTGACGACATTTGTATTGCTAGAAGAACAACATATTCATCTTGGAGATCAACTTTAGGGTTTTCAGTAGGATGATGAAGGCAAATGAAATCAAAATTCAAGGTTTTAGTAACAAGATTGCCGGAAAGTTCATGTTTCACCGAAGGAGATGAGAAACTAGTAGTGGAAGGCTACACTGTCAAGGGGAAGCTCCAGGTAGAGGCATGGCGGGAGAAGCTTCGTCGCCGGCATGTGGTTGTCAAAAAAATTGAGATGCCCACACTTTAGGAGAATTGCGGACGTCCGTCTCCGATCAGGCATTATGTCAAGTCTTTGTAATCAGGTATTTAGGCTTCACGTCCCCATTTGTATTCGGCGGTTTCAATAATGAAGGCTTGAAGGCAATCACACTAGCCCTTACATAAAACAAAAAACATAAATTGGGAGATTGGGTGATAGCCATTGCCTATCAGTTTGAGTTAAGGTAATTATTTGCAAGCAAACAGAAGATACTTATTGTAATTAATCAAACAATTTTAACTGCAATTCACAATTGGCTTACAAAGCTTTCCTTAGAGTCTAATGAGTTGGTCTAATTCTCTTTTACCATCCGTATCACTTGACAAAGCACAATTTCGGGTATGTCATAGCCCTACTTTAAAGTCGTTTACTGTTTTGTGGCATCAAATTCCAAATGAGGTCTATAAACCACAAGTTAGACGAGATTGATGTGAAGTTTAGGGTTGTGTGATTATCTTTTTGCACTTCTTATTTATCTTTTAGCTTTGATGTCCATCTTAATTTTTGAGATTTATTATTTTATATATTAGTTGCATTTTGAGTAATGAGCTTGTTCTCATATTTCTTATACTAGAACTTGCTCTCGCATTTTGTAGTTTGAATACGTCAGTCGTATGTCTCTCAATAATAGATAAATTCCTCATTTCTTGAAAAAAAAAAAAACTATTTACCACGGTAAGTTCTCACCATTTTCACTATTTCCCCCATAATGGCCTATAGCCCAAACAGAATAAAGCTAAAGAATAGCCAATGTGACTAAAACTAGGGGTGGACACAATGTTCTAAATATCGGGCCATATATTCTTGATATATCTTTGATTTTTACAAAACGATACGATAAGTCAATTATATTGGTTAACCTGATAAATCAAATCAAATGGCGATATATCGGTGTTTTTTTTAATTATTTTTAAAACCATGTCGTTTTGAAAAATAATTGTTTTTAATAAGGAAAGAGTCGTCGATAGAATTCGATGACGAGAGAGTATATGAATTTTGAATGATCACCTCAATTTATCCTTCAGGCACCTATTTTTATCAATGTATTTTAATTATCGGGCCATATATTCTTGATATATCTTTGATTTTTACAAAACGATACGATAAGTCAATTATATTGGTTAACCCGATAAATCAAATCAAATGGCGATATATCGGTGTTTTTTTTAATTATTTTTAAAACCATGTCGTTTTGAAAAATAATTGTTTTTAATAAGGAAAGAGTCGTCGATAGAATTCGATGACGAGAGAGTATATGAATTTTGAATGATCACCTCAATTTATCCTTCAGGCACCTATTTTTATTAATTAAAATTATTTATGTATTTTAATTATCAAAACAATCAAATATTTTTCTTTTATGAAGTGTTTGCAAAAATGTCGAGCTAGTAGTGACAATGGGGGAGCTCGACACTAGTTGTGCTAGTGTCCACTCACAAAGCACACGGCACTTGGGCGCTTTACCGCCGGTGGCAACACTGAGAACGTGTTGTACCCTAGTGTCGGCTGAAATACCGCTCCAGTGGCTTTCCTGAAGCTTGTATTAGGCATAAGACAAGGGTCTGGTTTGATCACTGCCCAATTTTATCCGAGTACGAGTTTACCCATTGCACTTCGGACAGCCGTCCGTAGCAGATCTTCACTTAGGGTTTGAACCTGTTCTTGTTTTCTTTTCACCTTTTGCATTCCTTGCGGGGAGAACTAGGAATTAGGTCTAGGAATTCTGAATCTCGGAATTCTTCTTTTCTTTGTTTCCTCTTATGACTTCCACTTATCGATCCAAAAATTGACCGACCAGGGCCCTATTGATGAATGAAAGAAAGGATTTATGAGCCCTAAACGGATTTATGAGCCCTAACCCTGTAAGCCCACACCTGTGTAGAGTAGAGGGGGTGACCTGTAATGTCAAGACGTAGAAAGTGTCAACCCGCGTAGGTTACACTAAATAAGGAAATCCGGGACAGGGCTAAGCCTTTAGGTTCTTTAAGTAGGTTGGGTGACAGATCGGCCATAGGAGTACTCCGGGGGATTTGGGTATATTTGAAACTATAAATTTTAATTTCTCAAGTTTATTTGGTATATTCTGAAGTATATGTTAATAAATATAATTTCTCAAGCAAAAACGATAAATCTGATATATCTCTATATATCCCCGTTATTTTACAAAACCGATACGATGCCGATAATCGCTATTTAGACAATTGGGTGGACAAAGGTCAATACGGTTCAATTTTGAACAAAACCCATGACCCAACCCAAATTTTAAATTCGGTTAGGTTTTTCCATTTTAAAGATTGTGGCCCACAACCCGACCCAACCCTTACGGTTCGGTTCAGTTCGGTTTTTGTTTTGTTTTATCCGTATGTAAAATACATAATATTAGACATTAATTTCAAATTGTAGAATTTAACATAAAAATGAAAAGCAAGAGGTCTAATTGATTATACCATGCCTACTTGACTCTAACATCTCCACAATCCATATAGCTCAAGAACAAAAATTTCTACTGCATTAAAAACATAGAGGAACAAAAATGTTTGCACTCCCTGTGAATTTAGGTAATTAAACCTCGCTAAGTCCGTCGTGTAGGTTGCCTGCTCTGTCCAAACCTTCTTTCACATTTCATGTAAGGCGTTATCGATACTTATTCGTTGAGGATATGAAATATTAATAGAATCATTGATTAAATAGTTCAATTTTTAGAGTCACGGTACAAAGAGATGCGACAGAAAACGGAGATCGATGGAGGAGGGAGCAATGTGGACTGGTATTGGGGATGAAGTGAATTTAATTTTAATAGAGTGCTAAACTATGATGATTTAGAAAGAGAGAGAGGACTGTAAGTTTTTTTTTTGAGAGATGAGAGAGGCCACAAGATTGATTAGGTCAATTAAGTTTATACTGCATTTAGTTTAAATTTTTTCCTACTGATGACATTGAACGTTGACTTCGGGTTATTTGGGTCGGTTTGGTTTATGAAGGACTGAACCCAAAACCCAACCCAAACATAATCGGTTCGGCTTCGGTTTGAGTTCGGATATGATTTTTTTTCGATTTTCGGGTCTGCGTGTCCACCCTTAACTAAAACAAGTAGTTCTACAAAAAAAAGGTCGTATATGTGTATCATATATAAGAAAAGAGCTCCTCGCCACCTCTTTTCTCTCTGCGTCTCTTTCTCAATTCACAAAAAGGAAAAGTTTCTAAAGAAAAAAATGGAGCCAACCAGACTAGTACTCAAGCCTTCATTATTGAAACCGTCGAATACAAGGAGGGACGTGAATCCTAAATCCCTAATTACAAATACCTAATTCTCGATTGTCCCTATATATATACAGTCTGTTTCCAGTGCAGACGTCTGTACCTTAGTTTAAAGTACGCATTTCAATTTTTTGCTAACTTTCCAATCGAGTTTTCACATCTTAATCGTCCAATCTCTAGATAATAACGTATAGATCACATATGCAAATTTTCAGCCAATTTAGTAATCATTAATTCACTCAAAACTGCTCTACTTAGATACTTTAACAATTGCCAAATTAGCTGAAAATTTGTAAATGTGATCTATACGTTATTACCTAAAAACTAAACGGTTGAGATGTGAAAACTTAATCAGAAAGTTGGCAAAAAAAAGAAATCCATACCTTAAGTTAAGGTACCGATTTCCGCTCCGGATCAAGATTATATATATAAATGAAGAAGAAATTTGATCAGAAAGCTTTGGGAACCATATCTAATTAATCTGATAAGTTAAAAATCGTCAAAGCTAGGCTTCACTGTTAAGAGTTCCGAGTTGGTCTACGTACGTACCACCTCTATTGGTTCTTTGAGTTTGCCTCCGGCGCAATGGCGACATTGTCCTGTTCAAGTATGGGGAGAGTGGGAGACTGGTTGGCTTTTCTGGTAGTGTTCAGTACACGACCATTTATATGCAAGATGGAATTATCGAATTGGCTTTTGCCAAACTGGTGGCCGGTAATAAGGCTTGGAAATAGGCAATTACAACGTAATTATGCGCAAGGGAATGAAGTGGTGGAGAACACTGTAAAACTAATCCGGTGCTGGCGGTGCAGCAATAGCCTATGTCTACTGTGGGGTGTAAAACAACACCTGGCTTAGAGATCGAGAAGATCCAGCTAATAGAAATGAAGGGCACTGATCGAAATCAGAATAGAGATTTAACATAACAAAAAATAGAAACTTGGCCGACACTCAACTTAACCAAATCCAACATGGATTCGGAATCGACTCAAGTATATATAAAGTACGTTGTTATGGTCATATCTCACTCCTACGATCGACTTCCATCTTGTTAATCTTTAGAAACCCTAACTCGATCACCAGTTACTTCCCTTACTCCATCTCTAAATCTTTCCAAGCCTACGACTGCCACTCTACCAGACACCAGATGAGGTTTGTGATTCCTTCATCTCTTATCAACAAGATACGAAGAAGCCACTCCAAGAAGTCATGCGATCGCGAAAAGCTGTTGGTGCATGATCCTGACCAGGTCGAGAGTATATTCGACAAGAAGTACTGGAAGAAGAAGCGGGGTTCAACTCCAGAACATTGTTGGGAGTTTGTTGTGGGCCAAGAGTTGAAGGAATACTTGGTTCCCAGCAAGTACTTCTGGGTGTCAGAGCTCCAAGAACTCATCATGACACACGAAAGATATGTGGATCGAAGAGCTGGTGAGCCGATTGTGCTTCATGAATCATGCTCTACGGAGACCTTTGAGAAGTTACTTCATCAAATCGTCGATCAAGAATCGATGGTGAGTTAAATTAATTTTTGTATATTCGAGAACGGGTGCATGGGGTTCAACTTCAGAAGGTTGTGTATTGAATTCGTGGTGGGCAAAGAAGAGAAGAAATACCGGGTTCCCTCCAAGTACTACCTAAACCGAAAGCTTAGAGAACTCTGCAAGAAACACCAAGAACTTGTGTTTGATCCAAGAATAGGTGTTCCAGTTTTCCTTGAGTCATGCTCTACGTAGGCCTTTGAGAAGGTACTTCATCGATCATATCGTCAAGAATCGAAAATGGAGAAGTGACCGTGCCAGTAGAGTATAATTTTTCTAATGTAATCAATACGTCTTGTAGGTACTATTGTAATTGATTCCGGATATTTGTACGTAAAGAAGGATCCATTGAATCGTAGAAACTTAATTCTTCACTTGATATGTTTTTTTTCGATCTTTTAAGCTTTACCTCGACCAAAAAAGATCTTTTATGCTTTGCAGACACTAAAATTTGTTCTAAAATGTCAGGTGACTTTTTATTTCTTTTTTGTTTTCAAGAATGTGAGTCAGCTGGTTGTTCATTAATACAATCTGAATTGGATGATTAGAACTTGTTCAATAGTTTTTTCCTTCTACTGCAAGACCGGAACTCAGTTACTGCTATAGAGGGTAGCTCTCAATCGATGCCTGGATCAGAAACTAACTAATACATTTCTCTTGATCGACTTTATTAAATCATTTTTACATATGAATTTGGTGGTTGCCTGGTACCTTATTTGGCCATACTTTGATTATAACCTTTTCAAATTAGGAAAAGATGAGTAATTTTTTTTTAATGTTTTGGAACGTTAGAGCCATTATTATCCTCACCATTTTCATCGGCAGGTTTACAAATTTAAGGCACGAATTCAAATCTAATTAATGATTGTATTCAACTGTTATAATTTTGAATGCATTAGTAAGAACTTATTAGTATGAATTTCTCAACTAGAGGTTTTGAACTTTAAATTATGTAGGCGATCTTTTTTTTTTTTTTTTTTTTTTGGAAAATAGGTGATCTTATCATTAAAAGCAAATTGAGTCATTTAACCATTTTACTTTTGAGTAATTATCTACATCAAGATTTTTAATAGTGGTTAGCTTCGCTGCAGCTCTACTCTTAAGAGTTGGTACCATCGTTTTAGATAGTAACAGCCTGCGACCGAGTGCAACAATGTACCAATTTATAAGTCGGTTCCAACCATTCATCAGAAATCTCAAACTTTTGCAAAATGACATGGAACAAGGTAGGATATGAGTTCGTTTGGATGACTATACCTCTCAAAATTTCATCCAAACATCATCTACAATTGGACGAGAAACAAAAAACTGCAGCTACAGATATATTTGGTCCAGGAAAATTTAGACCTCTTGCTGAATCAACCTAAAACACACCACCAAATGTAACCAACTAGCACCTCACAGTAACCAACTTTCCACATTGTTCTAGTACAAATCTATGACTGTCCAGTACCATTCTATAACCGTTTCGCCCCGTCATTTGTGGGAATCCCTCAATCATGACAAAGGAGCATTGCTATCGCATGAACTACAAGTAATTTCTTGGAACAAATAATGATCCTTTCAATGAGATACAATCCAGAAAATGTTACAGCCCCTTTGCTTTTCATTTTATACAATGAGAAAAACATCTCTCGTCACACAGTTAACACACACGGGTCAATGTACAGCTTACAATATCATTCATTGAGGAAAACAGAAAGAACTCACGCAGTACATAAGACAAGATGATCCAAAGAAAAGAACCCGAAAAGAAAGAAAAAAGATCAAAATCTTATTACTTATATTTGTTTCCTTGACCAAAATATAAAATTAAATGGGGACAAGAAGAAAAATAATGCAGGCCACTAACCACTAGCCTTTCGGGGATTAGAGTACATGGATACGACCTATATGTGCCAGTGAGCATCTCTAAGAAAATCTATTGGCAAAAATTGAGATGGGCAATTGAGCAAGGAATCATAATAACTTTTCTATAAGACAAAGGTGGCATAATACAAAGTGGATCATAGCATCTTTCTCATAACGAGATACCTGGAAAAGATCTTGGGAATGATCTACCATCTTACAATTACTTAACTTCATCCAACGGCTTCCCTGAAGCCTTTTTCTTAGATGTCTCCCGTACCTCCTACAAGCATTGAGAATGCCATCAATACAATATGTGCAGCCAAGTGACAAGCAAAAAATCAAACATGCAACCATTTCTTAATTAAAACTAAACTCTCATATCATTCAGGTAACACAGTTCAGATTGTGATGTCCCACTAAGTTCACCATTAAACCAGAATCAACTAAGCAGGTATGGTAAAGCTACAATATTCACAGAAAAAAAAAATGTTGTGAACCACTCGTGGAGGAAAAACAATCCAGAACAACAAAGTGAAATAGACTCGACAAGTTTCAGCAATGTTGTACTCCCTGAAGTTTAAGGATAGTGATTTTGCACTCCCAAATCTTCAGTTACTATAATAGCTTCATGTTGGCTGCAAATTTGAATTGGCCTTACTAAAAACCCATGGTTGGGCCAGAAAGTAACAAAAATACCTATGAAGTTTGACAATCAGAGCCTTTAGCAGCGAAAAGTGTTGACAAAGACACAAAACCAATTACAGTATGTATACTGTGCATTTTCAACCAATCCAAACATTACAAAGCCTACTTTTGCACTCCCAAATCTTCAGTTACTATAATAGCTTCATGTTGGCTGCAAATTTGAATTGGCCTTACTAAAAACCCATGGTTGGGCCAGAAAGTAACAAAAATACCTATGAAGTTTGACAATCAGAGCCTTTAGCAGCGAAAAGTGTTGACAAAGACACAAAACCAATTACAGTATGTATACCGTGCATTTTCAACCAATCCAAACATTACAAAGCCTACCTGAACCTGTCAACGTCTAATTCTAGGCTTGCACCGAAACTCAGCTAGAAGTGCAATGTGGTCCGAGGACCATTCTGGAGAAGGAAGTGCTGTATCTTTTCTTAAGCTTTCTTCATCCAAGAGCTCCAACAAGGACTCCACCGTTAAAGAGTCCGCTGAAACCAAAACCAAAAAAATTTCATGTGATTGATCATAGATAAACAGCTACCTGAATGGATCATCAAACTCGCAATGGGAAAACTCACCGGTGTAAAATATGTAATCTAGTGTACCAATAAAATCTCTAGTGCAATTTGTAAATAACGGTTCATTTGTTGTAGGGTCCATTCTCCTTCTTTGCTGCTCCACACCAAGATTAACTCCCAACCTTGCAAAGGATGAATACGCACTAACCTGTGGATTTATAGAAAAAGTTTAACAACCAGCGGAATCCTATATATCTGTAAGAACTTTCAAGTAGATAATGCATAAAAACACATATTACCAGTGGAAGCTGATGTATCAGTTTGCTGAGAGGGCGCAATATGTTTAGAGGATCTACTTGTAAATCAATATGTGACGGATCCACCTTTCCCATAGCCAGAAGCGTATGAGGAGCACTGCAATAAAGCAGCAGTACATTAAGCAAGCAATGCACTAGTAATAATTATCAAAATTTCAGCCAAATTCATCAGTGACAAGAAATAAACCTTCCAGGAACCGAATTAAAATCCCCACACACTAACATTGGAATATCTGCACTGGCAGCTATTTTTTCTAATCCTTTCAGGAGAGTATGAACCTGATATGAAACAGAAGAAATAAAACAATATGAGATAACACAAATAATGACATCTTGAAAGGCTATTCAAATTAGACATAAATAATATAAGTTACCTGCCAGAGCTTAACATCCTTCAGATCTTGGTGGACATTTACATGAGTGTTTGCCTGCACCATCAGAAATTCAGAAGAACATGATTATAAAGATGCCATGAAAAATACACATAATTTTTGCACTGGCATCTGAGCAGTTGAAACGGAACAGAGCCCAATGAAGAGATACTGTATTAAAAGATAGCATTCCCAACCACACAAAGAAGCTGCCGTTTCCCAGGATTATCAACTCCCTGATTGCTAAATTTGGCTTCCAGGACCACAATGAGCGCAACATTATCCTAAGAAACATCAACACTGGGCATAAGCACCACAACACCATTGATTGAAGAAAAAAAGGTTGAGAATAGAAAACATAACAAACCAACCAACCTTAACTAATCTATTTAACGCACTTTTCTTCTGATTAGTTGGAATCATGGCGTCTGTCAAAGATTGGGCAGCCTTGTTAAATTCAACCTGATACAAACAAAAATTCCTTCATATCAAAACCAAATAAAACTACATTTTCTGTGCCATTCTCTTTCTGAACACAAACCTCATATTTTTTGACATGGGAAAATCTGTCCCTACGGAAAAAAGTTGCACAACCATCTATTGTTTGTGTATTCCCACTGTAAACCTGTAACAAGAATAATCAGAAGAAATTGAAAATTGAGTTAATTGACCATATGGAATGAAAAGGATGAGATCAAAAACCTCGTTTGTTTTCCTCTTGTATAATGCTTGATAACCATGTTTGTCCAGCTCTGGGGCGAAAAACTCATCGAAATGATCACTTTGAACCTGGGAGCAAGAGACCAATTATTGATACATTCATATGATTGATAAGGCATAAGTGTGACTATTTCAAAATTTACAAACTCAAGGATGTATTAGTGAGTTCGTGGCGTGGGGCAGTATGCATCCAGATAGCTACTTCTCAGTCTTCCAAGGCGAAAAAAGGCTTGTAATAGCTAAACTATTTTGTTGTCTACATCTAAACTAAGTTGCTGTCTCTTCAAAAGTAGAGCAACTACACTTATAATTTTCACCTTATATAATCTCTGGGATCCTTGATCTAATGAATCTAAAATAATCAATTTTAAAATACATAAGAGCTCATGAATCACTGAAGCAATGGAAAGTGTGAAAAAGTACCTCCTGAAGACAAACAATATCAGCACAGTAACCTACAATTTCTCGCAACAGATTTTGCCTGCGGTATGGCCAAGAAAGTGCCCATGAAGGACAGTAGCTGTATGATTCACTAGTGGCATACACATCAGACAAAATGTTGTATGACAGCACAGTAAATGTTCCAGAAGATGAAATACGGCCATCTGAATCTACATGCCCCATCACGTCAACTCCATTGACAGGAACCAAGCGCCGTGGACTGGGAGAGGGTGCTGGAATGACACGCGAAGTTAATATTGGATTAGCATGTCCAACAGGTACTTTTGATTCGACATCAACAACAGCACATTCAAACTTCAGAACATGCCCAATATCATCAGCGGTTGGCGTATAAGTTTTAGAGCGGCCCACTTCAAACCATGTTTCACCACCACTCCTTTGAGTAACAGCAGCAGGATACAAAGGTGTTGAACCATTTGTTAAGCTAGTGCTTGACACAGAACCAGATAAGCTAGTGTTGAGAACACCAGATCCTGAGCTATTAAAGCGTCCAAAAACCTCTTCCTCTTCATTTCCATTTTCATTCACGGCACTAGCAGCACGGTCATGCAGAACACGGTGATGCTGCCAAGCATCTGAGAAGCACTTGGGAGAACAATGATAACTTTTTGAAACAGGTAATTTGGCCTTGACACAGCCTAGACACTGCAATGTGGCTTGCTCAGATGGGTGTACACTACAGACAGCAACTTTTTTATCATTCTGTATACGATACCTGCAAGAAATACCATAAATGGGCCAAAATAAGTCACAGATATAGATTTTAATAGCAACTAACAACAATTTATTTTCTTTATGAAGACAATACTTTTGAGCATTGATATGCCTATTATGAAGCACGCTGCAAACTGAATTATGTTCAAATCCACTAAGTATCACACAAAAATGCATTAAAAAGGAACAAGTTTAACTGTTAATCTTGAAGATTGCTCAGAGTCAAGACTAACACGCAATAAGAATAGCCAACAGCTGGTAATACAATAAGATAGGATATTTGTAAGATTCCGTTGAATGTCAGAACAAACCAAATTCGCACATCAAAACGGGTGGATGACTGAGTAATTGATGGGAGCTGAGATGACAGTATCTTTGTCCACACAAAAATCTCAACTTCATATTTACTACCACCCCAACCCTTGATACTCAAACAGGCTCACATACTTTCTTCATTCTAAGAATTCAAAAGGCTAAAATGGCAGAAAACCAATGCACTGTACCATTTAGGTTTAGGGTTTCTTATTAAAAAGTTCAGATGAGGAAGAGAATCTATTTTAGTAATTGTAAGAGCGCTACTGCTAAGAAAAACAGTTCTAGGTTATTCAATTATCTGAATTTAACAGCTAAGAAAATCCTAACTACAACTTGAATCCAAGATAAAGCATACGAATTCAAAAGCCAGACGATCAACACCGAAATGTTTAGAAACACACAGCATTACTTTCTTTAAAAGTAATAACCCCAAAAGTAACTCGAAAGCATTGCAAAACCAATGAAAGAATGTAAAAACAATGCGAAACTACACTAAACAACAATGCCCTCACACCCAAACATATTCAATTAACAACATAGGCAACATGAAACCAAGCTCAAACAAAAACAATAGTAGCAAAACAAACAGAAATCGACTCCGAAAAAAACCGCAAACTCACCACTTGTATCTCAAGAAATGGCCATCAATGGGGGCCGACTCAGGCACATCATCAGTGGTAACAGTCTTGTCAGGGCGGCGCAGGAGCACATAAGGCGTGAGCTCACAGCCAACAATGGGAATATCAGAAGGAAGATGCACGCGTATCACGCTCAGCATGCTTCTTCAGTTTTCTTTCTATTTCTTTATCACTCGAAATCTTCAAACCCTAACTCGCCGAATTCACAAACAACTCCGAGGCGGATACCTGGCGGATCCGCCATTTACTTAACCCCAATACCCGCCAGCCTTGACCACCCCGCGCCCCATAAAACCCTAGCAATTTACTCCCCGGAAATTCGACCAGCCGCGGATCGAGCCCGCTCAATTCGGACGACAAGTCGTCGAGGAGAAGAGGAATCGCCGCCGCGTTTGGGGGTGATTGGGTTGGAGTGGATCGATTGGGATCGATTGGGAGTGAGGAAGAGAGAGAGAGGGTTGGGTTCGAACCCGAGGAGGAGGAGGAGAAATAGAGGTAGAAGAAGGGGGGGGGGGGATCGGAGATTAGGGTTTTAGAGAGGAAGAAGAAGAAGTGAGAGTAGTAATCTGGTTGGCTCCATTTTTTTCTCTAGAAACTTTTCCTTTTTGTGAAATGAGGAAGAGACGCAGAGAGAAAAGAGGTGGCGAGGAGCTCTTTTCTTATATACGATACACAGATACGACTTTTTTTTTTTAGAACTATTTGTTTTAGTCGAGGATGGACATGCAATCGAAAAAACTCATATCCGAATTTAAATTGAATTTGAAAAAATTGGAAGAAAAAAAACCGAACCGAACAGATTATGTTTAGGTTGGAATTTAGGGTTTAGCCCTCATAAATCGAACTGATCCAAATAATCCAAAGTCAACGTTCAACGTCATTGTTTTGATATATTTTTATTTTTATTATTAAAAAAAAAAGTAAAACTAAAGTCAGTATAAACCTAATTAGCATAATCAATCTTGCAACCTCTCTCATCTCTCAGACAAAAAAAAACTTACGGCCCTCTCTCTCTTTCTAAATCCTCATAGTTTAGCACTCTATTAAATTTAAATTCACTTCACCCCAATACATGTCCACATTTCTCCTCCCTCCTCCCTCTTCTCTCCATTTTTCGTCGCCTCTCTTTGTACCGTGACTCTAAAAATTGAATTCTTTAATCAATGATTCTATTAATATTTCATATCCTCAACAAATAAGTATCGATAACTCCTTACATGAAATGTGAAAAAAATATTTGGACAGACCAGGCGACCTACACGACGGACTTAGCGAGGTTGAATTACCTAAATTCACAGGGAGTTCAAATATTTTTGTTCCTCTATGTTTTTAATGCAGTAGAAATTTTTTTCTTAAGCTAAATATGGTATGCGGAGATGTTAGAGTCAAGTAGGTATGGTATAATCAATTAGACCTTTTGTTTTTTATTTTTATGTTAAATTCTACAATTTAAAATTAATGTCTAATATTATATATTTTACATACGGTTAAAACCGAACTGAACTGAACTGAACCGTACAGGTTGGGTCGTGTTGTGAGTCACAATCTTTAAAATGGAAAAACCAAACCGAATTTAAAATTTGGGTTGGGTCGTTTTGTCTAAAACCGAACCGTATTAACCTGTTTTTCCACCCAATGGTCTAAATAGTGGTTATCGGCATTGTATCGGTTTTGTAAAATAAGAATATAACGGGGATATATCAGATTATATTGGATTTATCGTTTTGCTAGTTTTTAATTAAATTTAATATATTTATTAACATATACTTTAAAATATACCAAATAAACTTGAGAAATTAAAACTTATAGTTCAAAATGTACTCAATAAACTTCATAAAAAAACATTTGATTGTTTTGATAATTAAAATACATAAATAATTTTAATTAATAAAAATAGGTTCCTAAAGGATTAATTGATGTGATCATTCATCATAAACTCTTTCGTCATTGAATGCTATTGATGACTCTTTCTTTTTTTAATTTTTTTTTCAAAACGACATGGTTTTAAAAATAATTAAAAAAAACACCGATATATCGCCATTTGATTTGATTTATCAGGTTAACCGATATAATTGACTTATCGTATCGTTTTGTAAAAATCAAAGATATATCAAGAATATATGGCCCGATATTTAGAACATTGTGTCCACCCCTAGTTTTAGTCACATTGGCTATTCTTTAGCTTTATTCTGTTTGGGCTATAGGCCATTATGGGGGAAATAGTGAAAATGGTGAGAACTTACCGTGGTAAATAGTTTTTTTTTTCAAGAAATGAGGAATTTATCTATTATTGAGAGACATACGACTGACGTATTCAAACTACAAAATGCGAGAGCAAGTTCTAGTATAAGAAATATGAGAACAAGCTCATTACTCAAAATGTAACTAATATATAAAATATAAATCTCAAAAATTAAGATGGACATCAAAGCTAAAAGATAAATAAGAAGTGCAAAAGATAATCACACAACCCTAAATCTTCACATCAATCTTGTCTAACTTGTTGTTTATAGACCTCATTTGGAATTTGATGCCACAAACAGTAAACAACTTTAAAGTAGGGCTATGACATGCCCGAAATTGTGCTTTTGTCAAGTGATACGGATGGTAAAAGAGAATTAGACCAACTCATTAGACTCTAAGGAAAGCTTTGTAAGCCAATTGTGAATTGAAGTTAAAATTGTTTGATTAATTACAATAAGTATCTTCTGTTTGCTTGCAAATAATTACCTTAACTCAAACTGATAGGCAATGGCTATCACCCAATCTCTCAATATATGATTTTTGTCTATGTAACGTTTAGTGCGATTGCCCTCAAGCCTTCATTATTGAAACCATCGAATACAAGGGGGGACGTGAAGCCTAAATCCCTGATTACAAAGACTTGACATAATATCAAAGATTTCTACAAACAAATACTCAACAAAGCACAAACTAGTAAATAATACTATACTAATGATGACTCTATTTGCTTTCAGACGGCGGTGACATGATGAAGAGATCACTAGATATGTAGCCTAATTAACGATGAAGTAGCAATACATATCTTAATGTCTAATAAAATAACTCTCCGACTATGTTGTTGCCGGAAAATAAATCTAACGACACTTGGTTTCATTATGCCACTAGGTGGCAACGACCATCTGACAAAGCAAGGAACTCACTGCCTACCTAGAGCAGACAAGGCACACTAAGTGTGCACACGGACATGCAACCCGACTCATCCTAAACATGGGCTTATTATACGCCAAATGCGCAACATAATTATTAAATAAAAATAAAAAACAACTCGAACAAATGAAAAACTAACTATGGCAGGGCCCAAAAGGAGAGCCCATACCAAAACACTAACCCAAAACTTTGGCAAGCCCATGAACATCCTTCGCAGCTCAAGACTTGGTCAATCAATCAATAAAGGGTTACGTTATGTTCCATTACGTTGTTATTATTCGCGTTTTGTTCCTCCTCTAACACGTTATCATGCACTTTGTTCTAAAGTGTCTGAGCGACGAGGCCACCACCAGACATTTAGAACCCTAGCCCTGAAACTCTATGCTTCGGCAGCCTCATTCTTCTTGTCATTGCCGGAATTTTGAGCGTTTCCGACAAATAGTTGTCGAAGAAAAAAAACAGCAATCGCATCTGCTATGGACACCAAGATATTTGATCTGGGCACCCATCTTCTTCTTTCGCCTCAGTTTCCGGCAGACCAGCGCCCCGCACGCCTTCTTGGCCGCTCTCTGAGTGCGCACCAGCTGGACGCCGCCGTCCCATCTTGCATCGATGTTACTGTGCATCCCAGCCTTAGATCATGCGTCGTACTTCTCCCGACTTGTGCTCGTCGTGACCCAGCACCACTGCCTAGTTTTGCTGCCTCGACGCTTTTGGATCTGACGCCCCAGACATACGTATAGCCGACCTCAACCATGGTCGCACCTCCCTGATGTCCAGCACGGTTTCGATGACAATGTTTCATGAGCTTCGATGCTTCGTTTCACGTCAACGCTGCCTCAGCAAGGGCGCACGTCCTCCACCTAGCTCCAGCGCTGCTTGGCCCAGACATTTCTTTTCTGCCTCACAGTCTGGCGACCCGTGGAGGTCTGCTCCATCAACGAGGATCGCGCTGCTCGGCTCTGACAACTCGGACCTGCAGAACCCGACCCGCATTCGCCAGACTAACCCAACTCCGGTTTGGGCCTATGGTCTGCCAAGCCCCACAACCCTTTGGGTTTCATACTATATTTTCTTTCTTTTTCTTTTTCCTTTCCCTAATTCATGATTTAATCGTTTCTTGGCACATTTTAGTTACTAACTAAGTTTCATGTGTTCTTATAGGAAAAGTGATCACTCGTCGTACTATGGTGATGACATTCATGCCGAGATGGACAATACTTTTGTCATCTATATGCAATTTTGGCCGCCTTCCGGCCACTTTCCGGCGTTTCTGGCACCACCACCAAGTTCTTGCCGATGTCCCTTGTCGGACTTGTAACTCCGACCTCCATACCGGCCAGCTCTGGCCGTCGCTGGCTGGTTTTCCGACAAACGGCGCTGTAGGTTTCCGGCGACTTTTTCGTCAATTTTTTCATTATTTCTCGTCATTTTTCTTGCATATTTCCCGCAGTTTTTTGCTGCCACGTTTTCCCAGTCTAAAATTTCACCCGGTTTTGAGTTCTTTTGACATGGTTTTCCGGTTAATTTTCCTGTTTTCTCCAACTCGTTTCATAGCTCAAACGATTTTATTATTATTGGTGAGCACCGGCACCAATTGGATGGTTTTTACCACCCTAATTGTTTGGTATTCAACTGCTCCAATACCATGTTTTTCCAATTTTTAAGTTGAAGAATGTAGTTCTATTGCCATGTGATACATTTAATAGGATTGTACTGTTTGTTTTCAATCATCTTTCTGACAATGTCCTACGGGGTATTGCTTGGAATTGTTCCGCGTCGTTAGGGGGAGATATGGACTGCTCCCATTCCGGTTTTAACGCCAAGAATTGACGTGGTATGGCACTATGTCTCATTCAAATCCCGCACTACTCAAAGTGAGCAAATGTGCAACGCATTATCGACCTCCAGAAAGTCAAAGATTCGATGCTCAATGACTTTACTGATATTGCGAAAGTGACGAGATCGAACATAAATGTTGTGATGTGCCGGTAAGGTTAAAACTCTCAAAATATGGGATAATTTCATATGACCTGGTTCTAGCACCGTTGGCACCATCCCTGATAGTGGGAAGGAAGCCGGCGATGGCACCATCGTACGCTGTGTTGTTGTCAGCGCCCGTGGTATTGCACCACAAAACAAGGGCGGCAAACGTAAATATGGACCAGTAAAGGTCATGGCTTCGGTCTTCGCTCCCACCTAGATGAGGGGGAGACCATCAAATTCTCTGAATCAAAACCAGAAAGAAGGAGATGCGTAAACACAAGTATTTTGCCCATCATCAAAAGATATTCTCTAAACATTTCTATCAACTAAGCTTCTGTGGGACGCTACAGACTCTTTTTGTTGATGTTCGAGAAGAAAAGAAATCTCTCAAATTGGTCATATAAGAGCGCGCGTGTTTAATGGATTGATCTCTCATGAATGATGATTTATTCGCTTATGCTCTTATTCCATTGTAAAGTATCAACGATGAGCAACTTGACCGAAGTGGAAAGAATCAATACAGGCTGAACTAGACTTGTTATGTTAGTCATTGTTCGTAAGTATAATGAGAAAGATGAAGTCATGCGATATTTACAGGACTTATGGCGCAAAGGTCGTCTCATTATCCTAGTATTGACTACGATGAGTTATATTCTCTCGTAATAGATATAATTGTTTTCCGCTACTTGATCAGTAGTAGTGTCCATGAAAACTGATTTGCAGCATATGACAGTGGTCATAGCATATTTGTAAAGGGATCTTAACACATATATGAAAATGCCCGAATGAGCTTAATTGCTTGATTAAATGCATCTAGACCACAGAGAGCTTATGCAGTCAGATTGCGACGTTCGAAAGAACGTAGTACAATCGGTTGCAAGAACTTATACCCATATGTGTTAATATAAAAGCAAATTTTGGACTCTTTATTCCGTCTAAGTAAAGATGATGAAGAGATTCAATGAGTTATGGATTCATATATTTTAGTGTGTTGGGACACTATCGCTTTCATTATGATGTGATCAACTATGCGCCTATGCATTGTCATTAGACTTGCATTGCTCCTTTGACATGGGTTTAGTTTTACACTTAGTGAACCAACACAAATCCTATCCACACCAACACTGTCAGCAACTCCAACAACATCAACGTACGCCTTGGTGTAGCAGTCGACACTGGTAGCGTAGAGGATGCGTACAGTTCTGTCTCGGACTAAAATCAGTTGTTCACTGGCCCATTCCCCCATTCCTTTGTGAAAGACACATTGAATGTGACAAATCAGAATCTGTCCAGTTTCGTATGTGAACTTCAATGAGACCTAGATGACAGCTCACTAATTCAAATATGGTGAATTTGGTACCGTTGGAAAGGTTTATGTGTCTACTTTCATGAACACCAACAATTTGTTCATAGGTATCATATTGAGTGAGTTATGGTCGCTGTATCAAAGTAGGACAATCATGTCCGGAAATTTGCAAGTCAGTCAACTTTGACAGAGCACTGTGAACTGCTCCGATATAACTAGGTTGTGAACTTTATGTCATTGGAAAGCCACTGGTGTCTACTTTCCAGAACATTTTACAGTTTGTTGATACATATTGTGACGATGAAGTTATAGCCGTTTAAGTGAGTGAATGTTATTATACCTGAGAATCTGATTTTCATTACAAACTCTTGTTTTGAGTTGTTATGCAATCTTGTTTCCTAAGATCTAAGTTTGGATAAGGATATCATGTATGGTCTAAGGATGTGTGGCTAGATTAATGATTAATCATTAGCCCATGACTACTTTTGATAAGCATGTAATGAACATTGTATACGTTATTCCTCGTACTCCATGATTATGGCACTAATCAGGGAGAGTTGTTTCGTAGACTTCAGGGGGAGTTTACCTCACATGATGCTATCAAAGGTAGACGGTGCGTTGTGCTCTTTTTCCTTTCGATAAAGCTTTTGTTTTTACCCAAAATTTTTTTATTTTGCTTGACAAAGTTTTTACCGAGGTAACGATGTGTGCACCATGCAACCTAAGCATGCGACACAAGGGGTAGTGTTCTGGGAGATTTACTATTCTACCATTGTGTGTCTTAGCTTTATTAGGTTTCCTGTTAGAGATACATTTACATCTCTGTAATATATTAGGACTCCAAATCCTACGGGATTGTGGTTATGTAATGCCTATTATATAGGCCATATTATCAATTAATCAAAAGTTACATTCTGTTCTATTACATTATTATTCTCGTTTCGTTCCTCCTCTAACAGTTCTTTATATATATAACTGCAATGCAATTAAATTTTGCAATAAACTAAATGTTATTATTATATACAAAAACATGTGGAAAATAAAATATAAAAAAGGCCGCAGCAAAGCGCGGGGTTAAAGTTATGAAATCTAGTGAAGCATGTTGGCATTGCCACCCACTAGCTACAAATTAAAAACCGAGAGGATAAATGTTTTCAAGAGTAGCTCACCCAAAAATCTAGGCATCTAGCTATCATATAGGCAGAAGAAGAGCTATGAAAAGTAGAATTCTTTTTTTCTGGTTTTGAACGATCCCTTATTTCTATCTCAACTTTACATTTATTCTTTTTGCCATAGTTGAAATCATTATAGGAGTGTTTTTGGAGATTGTCCAAATGCACCAAACTAGTGCTTGACCTGGGTTTTATATATTGATTCAAGTATGATCATATTATAATGGTAACAAAATGATATAAATGATATGCAAATGAGATTACAAGCTGTAACAAAGTGAGAAGATATAGTAGAAAAGATAACCTTTTTTATGAAAGAAAATTAACCTCCTAGCTAGGTTAGGTTTCACATAATCCGAAAATGAAATAAACTCTGAAAGGAAATTAACCTCCTAGTTAAGCTAGGTATTTGATCTCAAACATGACCTTGAGATAAGCTATCTTGACTGCTTCAGTCATCAAATCACCTTCAAACAGAGACAAAAGATTCTCGATAACGGCTGACCGACCATCTCCTAAACTTGTTGAAGCAGCGTTCGATGTGAACCATTGTGCTTTGGTCCGAATGGAACAAGTACCTTTGAGCTTGCAACACATCAGAGAGTAACATGGATCCATGATTGTGTGGTTTGACAGCACCAAATGATGGTGCCTAAAACTTGACAGGGGATGGATGCGAAGACCATCATGTAAGCTGGGGCCTTGAAGCTTAAAATAGAACCTATACATATCCTATTGGCAGCTGAATTAACTGGGACAAGGACATCGATACCATTCGAAGGAACTCGCTTTTTCTTGAACTCCAAAACAGCTCGACATAGAAACAGGTGCCTCAAGCCGGTATCATCAACTTGAGATGAAGCCAAAGCATTCAAGGATTGAGTGGCAATCGAGAGATGCACATATTTAGAAATGGAATTTTCCCAATGAAACCCATCTGTAACAAAGGAAGAGAGCTCTGTTTTAAAGCCGGCGTGGAGGGCCGCAAGCGTCTGCTCCTTGTTCTTTCCCAAATATTTACGAACGGTCTTCATATGGAACTATGAGAAGGTGAGAAACCTTAAATTCCTGGTTGGATTCTCTGGGAAAGAGTACATGATACCAAAACTGTCACACGGGCACAATTGATACCAAAACTTTTTCCCTATGTGATAGTGCTAAGCAACCTACACTACCTAGCCAGCCTACCCACTTCACTCACTCAATTGTCTATTGCACAATGAAAACTATCTAATAAGCGACAATGAGCATACAAGTCACACGCACACAGACAATACAAGTGTTTACGGGAGTCCGCTCCCAACTTTTAACTCATTTAAATGATCAAAAAGATTACAACGAGTACAAAGAGTGTTTTCAGCCTTGATATACCCAAACTCAATCTGCTTAGCCACTCACTTAGTGCGCATACACTAATCACTCAACCTAAGGGTACAATGAGGATACAATGAGGCTTACAGCCTTCGCAATTCCAACATGCCATATCTGCCTAACTCTCTATTGTGTTTCCCTCACCCTTACAATCGTTCTCTCCTTACTTGTGTTCTCACACTCTCGATTGTGATTGTCTCTCACAACTTTCTCTTGCTTTTTCTCTTACCAATGACAACCCCATTGGCTTAGGTTTTGTTGCACTACAATTGTGCATGGCGGTTGACACCCCCAACCGCCCTAGGGTGATGTGGCAGCCTGCATGCTTGCCAAGAAAGCATAATAACTCCCATGACACAGCCCACTAACCTCACTACCTTGCATGAGTAACTGCTGGTCCTATCTTCAAGCATGAGTAACCACCCACCAACTTGGATAACTGCCCACTGCTTTGGTAACTACCTCGGATAACTTCCCACTACTTGGTAACTTCTTTGCATGCTTGATAACCGCCCACTACATGCTTGGTAACCGCCCACTACTTGTGAACTGCATAGTAACTTCCGTGTATGAGTCATGCATGCCCCTGTATGCCAAGTGTCACAGCCACTACCGTCGACCTAAATGCACGTTGCGCGCGCGCATGCTTGTTTGCTTGCTACATGTGCTTGCCTTTCACCGTACCCTCCCATGCATGCTGCTGTCTTGCATCCACACCTATGATTAGTGCTAGCGAGGCTAATCTCTAGCCCATCCCTTGAACTTGTCTCCACATTTGCCTTCCATGCTAGCGAGGCTAATATGCCTGCATCTGTCGAGGCTAATAACTCCACATCCTTTGCATTGCTTGGCACCTGACTCCGTGCTTGTTAGGCTCCTGCTAGTGAGGCTAATACTCAGCCAACCATTGTTCTAGCGAGGCTAATATCTCCGCTATTGATCTGCCTTGCTTCTTGCATGCATTTCCTTACATGTGTGAGCCTCGCTGAGGCACGGCCCAAGGCTCATGCCATGCCCAACCTATCAGGCTTTAAGGTTGTAACACACGCTGTTAAGCGACTGCTGCCAGAGCTCTTAAAATTCCACTTGGGTATCTTGAACTCGCGTCATCCCGCCGGTTGTAAAATATTTGAACTCAAAGACTGCTGTAAGAGCAAGAGAAAGGGAGTCTTTTGGTGAGGACTCGGAGCCTGCCTCAAATAAATTGATGTTTTGCCTATCCAACTCCCTAGCTTTGGTCTCACTGCTCCTCTGCTTCCTCATCCATCTCTTCTTCACTTTCCTCTTCCTTGCATTGCTGTTGTCGGAATCCCTCGGGTCCGTCATGATCAGAAATCAAACCCACTTAAAAGAGAAAGCAATGGGTTGTGGTCTCTGGTTTTACTTTTGATTTTGTGGAAACGCAAATGTTGGAGAACAATGTATATTAGCTTAAAAATTATCAGTGTACATCAATATTTGTGAAATCGGTGGTCGATCTCCGGATGAAGCAATCTTCGTGCCTCGCCAAGCTCTGAGCAACTGCTTAGGACTTGGCCAATGCTCTGAGGGGAGACCGGAGGCGGTTGAGGATTCGCCGCCGTTTTCACATAGTGGTGATCCGGAAATTGTGAATGATCCCGGTTTCTTCAGGCTTCATGAGTCGATTTGCACTCCAACATTTGTGCTAAACTAAAAACACTAGAGGAGGGGGAAGGGAATTGTCAACTCACTACACATATATTGTTGAGCTTAACCAAATTGCTTTTTATACTGCTTCAGTTGTTCACCCGAAGAAAAAGAACATCAAGTAAAATAATGGAATCTCACAACAGTGCTTCTGCAGAAATAAGCTAAAAGCGAAGATCCATGCGCGGTTGATGGAAATGGAAATCAAGGGGGCAAGAGAAGCATCAAAAATAAGAGAAAAGGAAGGAGGAAGAGAACAGGTGAAGAATCCATGGTGAGGCCAGCAACGAGAAAAAGAGAAGAAAGGCGAAGTGAAATTGTGTAGAGGTCGTGAGGATTCGTCTAACATGGAGCACTCCATAGCGTGAATAGAAGACATTTGTCATATATGCATTTTTACCTTAAATATTATTTAAGTAGAATTAAAAAAAAATTGACGGAGCATGGTGGGTTTTGATTTTTGAATTTGTTTATTTAACGGTATTACAGATATATAAATTCATCTGATACTCGAAGGTAAACAGTTATTTCTTTATTATTATTGCAAATTTAATAGCTTCCAAACTTGAACTTTTAGATTTTGCAAAAATTATTTGTGTTTGAGGAGGAACGAAACGAGAAAAATAACAGCGTAATGGAACAGAACGTAACCGTTTATTGATTGATAATGTGGCCTATATATAGGCATTACACAACCACAATCTCATAGGATTCAGAGTCCTAATTTATTATAGAGATGCGAATCTATCTCTAACAGGAAACCTAATAAGACTAAGACAAACACAAGAGTAGAATAGTAATTCTCCCGGAACACTCCCCCTTGTGTCGTATGCCTAGGTTGCATGGTGCACACATCGTTGTCTCGGTAAAAACTTTTTCAAACAAAATAAAAACCTCTTGGGTACAAACAAAAGCTTGATCGAAAGGAAAAAGAGTACAACACACCGTCTACATTTGATAGCATCATGTAAGGTAGACTCCCCCTGAAGTGTACGAAACAACTCCCCCTGATTAGTGTCATAATCATAGAGTACAAAGAACGACGTATACAACGTTCATTACACGCTCTCAAAAATAGTCTTGGACTTAATGATTAATCCATAATCTAGCCATACATCCTTAGATCATACATGCTATACATAGCCAAATTAGATCTTTGGAAACAAGATTGTATAACAACTCAAAACAAGAGTTTGCAATGAAAATCAGATTCTCGGGTAGAATGACATTCACTCACTTATACATCCATAATGTCTTCGTCACAATAGGTATCAGCAAAACGTAAGCTGTTCTGGAAAGTAGACACTCGTGGCTTTCCAGTGACATAAAGTTCACAACCTAACTCGACCGAAGTAGTTCACAGTGCTTTGTCGAAATTAACTGACTTGCAAATTCCCAGACATAACTGTCCTACTTTGATAAAACGATCATAACTCACTTAGTATGATAGCTATGAATAAATGGTTGGTGTCCCTAGAAATTAGACACATAGACCTTTCTAAGGGTACAAAATTCACCATATTTCATTGAGCGAGCTGTTCTGTAGGTCTCGTTGAAGTTGACCTATGAGATTGGAAAATTATGATTTGTCACATTCAATGTCTTTCACAAAGGAATGGGGGAATGGACCAATGAAGCACTGATTTTGGTCATAGACGGAATCATACGTATCCTCTATGCTACTAGTGTCAACATCAACACTAACGCGTACGCTAGTGTGTATGAGCTATTGGCGGCGTTTGTGTAGGAGTAATGTATTGATTCACTAAATGTAGAACTAGACCCATGTCAATAGAACAATTCAAGTTCAATGATGATGCATAGGTGCATAGTTAATCACATCATGATGAAAGCAATAGTGTCCCAACAACACTTACATATATGAATCCATAGCTCATTGAGTCTCTTCATCATCTATACTTAGACGGAATAGAGTCCAAAATTGGCTTTCATATGAACAAGTATGAGTATAAATTCTTGCAACCAATAGTACTACGTTCTCTCGAACGTCGCAATATGATTAAGTAATTAAGGTCCTTCGGACACTTTCATATCCGTGTCAAGATCACTTTACAGATATTCTATGACCACTATCATATGCTGCAAATCAGTTTCCATGAACACTACTACTGATCAAGTAGGGGAAAATAATTATTTCCATAACGAGAGAATATAACTCAACGTAGTCAATACTAGGATAATAAGACAATCTTTGCGTCATAAGTCCTGCAAATATCGCATGACTTCATCTTTTTCATTACACTTCAGAACAATGACTAACATAACAAGTCTAGTTCAGCCTGTATTGATTCTTTCTACTTCGGTCAACTTGCTCATCGTTGATACTTTACAACGGAATAAGAGCATAAATGAATACATCATCAATCATGGGATATCAATCCATTAAACACACGCGCACGCTTTATACCATCAATTTGAGAGATTTATATTCTTTTCTAATATCAACAAAAGGAGTATGTAGCGTCCCATAGAAACTTAGTTAATACACATGTTTAGAGAATATCTCTTGATAATGGGCGAAATACTTGTGCCTACGCACCTCACTTCTTTTTGGTTTTTGATTCCAGAGAATAATTGTCTCCCCTTCATCTAGGTAGGAGCCAAGACCGAAGCTATGACCCTTACTAGTCTATTTTAGCGTTTGCCACCCTTGTTTTGTGGTGCAATACCACGGGCGCTGACAACACTACAACGTACAATGGTGTCATCGACGGTTTCCTTCCCACTATCAGGGATGGTGCCAACGGTGCTAGGACCAAGTCATATGAAATTCTCCCATATTTTGAGAGTTCTAACCTTACCTCCACAACATAGCATTTATGTGCGATCTCGTCACTTTCGCAATATCGGTAAAGTCATTGAGCATCGAATCTCTGACTTTTTGGAAGTCGCTAATGTTGCACTTTTGCTCACTTTGAGTAGTGCAGGATCTTAATGACACATAGTACCACACCACGTCAATTCTTGGTGTTAAAACCAGAATGTGACATTCCATATCTCCCCCAAACGACGCTGGCAGGAAACTGGCTAGTGGCGCCGAAAACACTAGCAAGTGACTGAAAGGCGGCCAAAACTCCGTTAAACATTTCGGAAATGCCAGAACAGTAACCAGGAAAAACTATGTCAATTTTTTATATTCCGAGGTCTATTTTTCCAAATTTTAAGGTCCAAATTCACAATGTAGTGCTATTTGAGTCCCATGTAACCCAAAAGCGGCCAATTTAAAAATCACGTGAGTTGCAAATGTTGACCATTCATGCTAAGTCAAGGAAAATAAAATTCTCACGAGATCATCTTGTAAAAAAGGAATATGAGAAATTTTTATTGAATATGCCAATCTTTAATACAACACAAACAAGCTTCCAATTCCAATTCTAATAGATGACTTAAGTTAAAGTCGAGCAAGAAACATGGCAATGCCAAATACATACTTGAAAAATAGTAAGCAGAAAACATAGTCAAAATAGATTAACTAATCAAAAATTTGTAGCAATAAAAATCTTGCATATCGGGATCGGGTGGAGCCTTAACCTGAGGTTCCAAAATTTGCTTACTTGAGAATGGAAGAATGTTATGTTTCCATCTCTAAACTTCCCTCAATAAATAAATACAGGTGCCAAAAATGGCATGTGTTTCTTAGATGTGGAGCATGCATCAAGGTCAACTCTGGTGATACAACGTTATAGACGTTTATTGAATCACGTTAAGTGTGTCTCATAGAATTTACTATTTTTGGGATCATTTGTCAGCAAATAGTGCTGGTTTTGAGTAATAGATTTTAACTCAAATAAATGAGTACGTAGACCTTGAGATTATCGTTTATAGACATGTGTTTAAGAAAACTCAAACATTCAAATAACAGTCGTGATGACGACGCATCCATAAGAAACGAGAGTTGTATAGGTTTCGAATAATTGAAACTATTCAAGTATGTAACCGGAATTAGAAAGGTTGTGATGTATATGGTCACAAAATAATCGATGCATATCGGCGATTCTCATGATCGCATCCAAAACAACGATGCACTCAGGTGACCACACGAAATCGATTTCTTCCCTTTAAATAATAACGTGACTCACCCAGGACACTTTAGAATAAGGTGCTAATAACGTGTTGGAAGAGGAACGAAACAAGAATAATAACAACGTAATGAAATAGAAAGTAACCGTTTATTGATTAATAATGGGGCATATGTATAGGCATTACATAACCACAATCCCATAGGATTCAGAGTCCTAATCTATTACAGAGATGCGAATCTATCTTTAACAAGAAACCTAATAAGGCTAAGACAAACACAAGAGTAGAATAGTAATTCTCCCGGAACAATCCTGGTTGTACAAGAGAAGTTAAAAAATGCCGATGTTGATTGTGCAAAGTAGAAGGACATTATGCGATTGAGTGTCCAAAAAAAGGATAAACGATCATCAAGAGCCCTAATTGAAGAATATGAAGAAGTAATTGAGTACGCAAACTTAAAAGGGTTTAAAATAGCATATTCTGATGAAGAGAATGATTCTGTTTTATTCTCTTGAGTACCCGTCAGAAAATGATTTTCAAGAAGCATCTTCAAAAAGTACAGAAGAAGAAGACAACGATGAAAGATATCGTCATATCTTTGTGTTGTAGTTTCTCAATTAGAAACAGGATACCCCTGATATTATCAGTGGTTTCTATCCCAATCCAGGAAAATTCACTTGTGATTTATGTAAATATGCAGAAAATGAATTGATTCCAATGTATTGTGAAAGTACAGGAGAAACTTATCATCAAGAATGCTTCGTAGCGGAATTGAGGAGAAGAACAAGAGAAAAAGAAGCCCATGTTCTTGTAGAACAAGAATATGCATAATTCCATGATTCAATAGAACAAAAGGAGGAATTAAAAAAGGCGAAGCTCGAAGAAGACATGAGAAAGATAAAGTTGGTAACTTCATTCAGTCAGAAGCAAGAATTAACGGAGTTTGTTAATACAAGCAAAGGAATAAAAGATAATTCTAACAAAACCATCATCTCATCAGAGAACTTATTATTGAAAGGATTAACCCTTTTCATGGAGTTGCTAATTGCAGGAAAAAAGGAAGAATACGTTAAGCAATTTCATACTAGCAGATTCAGCAACTACATCACCATAAGACTGAAGTTTCCCAAATACAAGAAATACCACATGCATGCGTTTGTAGACAACGACTCAGGATATATACTTGCAAAGCAATAAGCCATCCCAGACGAATATTGGGAAAAAGCTCCAAGATCAGTCACTGGAGTCGCTATGGGAGAACATGATATCATCATGAACACTATGGCATGAAATGTTAACATTTCCCTAGGTGGAGGAAACTTTATATGCAAGATTATCTGGCAATGTGAAAGCCATGGAGCTGATGTGTTGATTGGAAATGATTTCATTCTCTAGCAAACTGTGATTCAAAATCCACAAATGATTGGTTTTGAGAAGAATCGCAAGTTCTTCTGGGAATCTCGCCTTGCAGAAGTAGTAAGTGTCACCAGAAAATGATTTACGGATCAATATCAAAGGTCGCCAGCGAAAAGTGGTGATTACAAGCCCGTTTTGGAACCCATTTTGCTGCTAAAGGATCATTTAAAATATCACAGTGGGATAGTGTCAAACATGGAATCAGAAGACACTGAGTTAGGAGAAGAGTTCAATTTTTCTGAAAATGGATCTGATTCAAATTCACTAGAACTAGAAAGCTCAGATGGAGAAGAGGAATATATCAAAGAGCATAACCTAAAGGTGTATGCTAATATAATTGAGCAGAAGAAGGTGCCAACTATTGCTGAAATAGAGAGTTTGTTGAAACCTATAATCAGTGAAGATCCACAACTATACTTGGACAAGGATCATATATATTGCCAGCTTAAAATGCACGATGCCAACGCCATTTGTCATGTTAAGGTCATCCCTCATTATAGAGAAGAAGATAGGAAAGAGATGGAAAGTCATATTCAAGAACTACTCGAGAAAAGGTTAATTAGACATTTAAATAGTCTGCATCATGCTCAAACTTTCCTAGTAAGAAACCATGCGGAACAGGTCAGGGGAAAAGCTAGGATGGTAATTGATTACAAAGATTTTAATAAAAAACTGTTAAATATGGTTATTAAGTAGCTCAAGTAAGGGTCCTCATAAATTGTCTTAAAGGAGCTAAAATATTTTCCAAGTTTGATACTAAATCAGGATCTTGGCAAGTGAAAATGCAACCAGATTTCATAGCCTTAACGGCTTTTGGAACACCGCAAGGGCATTGCGAATGGTTAGTTATGCCGTTTGGTCTCAAGCAGGCTCCATTTATTTTCCAAAGGAAGATGGATAACATTTTTAAGCCCTATTCAGATTTTTGCATAATTTATATAGACGATATCTTAATATTGTTAAGAACTATGAATGAACATCTAAAGCATCTAGAGCAGGTTTGCAAACTTATTGTCCAGAAACGAATCATTTTGGGACAAAAGAAGATACATTTGGTCAAAGGAGAGATCGACTTTTTGGGTATTCATGTTAAAGATGGAGAGATTCGTCTCTAAGAACACATTGTTAAAAAGATCAGCCAATTCCCATATTAAATCCATGATACAAAATCCTTACAAAGATTTTTAGGAGTTATCAACATTGCTAGAGACTTTATCCCTCAAGTACGCGGTCTTACTACTATACTCTCACCAAAAATATGTTCCAAGAAGAAATGTTGCTTTATGGAAGACGATAGTAATACTGTAAAAAAGATCAAGGAGTTAACTCAAATTCTACCCCCTTGCAGCTGCCGGAAGAATGAGACTTAATCATCTTGCAGACAGATGCAAATGATTATTACTGGGCAGGAGTAGTTCTGGCCATGACCCTAGATACCAATCAGGAAAAGATTTGCAAGTTCTAATTAGGAAAGTTTAATGCAGCGGAATTAAACTATTCCACTGGGGATAAAGAGGTGTTAGCTCTGATCAAGAGCATCAAAGGCGTTGAAGCATTCTTAGTAAATAAATTTGTAGTTAGAACTGACAACAAAAGAGTTAAAAATTTTAAAAACTACAAATTAACTGATGCAGGAGATAGAGGGAGAGTTTTGAGGTGGCAAATATTTTTATCCCAATATGAATATGATGTGGAAATTATTGCAGGTAACAAGTTCTTGCCAGAAGCTCTTATGAGAGAAATGACAACATTTAGAAGAGAAGACATAGATGAAGATGAAAGACGAAATCCTAGGAGCAAGAGATCAGAACCATAGAGTCTTTGGAACATATACAAAAAAGGAGACAAGACTGTTGGACCTCTATATGACGGACCAGGCTACCAATTCATTGTGTCTTATGAAGCAGCTGCATCAACTTCGGTAAAAACTAAAGATATGATTCCACCAAGGGGTTGGGATCAAAAGTTCGAGAAAGGTACTGAAGGTTCTGATGAAGAAGAAAAACTCAGAAAAAAGTATTTGTTGTGTCCCACAGATACAACGTTAACTGATCGGTCTCAGGATAAAAGACCGGCTAGCCCGTCTCAAATGACAGACGGTAAAGGATTATCAAGTCCGTTGAAGGCTGTTGCTTTGCCAAAAAGCATAATAGCTCATTTTAGAGGGGAATATGGTTTGAAGTCACTGGAAAGAAAAACGTTCATGGCTATCCTTTAAAGATATTTAAAGAACCAGTATTCAAAACGGAGAAGCTATTGGCTTTCAAGCATAAGATCGTTATGGCCAATATTCTACATGCTTCTATGAGGAAGACGAAGAACATATGTTGAGAAGTATCAATGCCCTGACAAAAGGATTGTATGGAGTCCATGCAAAAGAAAAAGAACAAGAAAAGGAAAAAGAAAATTTGAAGGAAGGCGGTGCAATGATCAAGTATTTAGAAGGTCTTGAAAACGCGCAAGTTCCTATTTCAGCCCTAAAGGAATTAGCTTGGTGGGAATTTGACTATAAAATCGGAGACGGTAAAATTCTTCATTCCACCTTGACAATAGTTTCTGGCCCATATTATGGGAGATATCTTGTAGATGTTCAAGTCGAACACCCTCAGAAGCAGAAGCTATGGCTCATTAAGAATGAATTTGTGCACAATCTTTGGACTAAGTCAAATGAATACATAGAAGGTTTTCCAGAAATCACAACTCAGGCAGTAAAGAACATTCGTCCAGATGGATGCATCATGAGATTGAAATTATTTCTATCCCTTTGGAACATGAAGTGTTGGATTCACGCATAAATTACATTTCACCATCTCAGTATGTGAGAATTACTCAGGGTCTGATCAAGAGTTCAAAGGATTCAGGAAAAAATAGTAATCCCAACAATAGCATTCCGTGGATGAAAGCCATGTCCATTATATGCATCGAAAACGTGGTTCGAATGGATTATGAGTCCAGTCTTTTAGCCAATGGAGAAAAAATCATAGTCACATGCTACAATGATCCTCCACCAGTTGTCTGTGATTTCTTCTCTATCATCATGAGAAATGAAATAGATGGAACTCCATAAACCACCGCATGGCTAAAGAAAGTGGAGAAAGAGAAAGGATACATGATTCCTTATCCTTTTCGATATGACTCATATCTAGATGAAAAAGAAGACACATAGCAAGAAAGTGACCATGAAGGCCAAGATTCTTTGGCAGATGAAGATTATTACAATGTTACAAACATGATGGAAAAGTAAGAGCTGCCGACGCATCCAAACAAGGAACGTGAGCTGCCGACACATCCAAATAATTAAAACGTCTCTTTCTACTTTTGTGAAATAGTGTGCTGAGACATAATGACAACCAAATTTATAAAAGGAGAAGATTCTTTGTCGTCTATTTTCGAAAGCAAGTTTGGTTTGAGTATGAGCTCTATATAAGGAGTATGAGCTTCTTTGGGAAGGCAGAGGTTGGAAGAAAGAAAAAATCAGAAAATCGTGGCATAGTCTCAGAAAGAAAGAGTGTCATTCTATTAAGTGTTCTAAGAATAAGACTGTATAACATAGCTTGAGTGTGAGTGTGTTTATTACTGTGTGAACTATCATTATGCTATATAAATATGGTGTGGAGTGCATTTTTTTTCAAGTAAGTTTGTATTTTAATTTTGAGTAGCTAAACAGTTTTAGCTGTTTACCTAAGAGGAAAGTTCTGAATTTTGTATTTGTATTTATGTTGAATAAATAAACTCTATTCGGTGCCCTAAAATCTGTCGCAAAAATATTTAGTTTTGCATGAAATTTTCTATCATTGCATATGCACATTTAGTCAAATTTGCATGTTTTATCTGTGTTTATTTTACACTATTAGAACCTAGGTGTATTGCTTCCTAGGACAACAATGATTCCGCCAAAAAAAAGTAACAGTTTAGACAAGGATGTCAATTAGGTGAAAAGTATTGGCATATTGAAGGCTAGTTTCTAAGAAAATAAAACTAGGTCATATAATTAGAATAATAAATTTTTTACTATCCAAATCTTTACTTTTTTACGTTTACTATACACAACTACTGTTCATGGTCATTGTTCACACAACATATTCTAGAACACTCTATTATAGAATTTTCCGAGGTCGTCGTCTATTGTCAAGAAATGGTGGTAAGGCTTTCAAAATGATTCATGCCAAGGAAGACAGCCAGGGCCTAGACCCACCTAGCTTGGTCCTCTTGTCACACTGTGGTATAAGTTTTGGTTGTGCAATTCCTAGTTCATTTTGGTTGGAGAATTAGAGATGATTTCTTGCTTTATATTATTGGTTTAATGAGAAACCTCCAAAGATGGTTGTTTCTAGGCTCCTTTTTCATATGTCTAATGTTATTAAACTCATGGATAAGGAAAAGAAAAGGAATATCAAGAAAAATAGCGGATATAGGAGTTTGAAAGAGATTGAGCTTAACATTGTCACAACTTAGAACAATGCATGGGAAGAATTTGTACTTGTTAGGAACTCCTAACTAGTAGTCTAAATTTAATTTCAAATATAATTTTGATTTGTGTTATTACTTTTGGTACCTTGGTCATTGACCTTTAGTTCTTTGTTTAAAATTTTATGTATTTCACTTTAAATTAGTTTAAAAAATCCTTTTGGTCATTTAAATATCCATAATTATGAGCCTGGTCTACTTTCATTCCTTTAATATGGTTGCAGTCTCCGTCATCACCCAAGTACCCTATTATATACAGATTGATTACAATATGACCGGTCTGCACTACTTGTAAAGTTATAATTGGACTTATAGACGAAATGGACAATGTACCATTTTAAAGTGGTTATGTTGTGCTTTCAAACTCTCGTTGGCACTTTTCTTGTGATTTCAAAGTCTCTCTAGAACTGTTATTGTTGCTTGTGTTCATCTACATTCTTATCAGCTGCCTCTATAAATCGAGAAGTTCAAGGATTAAATAATACATTACATTGTGGTAAATAATAATTTCTTAACAGAGATTGAGGGGGTATCTATTTATAACATAACTAATTTAACCTAAGTATATATATATATATATATATATATATATATATATATATATATATGTTTCGGGAGAATTATTATTCTACCCTTGTGTGTGTCTTAGACTTATTAGGTTTCCTGTTAGAGATAGATTGGCATCTCTGTAATAGATTAGGACTCTGAATCCTGCGGGATTAAGGTGATGTAATGCCTATATATATAGGCCCCCATATCATTTAATAATACACAATTTTCATCCTAAAACACGTTATCATGCACTTTGTTTTAAAGTGTCTGAGCGACGAGGCCACCACCAGAAAAACCAATCCTAACCCTGAAATCCTTAGCTCCGGCAACCTTTTTCATTGGCATCGCCGGAAAAAGCTATAAGCTGCTAACAAATTGTTGTCGGAAAAGACAGGAAAAACCTGAAATCACAATTGCTCTAGGCACCCCGCCTCTTTCTTCGATCTGCGTTTATCAACCCTGCTCCGGCAACCCTTTGTCGCTGCCGCTCCAGCCTCCGTCTTGTTTCTCCAACGCCGACCCAATGTGTCTCCTTCCCAACTGCCGACAATTGTTTAACCTAGAGCTAGCCATGACAAACTTCGACGAGCTTCGATTTCGATGCGACCCGGAGTCATGCCGACAACGAAGACGCCTAGTCGTCGTCCCCCTGCCCTGGCCACTCGGATCACCGCCGCTTTTCTTGCCATTTTCAACAAGGTCCGGCGTTTGCTTGACCCGGATCTGCAAGATCCAATTCACACGACCTCGACCCGGATGCCCACCTCTCGACCCGGCCCACTCGAGCCCGACCCTGCTCGAAGATTTCAACCCATTTAATTTGGGCCTCAGCTCTTCCGAGCCCAATGGCCTATTGGCCCTACACTTTATTTTCCCTTTCCTTTTTCTTTTCTTATTCCTTTATTTCATTGTTTTCTCGGCACATCTTTCTAACTAAAATGCTTGTGCTCGTATAGGAAATATGATTAATCGCCGTACCACTGTGATGACATGCATGCCAAAGATGAATGTTAATCAACGCTTTCGATGCCATCAGTACGAAGATCGACAAGGAAAAGGAATTCATCAAGCAACTTCCTGCATGACGATCGATTTACAGAGCAATTTAATTATATGCGGTCTATTTGGCAGATCAACAAGTATGTTTTTTCTTAAAGTTGCTGCTTTTGAACATATATATAAATTATCGGCCGCTATTAGCCTTTTTTTCATGTCTTCTTTCCAGCATTTCTTATAATGCCGATGAGACCAAAGAGGGATATGATTCCCCTCTTGGTCGGCATTTTTCTTGTGACGGTCCTGGGGGAGTCACGTTATTATTTAAAGGGAAGAAATCGATTTCGTGTGGTTGCCTGAGTGCACCGCTGTTTTAGGTGCGATCATGAGAATCGCCGATATGCATCAATTATATTTTGACCATATACATCACAACCCTTCTAATTCTGGTTACATACTTGACTAGTTTCGATTATTCGAAACCTATACAACCCTCGTTTCTCATGGATGCGTCGCCATCACGACTGTTATTTGAATGTTTGAGTTTTCTTAAAATCATGTCTATAAAGGATAATCCCAAGGTCTACGTACTCATTTATTTAAGTTGAAAGTTATTACTCTGAAGCAACACTATTTGCTGACAAAAGATCTTGAAAATAGCAAATTCTATGGGACACACTTAAAGTGGTTCAATAAACGTCTATGGCGTTGTAATACCAGAGTTGACCTTAAACCATGCTTCACATCCGAGAAACACATGCCATTTTTGGCACTTGTATCTATTTCTTGAGGGAATTTTGGAGATGAAAACGTAACATTCTTCCATTCTCAAGTAAGCACATTTTTTAGCCTCAGGTTAAGGCTGCGCCCGATCCGATATGCAAGATTTTGTTACTACGGAATTTTGATTAGTCAATATATTTTGACTATGTTTTCTGCTTACTATTTTTCAAGTATGACGTTGCCATTGCCATGTTTCTTGCTCGACTTTAACTTAAGTCATCTATTGGAATTGCAAACTTGGTTGTGTTGTATTAAATATTGGCATATTCAATAAAATTTCTCGTATTCTTTATTTACAAGATTATCAAGTGAAAATTTTATTTGCCTTGACTTAGCATGCATCATCAACGTTTGCAACTCATGTGGTTTTTAAATTGGCTGCTTTTGGGTTACATGGGACCCCAATAGTACTACATTGTGAATTTGGACCTTGAAATTTGGAAAACAGACCTCGGACCATCAAAATTGACGTTTTTTTTCCCGGTTACTGTTCCAGCGTTTTACCGGCGTATTGGCCGCCTTCCGGCCATTTACCGGCATTTCCAATGCCACCATCTTGTTCCTGCCGGCGTCCCCTGTCGGACATGCAGCCCCGGTCTCCTTGACAGCCAGCTCCGACCGCCGCCGCCCGGTTTTCGGGCAATCGGCGTCATCGGTTCCGGCGAGTTTTCGATGTATTTTTTGTCGTTTCTCGTTATTTGTTCCGGCATATTGCCAGCAGTTATAACTGCCACGTTTTCCCAGTCTAAATTTCACCCGGTTTTTCGTTATTTTACATGGTTTTTCAGTTAATTTTCTGATTTTCTCCAAGTCATTTAATAGCTCAAACGATTTTATTATTATTGGTGACCACCCGCACCAAATGGATGGTTTTTACCACCATAATTTTTTGGTATTCAACTGCTCAAATACCATGTTTTTCCAACTCTTAAGTTGAAGAATGCAGTTCTATTGCCATGTGATACAATCGATGGGATTGCACATTTGTTTCAATCCCACCTCTTACAATATCCTACGGCGTATTGTCTAGAGAAGTTCACTGCGTCGTTGACTCTCTTAATTTTATTTTGAGCTTGTCCCGCCTTGAAATCGAGTGTCTTGCTAATTGCGTAACCACCCACACTTTTCTACGGCGCATGTAGTTGTTTTACGGATCTCATGCGGAGATTGTGTTCTATATCTTCGTGTCTTGCTAAGTTTTAATGGCCATACATGCCAATGATGAATTTTCATCTTGATATTTGTGTTAAGAATGGAGAGGAATAAATCTGTCAGATTTCATTGACAGTAGTTTTTCAAGCTTAGACAATAGCTTTGTTAGCCTGTGGAGATAGCTTTGCTTGCCTGCAACAGTAGCTTTATGTAATTCAAGATTCTTTGAATCATAGGTTCGGTTTTACTGTCTCCTCGGTTTTGACATGATCATTGTTTGGTCATTTTGAACGAGATATGATGATTTGAGTTCTTTGAAATTCATATGATCATCTATTTTTCATGTTCACGAAGCGATTGAAGGATCACCTCACCCATGATCCACACAGTGAGGCCGTGCCTATACGTGCCATGCACGATGAGGCTGAGCCTGCCCCTCTACGTGGCTCCATGGCATTCAGGCCGTCGGTGGCGGCATCTCCTCCTTCACAGGAGCTTGTGATGCCTCCCGTGTTTTCTAATGCCTCCATGACAATCTTTGATGCCCATTGCTCATTTTGGAAAGATTTTTCTTTTGCTAGATTTCAAGGAAGTCCTTATTTGCTAAGACTCCAACCGAGAACATTCCATTCTTACAAAGTATTTAAGGTGACATTAGTGGAACCTATCCAACCGAATGCAGACATTTTTCGTTATGTTTATGGTATAAGTTAAGAGTATCGACGCATTGGTCACACGTCGCTTTGCTATCCACAAGAAACGCTGCATTTGCTAAAGTTTTTAGCTATGATCATCATACTAGGGCTCACCACCCTTCCCATCCTCTCGAATATACTTGATTGGATACCGTTGGAGAGTTCACCTCCACGACTTTGATGATTTCGTTTTGCATATCTACTACGATCGTCGTTGAACATATTATTACTCATGTTCATTCACTGCACGATCTAGCAGAGCTCGGACTTGGTTATGGGTACTAACCTGCTGATTTTTGCATGGAGATATGTAATGATGTTGCATGCAGTGACACTTATTCGTTTTAGACCCACAACTTGCCAAGCGTTTAGTGCGTACCAGATGGTTACTGGATATGATCCCAATGTTCTTTTCATTAAACGCCTATTTGGTTAAAGTTGTTTATGTGCCTCTATTGTAGTAATCTCAATGGGTCCACTTGAAACGATTAAGTATTCTGGTTGGTTATGATTTATGAATCACCAACACTTGTCCGCTATTTCCAATCTACACCCGTGGATCTCTATCCTGCGATTTTAGCAGACGGTCACTTTGATGAGACATACTTCCCATCGTTAAGGGGGAGATATGGAATGCTCCCATTCCGGGTTTAACGCCAGAAATTGACGTGGTGTGGCACTATGTCTCATTAAGATCCCGCACTGCTATGAGTAAGAAATAAGTGCAACACATTATCGACCTCCAAAAAGTCAAAGATTCGATGCTAAATGACTTTACCGATATTGCGAAAGTGACGAGATCGCACATAAATGATGTGATGTGCCGGTAAGGTTGGAACTCTTAGAATATGGGAGAATTTCATATGACCTGGTCCTAGCACCATTGGCACCATCCCTGGCAGTGGGAAGGAAGCCGGCGATGGCACCATCGTACGCTGTGGTGTTGTCGGCGTCCGTGGTATTGCACCACTAAACAAAGGCGGCAAACGCAAAGATGGACTAGTAAGGGTCATAGCTTCGGTCTTTACTACTACCTAGAAAAGTGGAGACCATTATTCTCTTGAATCAAAACCAGAAAGAAGCGATGTGCGTTGGTATTTCGCCCATCTTCAAGAGATATTCTCTAAACATGTGTATTAACTAAGTTTCTGTGGGACGCTACAGACTCCTTTTGTTGATGTTAGAGAAGAATAGAAATCTCTTAATTGATCGTTACAGCGCGCGCGTGTGTTTAATGGATTGATCTCCCATGATTGATTATGTAGTCGCTTATGCTCTTATTCCGTTGTAAAGCATCAACGATGAGCAACTTGACCGAAGTGGAAAGAATCAATACAGGCTGAACTAGACTTGTTATGGTGGTCATTGTTCGTAAGTGTAATGAGAAAGATGAAGTCATGCGATATATGCAAGACTTATGGCGCAAAAATGGTCTCATTATCCTAGTATTGACTACGATGAGTTATATTCTCTCGTTATGGACATAATTACTTTCCACTACTTGATCAGTAGTAGTGTCCATGAAAACTGATTTGCAGCATATGATAGTGGTCATAAAATATCTGTAAAGGGATCTTGACGTAGATATGAGAGTGCCAGAGGGACTTTAAATGCCTCCAGACCACGGAGAGCTTATGTAATCAGATTGCGACATTCGAGAGAACGTAGTATAATTGGTTGCAAGAACTTATACCCATATGTGTTCATATGAAAGCTAATTCTTGATTCTCTATTCTGTCTAACTAAAGATGATGAAGAGATTCAATGAGCTATTCTTCATATATGAAAGTGTTGTTGGGACACTATTGCTTTTATTATGACGTGATTAACTATGCGCCTATGCATTGTCATTGGACTTGCATTTCTCCTTTGACATGAGTTTAGTTCTACACTTAGTGAAGCAACACAAATCATATCCACATAAATTCCACCAGCAGCTCTAGTAACATCAACGTACGCCTTGGTGTAGTAGTCGACACTGATAGCGTAAATGATGCGTACGGTTCTGTCTCGGACCAAAATCAGTCTTTCTTTGGTCCATTCCCCCATTCCTTTGTGAAAGACACATTGAATGTGACAAATCAGAATCTGTCCAGTTTGGTAGGTCAACTTCAACGAGACCTACAAGACACCTCCAGTTTGGTACCGTTGGAAAGGTCTATGTGTCTACTTTCCAGGGCCATCAACCATTTGTTCATAACTTTCATATTGAGTGCGTTATGGCCATTTTAGGAAAATAGGACAGTTTTGTCCGAAAATTTGCAAGTCAAACAATTTCGACAGAACACTGTGAACTGCTCCGGTAGAATTAGGTTGTGAACTTTATGTCATTGGAAATCCACGGGTGTCTACTTTCCAGAACATTTTACGGTTCACTGATACCTATTTTGACGAAGAAGTTATGGCCGTTTAAGTGACTGAAGGTCGTTCTATCAGAGAATCTGATTTTCATTGCAAACTCTTGTTTTGAGTTGTTATGCAATCTTATTTCCTAAGATATAAGTTTGGCTAAGTATAGCATGTATGATATAAGGATGTGTGGCTAGAGTAATGATTAAGCATTGGCCCAAGACTACGTTTGAGAAGCATGTAATGAACGTTGTATACGTTGTTCTTTGTACTCCATGATTATGGCACTAACCAGGAGGAGTTGTTTCGTAGACTGGAGGGGGAGTTTACATCACATGATGTTATCAAATGTAGACGGTGCGTTGTGCTCTTTTTCCCTTCAATCAAGCTTTTGTTTTTACCCAAGAGGTTTTTATTTTGCTTGACAAGGTTTTTACCGAGGCAACGATGTGTGCACCATGCAACCTAGGCATGCGATACAAGGGGGAGTGTTCCGGGAGAATTATTATTTTACCCTTGTGTGTGTCTTAGCCTTATTAGGTTTCCTGTTAGAGATAGATTTACATCTCTGTAATAGATTAGAACTCTGAATCCTGCGGGATTCAGGTGATGTAATGTCTATATATATATATACCTCCATATCATTTAATAATACACAATTTTCATCCTGAAACAATATATACAATATACAATGTTGGAGGACAATGTATGTCAGCCTAAAACCCATCAGTGTCTGTACGTCAATATTAGTGTAAATGTGTAATTGGGTTGATTAAAAAATAAGTAAGACATGCCAAAGCCCACTACATTCTCCCAAAGAAGAGCATTGTTAAACCGAGCAAAATAAAAAGATAATATGAGTCAAGATACCAAACATGACTTAAATAAACCCGAGCTGAAAAATCCAAAAACACCAGCTTTAACTATCACATCACCGTTATAGCCGACACCATTGACACATTGTTTGCTTCGCATCAGTCATTCCTGGATCACCACTATCATCTCTGTAGTCTCTACCGCATTACGGAAACAAACCTTCTCTGCACATGGATCAATCCTAATAGATTTGAGCAATGCCACCCTAATTTTTTTGTCACCATAGTTCTTTTCACCATTGGAACACCCTATCATAATTGTGACAACCCTAATTTTAAATCAAATTAAGAAGTTTTAACCCAGATTTGGCCAAGCTTGGTCATATCCAAGTTGGCCGTCAGGAAGCCAACATTCCCCCTTACCTTAGAGCCACTGTGCATCGGCGCGCATCCACCCATCAACGAAACACTAGTCACCGGCTCTATCTGAGACCATATAATACTAAAAATTACGCATCATAGAACAGGACAAGGCTTGCCACCGGAGCGATGGATAGTTAGAAAATTTTCATCATAGAACACGCTTTGTCTTATACTATTTTTCTTTTGGGATGAAGAATCACAAGGATTCTTTTTATGCGTGTGAAAATCAAAGGAGATGTTGTCACACGAGATCATTTCCGGGACCGGAATGTAACAGTATTCGTCATAGCCTCGAATTAATAAGCAACCGACACAATGAATTCGACGTGTTGACTATCTATCAACTTGAAACTACAAGGCTATGAATAAAATATAAACAAGCTGACTATAAGAAATGAGGAGCAAATGAAATATAAATGCAAATAAACAAATGCGGAAGGTAGCAAAGTATGACTCAAACATCAAACAAGGAACATGTCTAAGTCTCAATGGGCTAACTCAGGCTGACAAGAAGGTAAATGCCAAGGTCGGAAGATAAGAAATATCAGAGTACGTCAAATGCGTCAAATGTATCCAACTCAGAGACTGGAAAGAAGATATAGGGTGAAATAAGATCGTTGAGAATAGAAAGCAATATACGGGCCACAAACATCACCAACCTGTTAACCTCCAAACCAACGCTACTAGAACCTACAAAATAAGGGGTGAGCACTTGCTCTCGCTAACCCATTTTGGGCCCGATACCTTACCGAGGCAGGGTTTGAAAATAAAAAGAAGTAAGATAAGAGTGTAATGCTCAAATGTAAAAACATGTAAATGAGCGTTCGAGTAGGAAGAAAACTAGAGTAGAGGAGTAACCAAAACAAAGTTTTGATATTAGTTAGCAAAAATATATTCATTTGCAAGAAGTGACTAATACCAAGGTCGAGAAATGTAATAAAGGAAACTGCATGGACATCTACATCCCTAGTGATCGATGCCTTAACTCACCTTCAGGTGAATCAAGTGTTAACTACTACCTAATCATGAGTCACGATACATAACTTTAAGACAACGGTACTACTCACGTGAACGTAAATATATGTAACGAAAGTCAAACCGAGACAATAACATGTCTCCCAACAAATCTGGCGATTCAGTAATAACATGTAGATATGAAATATGCGACTTAGCTCGAATTATCAAATACGCCGTTGGGGTATAAATAACTCGACTGACACTACGGTTCAGCCAGTAGATGAACTAAGAGCTAAGTAAACTCTAAAATCACAAACTACGGTGCCGGACAATCGAAACAACAGAAATCACTGTAAATTAAGCCACACGGTGCCGGACAATCGAGACAATGGAAATCACCACAGGTAAAGTGTAGTCGGTGTAGGACAATAGGGACAACGGAAATCACCGATATATTAATTTAATAAATATAGTATCAAATTCCTAGTAACAGGTGTCATGGTTCACCCGCTCGGATAAACAGAGTACTAACTACTACTTTATTTATGAGTAATGGTACTAGAAGTCAGGATAACACATACCATTCATAAATAAATATTAACTTAATAACTACATTATCCAGTCTCGAGTGGGGGCTCAAGATGTATATTGGATTATTCGTTTATAAGGTATCCATATAGATTTACCATATGACTCGAGTGAAGTGCTTGAGGCGTTAACTAAAGAAACGCATAATTAATAAATATGATAGCGAAAAAGTAAATAAAGGAAATAAAATAGAGCATTAAACAATTAAAAACATCACTAACCCGGAAAGGTAACAGCTCACCCTAGCAGGCGGCTCACCCCTTACCTAGTATGTCAAAGTCGTAGTCCACGTGCTCCAAGTCTCGATCCTCATGCTCCGAGCGTAGGCGTAAAATCCTAGATCCCGTCACGAAAGAATGTCAACATTCAAGGTGATACGAAACTACGAAAGTCAGAGATAGTGTAATAGTTATCTTAATCAAATGACAATTTCCTTGTTTGACTAGGAGGTCAATGGTTGACCACAACATTGACCAAGTCTAACGAGTTGACCAAAGTGGGCCAAGATTCAACAAACTAAATAATCGTCGATATACAACACCGAATAATATTAAATATATCTCAGAGCGTATATATTCGGACACAACGTTCTAAATTTCAAAACCGAGTGGAAATTAAGGTTAACGCTTAATCTTATTCAAGTGTTACTAAGTAACGTCGCCAAAATTAAAATTAATATGCGTAGAAGGATTTTGGGTTTTAAAACTATAACCACAAATCATTTTATAAACCACAAGGGTAATTTTATAAAACTTTAGGTAAAAGATAAAACCGTAAACAGTAACTCTGTAAAAGAGTAAATAGTAAAATAGTAAAATAGTAAGTTTCTGGCCCAATAAATTTGTTAGGGGTAGAATAGTACATATTTAAAAACAATAGGGGCAAAATTGTCATTTCACATAGTAGTAAAATGGTAAAAAGGGTAAGTTTGGCTCGGTAAAAACCAGGATTTTCACCCTTACACCTATGATAAAGGATTCCGATTTGAAATCCGGTTTTTAGGCTTCCAAATCCAACATGCATAACCACAACAACAATCACAACACTAGGAGCCTAAAACTACAAGAATCGGAGAAGAAGAGGTAGAAGTACTACCTCCATCAACTGAAAACGAAGGCCACGGTGGGGCTGTTATCCCCCATCTCAAATCCGAGCCGCTACTCTTGTGCTACTCCTCCATGTTAGAACAAAATTGGACTTGCATCAATCATAATCAAGATTACATAATCACTGCATAAAATAGCTTTCCTATTCCGACATGGATAACTCGAGTAGTCAAATCCTAGTTGCTTATTGAATCTGTGTATTGGTACAATAAAGTAAGGAATCTAATTCGTAATCTATGAGAAGATACAAGACAATATTACATTTGGTATCTAGGTAGGAAACCTAAGCCTTAAGCAATCCTTAATGGAAAGTGACTCTTTGTTTTGAGATCCTATATATAAGATGGCATTGTCCATGCTGCTACCACTGTTCTTAGCATTAGTTTTGTCCATTGAGAAGTTGTGGTGTTGGCTAGCAGAAGATATTGTGTAGGTAGTTGATTGTACTTCGTGCAAAAGCAATGGAGCCAATCCGTGGAGCATATGGTAAGTTCTAGTTCACTTTTTTGCTATTATACAATACATAAATCAAGCATAAGAACTAAAGAATGTGTGTGCTTAATTCATGTTTTAACTAACATATGGTATCAGAGGTGCTTTAAGCACCCACAATTTTCGGTTTTGCTTGATCAAATTTTTTTTAAAAATATCTTTTTATGAGTTTTTACGGGTTGTGTTCTTGGAGACCCGATTGCTTAAATTTACCCAACTCATACTCGACCGAGGCACCAGTTTTAAAACGAAATTAGTCGTTGCCTTTATACAACGATCACTTTCGCTATAAAAGTTGGGTTGGTATGATTCTGGCGATTCAAGATGCTTTGCATCTCGCAAGGAATTCCAACTCCAGTAGCAATCGATCAAGAACCAAGAACACAACAGTTGCGCACAAAGTTTTTTCAAAACTGCTCCCGCTTTTCAAATTGGAGAAAAACGAAATCCTGGTTGATATACTATATTTATATGTATGTCTATATGTACAAGAACCCTAGAGCACTACCAACATGCATATAAGCATAGTTATAAGCATTGGATTGTGGTTGACATGTGGTTCCTGTATGGCTGACAAATTTTCAATTTTTAATAGCATTTGTTCTATGGATTGGATTGAAACATGTTGATTGTATCTGTAGTGACTATAATGGGAGCAAGAATTTACATGAACATTTGGAACATTTGATTTCTGAGCAGAAGAGCCATTTTCAAGCAGTCGATCGATTACGTATTAATCAATATTCAATTGATTGGTCTGAGGTTATCGACAAAAAAATTTGTCTAGGGTCAATATCTGCAATGCAGTTCATCCAACGATAAACCTAATCTGAATCATAGAGCTATGACACAATCAAACCCGAACGAACAAAGTGTTGAATTGAATCGTACCAGTCTTTACTGGGGATTATTACTCATTTTTGTACTTGCTGTTTTATTTTCCAATTATTTCTCATAGGACTGTCGGAATGTTGGAAACTCTTCCAATTACATGTTCTGCAGAGTGAGTAAAGCCCTCAAGCGGTCCTTAAAGCTTGAAATTTGTAAACTCTACCGATGCAGGGAGCTTTAGAACTTGTTTTCTTATAAAGTTTTTCTGGTTAGAAGCATAAAAGCTCTTATGATTTTGTTGTAATCTGTTGATATCAATAAATTTGTGGCCAAAGCTCTTTTCATTGATATCAAGAGATTGCATATAGGTAAACAAGATTTACAAGTGTTTGAATTTTAAGTTATATACCATTGTATCTTCCAAATAAGTGATTGAGTATAGTGTTTAGAATTCAAAATAGCAATATGCAGGTTAAATGAATTTAAATTTGATACATTGAAATTTTTCTTCTGTCCACAGATGTTGATCAGTTTCTTTGTATAACATAATTTTGTTTAAAGTGGCATATTGATTTGGAACTCCAGGATATTAAGCTTCTACTCAAAAGTGATGCTTGAATATTATTTATTTATGGACTGAAAGTGCAAGTATACTGAATGATGTGTTTTCTGTGTTACTTTTTCTGTGTGACATTGTTTTGTTCAATTAAAACAATAAGCATAAAACACTGCAAACACTAAAAGCCTTACAAAACTAAGAACTTATAAAATCTTTCTTCTGCTTCTTAGGGAGACATTATGTCAATTTCCACAACATCGTCAGGCTGGATAGTACCAACTTTAGGGTCTGGAAGGAACACATTGAGAACTACATAGGATATCAAGACAACATAGATTACTGTTTTTACAACCCTATGCCTGACGAGCCTTCCAAAGATGCTTCAATTGCTGAGAAAGATTATCATCACAGATGGTGGAGGTTCAACAAAATGGCTAAGAATACCATTAGACTGTCCATGTCTAGTACCATGAAGGGTAGTATCACAGAACCTGAGCTAGCCACTGAGTTTTTTAGCAACCATTGTTGCAAAGTTCAAAGAAGGGAAAAAAGGCAGAGATAGCTAGGCTTAATAAAGAATACCACACTATAGAGTTTTCTCAGTTTGGATCAGTTAAAGAGCATATTCTGAAAAATTGTGAACATTAATAAAAGGCTGAGAGATATGTGGCAAGGAGTTAAAGATGAATTGATAGTACATCATATGCTTGATACACTTCCAAAGGAGTATAGCCATCTCAGAACTAGTTACAATGCTCAAAAGGAAAACTGGACCATTGATGAGCTTATATCTCTCTGTATTGATGAAGAGGCTAGGATTAAGAAAGAGCAAGGAGGGCCAAACACTATGGTCAATTTTGTTGAAAAGCCTAAGAAGAAGAATCCTAGACATAATAAGTCCAAAGCTACCAAAACCATCATCAAATCCTCCAGCTCCGAGTCCAAACCGTTCAAATTCAAATGTTATTTATGTAACAAGATTGTATTGGTTACAAGAACTGTCTCGTGAAAAAGGGTTTGAAATTTTCTAACTTAATTTTTGTTTTAGAAATTAATTTACTTAATATTGAACCTTCTAGTTGGTGGCTTGACTCTGGTTATCCTGTCACATTACAAATTCCTTGTAAGGCTTCACAACACAGAGAATACAAAAAAAATGATAAAGTGAACCTGAGAGTAGCTAATGGGATACATGTAGCAGTCAAAGCAATAGGCACCTTGAAGCTTAGTTTAAGTCCAGGAAAATATATAGTATTGGATAATGTCTTTTATGTACCTTCTATTAGAAGGAATTTAGTTTCAGTTAGTCTTCTTTTTAAAGCTTGTTGTAGACTTTCAATTGACAAAAATGGAATTACAATTTTCAGAAATTCTCATAGTATTAGTTCTGGTGTGATTGTGAATGATTATTTATAGTTAACATGTTCACCATCTCAGCAAGAAATTTCTCCTGTTGAATTATAAAACACAAAACAATACTAACATCATCACTGGTGTTAAAAGAGCCAAAGTTAATGAAAAATCTATTTTTTTTGTGGGATAGAAGACTTGGACATATTTTTGCTGAAAGATTGAAACTTTTGATAAAAGCTAAAATACTACCAGAATTGGATTTTTCTGACTTAAACGAGTGTGTTGAGTGCTATAAAGGAAAAATCACAAATTTAAGAAAGAAAATTGCTTATAGAACCCAACATCTACTCGAGTTAATCCACACTGATATCGGTGGCCCCTTCAAGCATAAAACTATATGTGTTAATGTGTATTTTATTACATTTATAGATGATTACTCTAGATACTGCTAAGTTTATCTATGTTTATTACAATACAATTTTTGAAGATTTAGTTGATGATTTTGAAGAAATTGTGCTAGATGAAGATACAATTATAGCTTACATTTTCAGACCAATAATGCGGTAACTGAAAGTTTCACATAAAATAATGCACAAGACCAAGAAAATGGTCACGAAGTGTAGGAAAATATGGAACAAGAACAAGCTTAAGTGCATCATGAACAAAATGTGAACCCTAACCCTTAACTAGATATTCGACAAAACCAACTTGTAATTTAGCCAAATCCACCAAACCCTTAACCCCAAGCTCAACATAAAAGATCACAGAAAGATAAGGAATTAAAATATGGAGAGAATAGTGAATATACCATCGTTTTCATAAATGAACAAGATTTTGAAGTAGACTACTCAAATGATAATGATCCCACATCTTTTAGACAAGCCATTGAGTTTGAAGAATCACAACAATCGGAAATGTCTATGGAGGAAGAAATAAAGTCCATGGACAAGAATGAAGTGTGGGATCTAGTTGAACCAATTTCAAATCAAAAAGCCATAGGCTGCAAATGGGTGTTTAAGAGCAAGAGAGATGCTTCTGGGAATATTGAAAGGCATAAAGCAAGGCTAGTAGCTAAGGGTTTTACTCATAAAAGAGGGAATCGAATCACTGAGACTTTTTCACTAGTGTCAACAAAAGACTCTTTTAGAATTATCATGGCATTAGTAGCTCATTTTGACATGGAGTTGCATCAGATGGATGTAAAAACAGCTTTCTTAAATGGTGACTTGGATGAGACGATATACATGAAGCAGCCAAAGGGATTCATAGAAAATGGGAGTGAGCATTTGGTCTGTAGACTGAAGAAATCTATTTATGGACTGAAGCAAGCTTCGAGGCAATGGTACAAGAAATTTGATCATGTGATTTCTTCTTTGGCTTCACTGAAAATTTAGTAGATGAATCTGTCTATCTTAAGACTTCTGGTAATGATTTTGTGCTTCTAGTACTATATGTTGATGATATACTTTTGGCTATCACAACCTTAAAATTGCTAAAAGATACCAAGAGCTTTTTGTCAAAGAATTTTGACATGAAAAATTTAGGTGAAGCTTCATATGTGCTAGGGATAGAAATTGTTGGCATAGGCTTATGCCCGCCATAATCAGCACAACTATCAGCGCACTAAGACTAACAAATAGCCCAGCCTCACACTACTAACAGTGAGCCAGCCGCACTAGTTGTGCAATGGGCTGCCCCGCGGCCCAAACCGGCTACGGACGCGCCCTCACGCGCATCTCAGAGAAGACTCCAGAGAACACCTTAATCGGATCTCGTCCCACACCGGAAGATAAGTAAATGATCTACCTCAACTCAACAATAAAAGGTCAAACCCTTGACCTCATAAGGTAAGTACATTAGACCCTCTACAGTTACTCTGCATATATTACCATCAGCCTAACTTGAGCGTCGGAGAGTTGAAGACCACGCCGTCGTGGTCTCTGCTTTGACGATGTGTGCCGTTTGTGACAGGAAAGAGACAAGGAGTACGGCGTACTGCATCTGCAAAGAATACAGCGTATCACATCAGTATAATCACTACGTTAACATTAGCGCCGTCTGTAGGAAACCGCGACAAAAAATTACCAAAAATCACATGCAGCACTTAGTAAAGCAACTACACTTCGACATGAGTACTGTCAATCCTTCCCCCTCCACTCCGGCAGACGGTCATATCGAAGACATCACAGACCTTACCCTCAACCATCCCCTACGTTCCGCCAACGACCCTATCATCTTCACCCCTACACCAGGAACGATCGTCAGCACTATCGCGACTCCGGATCCAGCGACCGCCGCAAGAATGGAAAACATGGCCAAAGACCTAGCCATGTGCCAGCAGCGAGAAGCACTTGAGTGCGAGAAGGCGGTAGCTCTGCAAGACGAGCTCGACATGATGCGACCGCAGCTCGAGCGGGCTGAACGCAGTCATCAACACGGCAAATCACAACGCGAAGGCAGTGCGCAAACGAAAGGACGGGAACAAGTTCACTTGAGCATCAGTTTGACTCCTTCCGAACTCGCCAAGAAGCGGCCACCATCACCACGGCCTATTCGCAACCGTGAGGAGGGAAGCACGAGCGTCACCTCCCGCTCTAGACCCCACACAATTGGCCACAGCACGGATCCCACACTAGCTCTAATATTGCAGCGGCTAACCGCAATAGAGCAACGAGACACTAATCCGCGGTACCAACCAATGTTCGCAGCAAGGCCAGGTCCCTTCACCACGCGAATAATGAACACCATGCGCCCTTCTTAATCCAAAAGCCCAAAAATCACGCCAGACACAGGCGAAGGCGACCCATTCCGGCACAGCGATAACTTCAAAAAGGTTACTGCCAGCAGAGAATTCGACGACGCCGCACTCTGCCACCTGTTTAGCGAGACTCTAGACGGGGATGCTATGAATTAGTTGTTCGAACAGCCAGCAAACTCCATAGATTTTTTCGCGCAGTTGACAACGGCATTTCTCAATCGGTTCATCCTCATGGCCGGAGCCGCACACACAACTGACGGTTTATTTCAAGTAAAGCAAGAAAGCAGGGAGACATTGGGCGCCTTTGTCATGCGATGGCAGACGACAGTATCCAAATATCGAAACCTGAACAAAATGCTCGCCTTGGCTGCATGCAAGGAAAGACTGCGGTCAGAGAACTTCGAGTTCCATATCAACGTGGATCCTCGGATGCGCGACGCCACATATGATGACATCATGACTGAAGCAGTACGGTATGCTCAGGAAGAATACATCACATACGGGGAAAAGCGAACCCAGTTACCATCAGAGAAAAGTACTGCGCCACAGACAGCCGTACACACAAACCCCATCCCCCTCTAACGCAAGCTCTTCCCTGGCATAGAAGACAACAACAAAGGAAGGAAAAAGAGAGTGACATCAGTCAAATCACCGCGACGCACGCAACCACGATCGACACATAGCCCGGGATAAGAATAGGAGACTCGGCGGCGAGCGTCGCGACAACAGAGATCCTCACCAAGTTAACGCGATGGGACGCCGTAGTGACCATACACAATCGAGGGGAGAAACCCTAGAGGACTTTTTTCACAAACATCAGGGGACATTGAGGAAGCCAGGAAGGCCACTATACCCTCAAACCGAAGCGGATACCGATAAGTGGTGCAGGTTTCATGAAAATGGAAGCCATAAGACGAACGATTTCCGAACCCTTCGCACACTAAGAGCCAACGGGGACACAGGGGTTCGAGCGACGCAGCAAAGGGCACAGCAGAACGTGGTGGCCGTAGTAGAAAACCTGTGCCGCATCAGCGTAATAGAGGGAGAAGCCCCGATGACAAACATGTCTAACCGAGCAAAAAAGCGCTTTGGCCGCAGTAACCACCCAAGGCAAGTGTGCACTATCACATAGGGAAACGGCAAGAGACAGAAGGAAGGATGGAAGCATATCACCTTCACCGAGGAGGAGGAAATCGGCATTTCCTTACCCAATGACTATGCCTTCCTCATTGACGCAGTCTTGGGCGGACAGTGGGACGTAGGGAAGATGATGATCGATACGGGATCCGCAGTCAATGTCTTATTCAAAGGATGCTCTGAGAAGATGGAGCGTAGTGGCAAGAAGTTAGTGCAGGACCACGAACCGTTGATCAGCTTCTCTGGTGATGTAACCCAACCTCTAGGCTCGGACTATATGACGGTACGCATTGGGACCGCACCATGCACAGTTTGCGTCGAAGCTGAGTTCATCGTCGTTGACGCCTACAATTCCTACAACGGGATCATCGGCCGGCCTACACTCAACCGGATGTGAACCTTCATTGCTGGATACATGATGCTCATCAAATTCCCAACTCCGCACGGGACAGGACAAGTCCGAGGATCACAGTTTGTAGACACGCGCAGTTAGACGCACGCGCAACCGACACGAAATCTTGGCTGTACAGGCCACAATAAATTTGACTGAAAGGTTGTCAACGCACGGGATGGCGAAATGCCAAAAAGTAAGAACAAGTACGAAGCCAAAACTCCGGTGAATCCCGAATCTTCCTTAAAAAGCATCACACCGTTTCTGCACCACCCAGAGCGAAAGATCAAGGTTGGCACAACTCTTAGCCCCACAGTTGAGAAGGACTTGACAAGCTTCTTAGGTGACAACATGGAAGTCTTCGTATGGTCCTACGAGGATATGCCCGGCATTTCGCCTTACATCATCATGCATGAGCTGCACATCAAACCTTCCGCACACCCAGTTAAACAAAAGCGTCGGAGCATTGACGATGAAAAAAACGTGGCAATACGCCAGGAGGTTGATAAATTGAAAGGCATGAAGTTCATTAGGGAAGTCCACTACCCTGAGTGGATTTCAAACTATGTCATGGTCCGTAAAGCCAATGGCAAATGGCGAATGTGTGTGGATTACAAGAACGTACATAAGGCTTGCCCTAAAGACAGCTTCCCTCTACCTCGAAATCAACCAATTAATTGACGTAACAGCAGGTCATGAGTTACTAAACATGATGGATGCCTACTCCGGGTACAATCAGATACGCATGAACCCAGCGGATCAGGAAGCTACAACCTTCGTTATCGACAAAGGCCTTTACTGTTATAACGTCATGCCCTTCGGGCTAAAGAACGCAGGGGCCACGTACGTGCATTACGTCACCCAAATGTTTGACAAACACATCAGTCGAGAGATTGAGGTATACATAGATGACATGTTGGCCAAGAGCATCAAGGCCGAAGACCACGTAGCCAATATCCGAACCATCTTCAATGTGCTCAAAAAATACAAGATGCGGTTGAATCCGGAAAAATGTTTTTTTCGGCGTAACAACAAGTAACTTCCTAGGCTACATCGTTAGTCAACGTGGCATAAAAGCAAACCCGGAAAAGATACAAGCTATCCTGGATATGGCGCAGCCGTTACTTAAGAAGGATGTAAAAGCCCTTCAAGGCAGACTCGTGGCATTATCTCAATTCATGTCGAGACTGACCGACAAATGTGAGCCATTCTTTAAACTGTTAAGGCGGTCCAAGAGCAAACTGATCGAATGGTCACCTGACTGCCAAGAAGCCTTTAAAGGATTAAAAGACTACCTCGCTGCAGTACCATTATTGTCGACCCCGCAGCCAGAAGAACATCTGTACCTTTACCTCGCAGTATCTAAAACCGTGGTCAGCAGTGCCTTAGTTCGCCGCGATGGAAATAAAGAATTGTCAGTCTTCTACGCAGGCAGGGCCATGAACGGCCCAGAAACAAGATACCCAACATTGGAACAGTTAGCCCTTCCGCTTATCGTGGCAGCCAGACGACTGCGCCACTATTTCCAAGCTCACAGTATCCACGTACTTACAAACCAGCCTCTCAAACAAGTACTACAGAATCCAGAACACTCCAGGGACTCAGCAAGTGGGCTATTGAGCTGACGGAATTCGACATTGAATACAAGCCACGACCCGCCATAAGGGGCCAAGCCGTAGCTGATTTTATTGCAGAAATGATCCCCCGACATACGGCTGAAATGGCACCAAACGATGTCATAAACCCCACCACAATTTCGCCATGGAACTTGCACGTGGAGGGCTCCAGCTGCGCCAAATCTAGCGGAGCAGGGATCATCTTGAGCAGACTAGGGGGACTAGAGCTCTAATATGCTCTCAAATTTAACTTCGCTGCTTCCAACAACGTGGCGGAGTACGAAGTATTGATTGCAGGACTACAGTTGGCTCTCGGCACTGGTGCAACTAGTATCAACGTATTTAGTGACTCTCAGCTTGTAGTCAATCAAATAACCGGATCTTTCACTGCCAAATATGAGCAATTAGTAGCATATCTAGCATACGCCACCACGCTGTTAAAACGATTAGAATTATACCACATCACTCAAATCCCGAGGGCAAGTAACGCAAGGGCGGACTCCTTAGCTAGACTCTCCACGGCGCAACCACATCAATGCCATAAGGATACCAGGGTTGAAATCCTCCACCATCCCTCGATCTCCTAGACTTTACAGCAGATATGCCAAATAGAGCGAGACTAAGTCTCATGGATGGATGAGATCATATCACTTAAGCGTGACGGCAAGCTACCTGAGGACAAGGATGTTGCACGGCAATTAAAGAGACGCGCAGTGAGATACCATTTGCGGAACATCACACTCTACCGCCAAGGTCTACTGAACGCCAGCCTAAAGTGCGTCACAAACGAAGAAGGCAGGCAGATCTTGTACGAAATCCACAACGGCGATTGCGGCAACCACTACGGAAGCCGCGTACTCGCTGGTAAAACACTACGAACGAGATACTATTGGCCCACACTAGCCGCCGACGCACAAGAGCTAGCCAGATCTTGTCATAAATGTCAAATTCATGGGCCCATACCACGCCAACCCTCAGAACCGCTATCCTACATAGTTAGCCCGTGGATCAACTGCCTTTGGGGAATGGATCTGATAAGCCCGCTTCCCGTCGGAAAGTGCCAATTTAAGTGGGTCATTATGTGCATCGATTATCACTCTAAATGGATCAAGGCTGCGCCCCTGACCGCCATAACAACCGAGAAGGTCCAAAACTTTCTGTAACGCAACATCTTCTACCGCCACGGTACGCCGGAGTCTATCATCACAGATAACGGCACACAATTCAAAAACGACCACCTCATCACATGGTGTAGAGTAAGAGGGACTACGCTTAAATTCGCATCCGTGACACACCCCAAAACTAACGGGCAAGTAGAGGCCACCAACAAGTTGATCAAGGGCCTCCTTAGAAAAAAACTAGATGAAGCCAAAGGACTTTGGACCGAGAAACTCGAAGAGGTTCTATGGGCACTCCGTACCACACCAACAGAAGCTACGGGCGAGACTCCTTTTTGCCTAATGTACGGCACGGAAGCAGTTCTTCCCATCGAAGTAATCTAGCCAAAACAACGGGTTTCGTTGTTTGACCCCGAGACCAATTCGGAAAATATGCAACTTGATAGAGATCTCTTGGAAGAGAAACGCATCGCAGCGCACCGTCACAACATTCTAAACAAACAGCGCGTGGCACCCTTCTATAACTCTAGAGTAAAGAGTAGGACACTTCAGCTAGGCGACGGGGTCCTAAAGAAAGTCCAAACAAATGTCACTGGGCTATGCCCGAGATGGGACAGACCATACAAAGTCGTCGAAGTTGTGGCACCAAACACGTACTGCCTAGAGGACAAGTATGGAGAGAGACTAGCCCACCCTTGGAACATGGAACAGCTTGAGTACTACTACAAGTAGGGGTCCGCGCGTAGCGCAACACATTGGGACTTGGACTGTTTTAAGTACTTATGGCACACTGCCAAAGCTATCTTTGTACAAAACGGCTACGGCTAGGCTATCAATGAAATGAAGAATTTTTCAAACCATTGATCCTTACTACGCTAATACACTAGCGTACCACAGCAATTAAATTCCTTCGACAGATTATTTCATTGTGCGCGCAACAAAAGATAGTATTAAGCATGTAGCCACAAGTATACAATAACAATCACATAACGTTGCTACGGCAATAACATAGAAGAAATCACTTGAAGGACCCAAAATAGCTTATATTCATTAAATATAGCAAGTTTGGCACAACGGCATTACAAAAGGGAAAATTCAAAAAATACAAGGAAATGAAAAGTAGATTATAAAGCACTGCGGGGACGAGGGATGCTCTTCAGTTACGCTAAGTCTTTACAAACCCCATCCTACTCCTCCCTCGCAGCTTATTATGCTGGCGGTCTTCAGGCCGCATCACTGGGTCCCGCAGCATCTAGTTCCGCCGCTTGCCCCGGTTCGCCTTGCGGCAGTTGTGCATTCTGAAACTCTGTGAAGGAGGAGTAGGAGAAGGGGTCTCCGGATTAGAATCAGACCTGTATTTATCACAAGATAAACTAGAAGAAGAAGACTCATAAATTTTCTTACCATCGTCCCTCTACACTTCGGCCTCCGCAGCAGAAGAAGGCTGTGAGAAGGGCGGGATCACTTCATGCGGCATCAGCGGCGCTTCCAAGCCCCTCTGCGCTAGCCGAACCTCGTAGTCGGCGGGATCCAGCATTTCCAATTCCTGGAACTGCGCAACCATATCACCCACGGTCGTGACGTAGTACCCTTCCAGGTACTCAGTCATTTTCGCGGAAGCTTTGAAGGCAGCCACTGCATTGGCTGCAGCATCCTCCACTGCGCGAGCCTTCTCAACCTTCGCCTCCTCTTTTTCTTGCCGCGCAAGCTCCTCGGCCTCAACTAGGGTTGACTGCGCCGCATCCCTCTCCATGGCCATTTGCTTCGCCAACGACTCGGCCACCTCCCGACGGGCAACCTCTTATCGAAGATCTTCCTGCACGTTCGCCGCGTTCTCTAACTTGGCTCTGGCGTTGGCCAAGTCGTTTTCCAGACACAATACCCTTGTTTCACGGTTGCTATCCCGCTCAGTCACTTCGGCGAGAAGACGCTCAGCTTCGAGGGCATCCCAATCCACGTCGAGCAGGTTGAAAACCATCTTCGCTGCCCTCGTCGCAGTAAGACCGAGCGGGCTACGCAGTTCAAGGCCGTCGCAGTCCTCCGAGCCCGGCACGCTGGCTGAGCAAGACCAGCCTCTCCAATTTAGGGGCTCCTAGTTGGCTTAATGGACTACGGTCCAGCGCCGATAGATCCTCGTAGACCCGGGAGTCTGTAAAAGTGATGGGCCCTTTTTGCGTAGTCTTCTGCCTTTTAGGTGGCGGAGCTTCTACCATAACATCCTCCGCGTCTTCGGGAGCAGCAGAGGATTTCGCCCGTCTTCTGCACCTTTCTCCTCTTCCCAACCTCTTGGGACTCCGTCGGATTGGCCAACCGCGGATCGGCATCGATACAGCCTACTCCTTCCGCATCACTCCGGCGCGGCAAACCTTGCTCATTCGGCATGCTCGTATGGGAGGGAACAGGCAGATCCATGACTTGCGGAGACTCCTCAACCCGCTTCGCAGGTGCATTCACTTTCTTAGTGGACGCCACCACTTTCTTCGACATCACGCGACGCAACATGTTTACAGCTAACCCTTTGGTGTCTGGAGTGACGTCGGGGTTTTCTTGCTGCAGGAACCTCGTGTAACTGCTACGCTCCGACTTCTCGAAGTTTCTGTTCACTGAGAGCGTCGTAGCTGTGCACGCAATAATAGATCAGTACGCTGTAAAACAAAGAGAAGACAGAAACTACAAGCGTAGCGCTTTTACTTACGATGGCGACGGAGTAGTCCTTGCTCGAACAAAAGGTACGGGTTCGTCAACACCTTCAAGTCGTGGACTAAATCCTCACCTTGACACCTCCAAAGGTATGTCACACGATTCACGCGATCAACCTCCTGCTCCGACAACACCAACCTCATCCCCGCTGCGCAACAACAACAACAAAAAACAGTCAGCAAATAGTTATTTTGTCGCAAAAAATTTTAGTAAGACATTAAGACCTACAGTTAATAGCTTGAAATCACGAGGGAATACGCTTCTCCGGGAGATACTCTACCCCGTTGATACGCCTGTATTCCCATCCCTCCTCTACTATGAAGTTATTCTTCCTCCAGTTAGCTTCTGAGGAGGGCTAATTCTCCAAGATTTGGAATTCACTATGCTCATCTCGCCTAACAAATCGCGCAGTTCCTCCATTACCATTCCGCTGGTTATAGTCTATCTTAAACAAGTGGAGTACCTCTGCCGCAGTGGGAAACCAGCACCCCGACAGGTGAAAGAGCGAGCAGAGGCAGAGAATAACTCACCACATGTTATAGCTGACCTGACCAAAGGCCAAGCCGAACTCCGCCACCAGACACTGCAGGCGTTGATCTAACGGTAACTCCACCCCGAGCCGCAATACGGAGGGACTGACCAATGCGTGCCCATCAGGTAATATCGAACCATACTCATCCAGCCCGATCAACCGCGCAACAATAGTAGCAGGCAACTTGAATTCTTCCACATAACCAAGTACTGCGGCGGTGTCAGCTCCCTGCGGTTCCTCCACCTCCGACCTCTGCACTCCGCCGTCTAGCCAACGCGTCATGGGCGCTGGACTCAGTGTTGGGCTCGAAGTACTAGTCCTCGAGGCGCTCGCAATACGCTCACGTATACCTTGGTCTTGGCTCGGAGCGAGACTCACTTCACTTTCTCCAACCTCCTCATGCCTTGACTCCATGGTGTCTGACGATTCACTAGTTTCCCAATTTGCTAGCACCCTCGCAAAGACAGAAGCGCGATCTTCACAATGCGAGTCGTTTCCACCGCTTCGCCACACTAAGTTCAAATAGTTGGCCTCCAATTCACTCGTCCACGACTTAGAGGATGATGGCGCGAACCAACTTCCCTATGGAGGCTCGGAATCGCTGTCAGTTAGTATATTTATCCTAGGCATTACGCCGCAGCAAGCAACACCGAAGTCAAAGATGAACAACCTAAAACTAGAAGTCAGAAAGTTAATTAGATCTATCCTACGAACCTCGCAAGAAAGAGTATGAAGAACACGAAGAACATCAAACCCAGTTACCGGCCAAAACTCATCAACACCGCCCGCACAAACACCCCATCTAGCCGGAAAACACCCATCCAAAGATCAAACAGACTCAAAACCTACCAATTTGACGGAAAAACCCAAACCCAAAACCACTGTTTTACCCTATAACCACAAAGCCACCAGCAAACAACCAAAACCACAAGACGTATATAGGAGATTCTGATCAGAAACATACCTCAAAAGCCGATTTACACAAAGATCCCGATAAGCTTCCGTCCAAGCTTAAAGAACAGGAGAAGAGAGCAAAGGAGGGAACGAGAGAGATTTCACGATTCAAAAACTTGGAACTGTTGATAATGACAGTCCTCCTATCCCTTTCACCCTTTTATAGTAAATCTCAAACCACATCTCGCCCGTTGATTTCTCAAAAGCGCTCCTTAACCGTCGGATATAAAAAATTGTTACTCACATCTTAGCCGTCGACCCAAAAGACATCACTCTAGATCCCGCCACGTGGCATGTGTTACCAAGGCAACGCTTCGGTTACACACGCATTAACTACACGCAATAATTGTCTCCTCGGATAACGTCACCACCCACGAAATTGAATCGTCGTGCCCAATGCATGCACGACACGTGCTACCCACAACGCGAATTGCGCTGCTCCCAGCCCATGACACCACGCTCAAAGATAGCGTTCAGACGTTCTACGCGTAAAAATTTACTACGCTCAAAGACAGCGATCAAAGACGTCTTACAAGTAAAAATTTACTACGCTATGACAAACGAACTACGCTCAAAGACAGCGATCAAAGACATCCTACGCGTAAAAATTTACTACGCTATGACGGACGCACTACGCTCAAAGACAGCGATCAAAGATGTCCTACGTGTAACGATATTCTACGCTACGACGGACGCACCAGGCTCAAAGATAGCGATCAGGCATCCCACGCGTAAACATGTACTACGCTCAAAGAAACTCGACAGAATCCATTACACCATCAATTACTCGGCATTCCTTAACCGGGGAGTGGGGGGGACTCCGAGAGGGTCTGTGGGACCCACTACTGATTATGGCGAAATGCTTAAATATTAAGTCCCCAGTCAAGAAATTACCTCCCTAGATTGGGAACTTGGGGGGACTTGTTGGCATAGGCTTATGCCCGCCATAATCAGCACAACTATCAGCGAAACTAAGACTAACAAATAGCCCAGCCTCGCACTACTAACAGTGAGCCAGTCGCACTAGCTGTGCAATGGGCTGCCCCGTGGCCCAAACCGGCTACAGACGCGCCCTCACGCACATCTCAAATAAGACTCCAGAGAACACCTTAATCGGACCTCGTCCCACACCGGAAGATAAGTAAATGATCTACCTCAACTCAACAATAAAGGGTCAAACCCTTGACCTAATAAGGTAAGTACATTACACCCTCTACTGTTACTCTGCATATATTACCATCAGCCTAACTTGAGCGTCAGAGAGTTGAAAACCACGCCGCCGTGGTCTCTGCTTTGACGACGTGTGCCATTTGTGAGAGGAAAGAGACAAGGAGTACGACGTACTGCATCTGCAAAGAATACAGCGTATCGCATCAGTATAATCACTACATTAATAGAAATTAAAAGAAATAGAGCACACAGACCTTTAGGACTGTCTCAGCAAAATTATATTGCTAAAGTTCTTAAAAGATTTAACATGGAAACATGTTCCAGTGGAGAAGTGCTTATGTCTAAAGGAGATAGCAGGTCATGCATATTATTGTTTTTTAGATAGTTATTCAGGGTACAACCAGATAGCCATACACAAGGATGACCACGATATAGACCACCTTTACATGCCCCTACGACACTTTTTCTTACCGGCGGATGCCTTTTGTCATATACAACACGCCTGCAACGTTTCAACAATGCATGATGAGTATTTTGTCGGACATGATTGAAAAAATCAATGAGGTATTTATGGATGATTTTTCGGTATTTAGTGATTCTTTTGACATGTGTCTGCATCATTTATCAATAGTTTTGAAATCTTGTGTCAAGACTAACCTTGTTTAAAATTGGGAAAAGTGTCATTTTATGGTAGAACAAGGTATAGTTTTGCGATATGTAATATGCTAGGGGGATTGAGGTTGATAAAGTTAAGGTTGATATTGTGCGTACTTTACCTCCTCCAACTGTGAAGGAGTTGAGATCTTTTCTTGGACATGCAAGATTTTATCGCAGGTTTATCAAGGACTTTTCCAAGATAACCAGACCATTATGTGCATTGCTCCATAAAGATGTAGCCTTCAGCTTCACAGATGAGTGCTTGAAGTCATTCAACAAGCTCAAGGAGCTTCTGACGACCGCAACCATGATACGTGCATCTGATTAGAACTTACCTTTTGAATTAATGTGTGATGCTTCTGATTATGCGGTTGGTGCTGTGTTGGGTCAACGTCCAGCTAAGTTGCCCCATGTTATCTATTATGCTTCCAGGACTTTAAAAGATGCACAGTTAAATTACTCAACTACATAAAAGGAATTCTTAGCCTTGGTCCTTGCTTTAGAAAAGTTTAGATCTTACTTGTTAGGAACTAAAGTCATTGTTTTCTCTGACCATGTTGCTTTGAGATACTTGATGACCAAACAGGATGCAAAACCCATGTTGATTAGATGGATGTTGCTACTTTACGAGTTTGATATTGAGATTAAAGATAAGAAAGGCACTGAGAATGTGGTGGCAGACCACCTGAGCATGATCACGCATGGATCTAACGCAGAGGAGGACTCATTGCCTCTGCGTGATAGCTTCTCGGATGAGCAAGTTTTTGCTCTCAACGTTTCTGAGCCTTAGTATGCAGATATTGTTAACTATATTGTGTCAGGCAGAATATCAAACGACTACAGTAGAGCCCAGAATGACAAGTTGGTGAAGACAGCTAAGCATTATGTGTTGGATGAGCCTTATCTATGGAAATATTGTCCGTATTTGTTCATACGAAGGTGCGTTCCTAAAACTGAATTTCAATCTATTCTAACTTTTTGTCACTCACATGTAGAGAAAGGTTTTTTACTGGAAAGAAGACTGTAATGAAGGTTCTTGAAAGTGGCTTCTTATGGCAACCTTTGTTCAAAGATGCCCATGAGTTCTATAAATCATGTACCAGATGTCAGCTCACAGATAACGTAGGTCCTAGAGATCAGATGCCCCAGCACCCAATTTTTGTTGTTGAGATTTTTGATGTGTGGGGTATTGACTTTATGGGTCCTTTTTCCTAGCTCTCAGCAAAATATTTTATTCTACTTGCAGTCAATTATGTTTCAAAGTGGATGGAGGCAGTGGTCACTCATACTAACGATCCTGCTGTTGTTTTGAAATTTTTGAAATCACTGTTTGTTAGATTTGGTACTCCCAGGTACATTATCAGTGATGGAGGTTCCCATTTTTGTAATAAGTCTTTTGCAGCTTTGCTCAAGAATTTCAATGTTCATCATTAGGTGGCAACACCTTATCATCCTCAGACGAGCGGGGAGGTAGAAGTATCCAACAGGGAGATTAAACAAATTTTGGAGATGACTGTTGGACCAACCCGAAAAGATTGGAATCAACGCTTAGGTGGGGCATTGTGGGCATACAAGACAGCATACAAGACACTGATTGGGATGTCTCCTTATCGAATGGTCTATGGGAAATGCTGCCATCTTCCGGTAGAGCTTGAGCACAAGGCATATTGGGCTATTAAGCAGTTTAACTTTGATATTGATGATGCATGTGTTCATATGAAGTTACAACTGAATGAGCTAGATGAGATTCGAAACAATGCTTATGAATCCAATCAAATCTACAAGGAGAAAACCAAAATGTTTCATGATAAGATGATTAAAAGAAAATCTTTTGTTATTTGGGCAAAAAGTCTTGCTTTTCAATATGCGTCTACGTTTATTCCCATGTAAACTTCGTTCTAGGTAGAGTGGGTCTTTTGTTATACTTAATGTGTTTGCTCATAGTGCAGTAGAGGTCAAAAATCTGAAGAATGGGAACACGTTCAAAGTGAACGAACATAGGCTCAAACCGTTTTATGAGCCTGTAACGGTGAGAGATGTGGAAGAAGTACATCTCCGCGATCCCGTGCCAGTGGAGCATTGATTATAAGTACCGTCTAGCTGCTGACGTTAAACTTAGCGCTACTTGGGAGGCAACCCATGTTGATAGAGAAGCTTGGATTCCAAATTTGCATTCTTCATTATTTCTCCTTTGTTATTTTTCATGTTTAGTGTGTTTTATGATGTCATAGGTCTTCTGCTTCATACTTGTTTGATGTGTTGCATACTTTAGTTTTGTTTTACATTGAGGACAATGCAAATTTCAAGTGTGGAGTGGAGTTTATATCATATCTTTGGCGTCTATGTTTAGATTTGTGATTTTGAGTCTTTTAGGTATGTTTTTTGAGTTAAAAAAATTAATAAAAAACAAACAAACAAACAAACAAAAAAATTGTTTCTAGTCTTAGGGCCCTTAACTAGTCTATGATGTGCTTATATCTTTTAAAATTGTGACTAAGAGTTCAACATGTGTCTATGTTAACTGAGTTTTTTTTTGTTAATCTTGATATATGATGCATGTGTTAATATGTAGTGGATGTATAAATGAGTTAACATGGTACATATTCATCAACATGCTTAAACATAGTTGAGATTCATTAACCTGTGAGCGATTGAGCCTAAATGTGATTATACATGTTTTCTTTGTTGTGTGGCAATTGCTTGCCGCAGATTAAGTTAATATCTTGATTGGGGAAGTGATAAAGGCACTTAAGATCTACCACCATTGCCATATGTAGCATGTGACCCATATTTTGTGTACACAAAATGTGCAGGCCTTCGTTAACCACTTTGATCTTACATTATGATTCTTTTTGTCATCACCCACATAACATTACCCTTGAACCTTAGAATAGTTATATCTCTACATTTGTTCTAGAACTTAGTAGAGCTGTACATGAGAACGTATACATGAAGAACAAGGCGGAAGATTGTGAAGATGAAGCAAAGAAATAAGTATGGGATATCAAGCTACTTGTGTTGTAAAAAAAACAAAAACAAAATGTGTGTGTTCTTTTGTGATGTTTAGCTTATACTACAGGTTAATTGTAGATGAAAAAAATGAAATGAAGGCCCAACAAAATGAAATTGGGCCACAATGGTGATATATTTGAAAGAATTCAATAGTGAAGATGCTTCAAGGGTTGTAAAGTTCAAAAAAGTCTCTTCATTGATGGTCTACTAGGTTTTAGAACTTATTTGAATTTCATATCCCTTTTATTCTATAAACATATGAGCTTAACCCCATTACAACCTTATAAAGTCTTTTTGATACTCAAGATAGGCAGCCTTTGATCTGTGGAGATAAGTCACAAAAGTAAAGCATATGGTTCAGTCAATTTTGACAAGTAATTGAGCTGAGTGAAAACCTTAGACATATGTTGAGAGAAACACTTATTGCATACCCATGTGAGGTTGAATCTTAACTTGTTTATTGCATGTTGTAGCTTTACATTCACCATGATTATGTCTTCATCCTACATGTTGCAAGTGTGTCATGTATTGACATTAACCTTCGAAATTTCGTAGATTGAACTGAAATATCATGTAATCTTAGTATTGCAATGTTAAGGAGATTGCTGAGCCAAAGTGTTAAGGGCATTAGAGTTTTGTAGTCTGTGTTATTGTGGAGTCTTTCCAGAGTCTTAGTTTAGTGTTTTGCTCGAGGACTAGCAAAAGCTAAGTGTGGAGTATTTTGATAGTCACATATTTATGTGACTTTTATGGTATTAATTATTCTTTTTACTTATATATTTTGTAATATTTTTATATTTTAATTAACTTTATCTGTTTTTAGAAATTTTGAAGTAGAATAGAGAAGAAGAGTGGAGATAGATAGAGAAATCCAATTCCTAACTTGAATATCTTGACAAGAAGAGAAAAATGTGGAATTCCGGCAATTTTCCGAGCACCACCACTTTTGGTGGTACCATGTATTTTCAGGGTAATTTTATGGAGGAGCAAGGAAGGAGCAACACATTATTCTATCACAACTAGATCTCATCTTTTTAGTTGAGATTTAACTACACCATTTTTCTCTATTTTTCACAAAATCATGGCTCTTCCCATTCTCAAAAAATCTACACCTATATTATGCAAAAATCCGATTTGATTTTGGGTGTAATCATCACTTCTAGGTCCATCATTACCTAGCCATCACTCACTTTTTTCATGATCATTCACTTCCTCCATGTTCACCCACTTACTTCCATGATCACCCACTTCCTTATTTATCACCCACTTATTCTATAACCAACCACCACACTCACTACACTATTAGCTCTCACTTTTCTCCACTTTTTGCACCACTATTCTCCTCTATAAAAACCTACATCACCACCATCTCCATACACAACATTTTTTCCATAACCAACCAAAAGAAAGAGAGGGAGAGGGGAAGAAAAAATAGAGAGAATAAAAGAAGAGAAATGAGAGAAGACGGACAGGGAGAGCCGAAGTGAAGTCACCTTCAATCTCCTCAAGCTACAACCCACATCTCCTCAAGGTGCTAAAATCTCATCAAGCCTCCGCAAGAAAAATGAAATTCGGTCTTTTGATAGAGCGTTTTGTTAGAACGTCTATAAAATACCCTGTAAAACATCATCGTTAGTATAGAATAAGCAGAGATCATTCAGTCCGGGGAATCAAAAGGGCCTCAACACTTATCATGTTATTGGGGGGTTTTGAGTTGGATTCTAAAACTACAACGTAAAATAAATCCTAAATTACTTATATACAATTGATCAACCATTCATCACATAACCAAAACACGAATTCTACTCAAGAAAGATGTATGACACGCATAGAACAACATATAGGCAGCGAATTATTTCGATTATTTCTAAGTCTATTTCAATTCCAATTCTAATTAGAGTCCGAAGCGGTTCATCTAATCGTTTAGACTTCATAATTATTTAGAATCAACGAAGCGTTCAATCCTAAACATATGCTAAAAAGAGTCTAACTTAACGAAGCGTATTAGTTAAACACAAAGAAGCATATAAACACATTAAGTCGAATTGGAGACATATAAACATGCATGGCGTCACTCATCATGTTTAAACATGCAAATTCCTAGAATTATCAAAGCCCTATATAAGTAGCAATAATTGAGACACGAAGCGCATAACTCGATCAAATACTACTTTGGTGAATGAAATCGCAACCCAAGAAGAGCCATGGCCGTGGCTTCCTCAAGCATTGATTTAGATGCATAAGTTCAAGGAATAAATCGAAATAAAACCTAAAAATAATTCGGAAACCTACTGCCCTAAGTCATTATACACGGCAAACATACAAATCTCATGAGTTCATACAATCAAAACATAAAACCAAAGAAGTCTGAATTTATGTTCTTCATATATAAAACCGAAAATCACATCCAAGAATTCATACAATGAAATCATAAATTGCAGAAAACCTAAATAAAAATTATAAGCCATGGATGAATCACACATTAGAAACCTTGAAGGATGGAGGAAGATGAATTCGGATTTGGAGAGGCAAGAGGGGGAGCACGGCTTGGTGGTGATGGATGAAGGTTTTTGGCTTGAATTTTCTGGATGGATTTAGGCAGCAATTCGGCTAGCTTTGTGAGAGAATGGAGATGCAAAATATGAAGGGAGGCCGAGCTATATATAGAGGAATGAGGAGAGGAGGCTGCTAGGGTTTTGGGCTGATCCATAGAGGATGCACGGCTGTGATGCTGCTGCCATGATGAGATCGAATGGCTCTCCTTGTTCCTTGGATTAATTCAGCTATTATCCCCTTGTTTATCTCATGTATAGCACGGCCCAAACTCCTTATCCTTTGCTGATTTGAATAGGCACGGCTGATCTCTTTTTCCTTGATGAATTTGGACGGCATGAGAGCTTCCTTGTTGCACACAACTTCCTTCTTTTTCTCAAGCCGTGTATTATCTCTTAAAACTCGAAATTAATTCCCTTTAAAACCTGAATGGTAGCTCGGCATAGGACTCCTTCTCCATGTAGTACACGGCCTCCTTAATTCCCTCCTTGAATTATCTCTTCAAATCTGAAAACAAGAAAAGAAAAACATAAGTAAAAGATAATTCATTCGAAATTCATGTCTTAATCTAGACAATTGTTGTCTTAGCTCAACTAGATTAGGAAAGTTTCTAATTTGCAAAAAGGAAACTTACTAGAACAAGGAAGTTCATTTAGGAAAGTTTCGTAATAAGAGTTTGAGCTCAAGTAGGACTTTCCAAAATGGTACGTTTCCTAGTCTAACAAGGATTCCTAATGCAAACATGACTCAAGATATCGCCAATGCGACCAAAACGTAGAAAGATGAAGACTCCTAATTCAACTAGGTTTCCTAGTCCTATAAGGATTCCTACTCAAACTAGGACTCTAGACAAATTCTTCGTTTTTTAACTCGTTTAAGCACAAAAACACATCCATAACCATCCAAGACTCCTATTGTCACTCAATGACTCAATATTACAACAATCAGGGTTAAGCAAAGTACAAATGGAGATAAAAACATATTAAGAACGTAGCACAAAGTGCTCCTATCAACTACCCCACACTTGGTTTTTGCTAGTCCCTTAGCAAAACAAAACAAAACTACACAAAACACTATTGTCCCTAAATAATTGCTTCAGAATCTCAAAACACATAGCTTTCAAGTTTAAGCATTTGAATTTAAGCACATAAATTCCAAGTTTCATAAACATGTTTCATAGTATGAATAAGTAAGAAATGAGACAATAGGAACATAACATGTTTAGTCAATTTAATCCTCCTCACAAGGCATACTCTCTTCTTTTCACTCAGATTCATGGTTATAATTCACACACAAGTATATGCAAGAGAAAGGATAATAAAGCATCAAATAGCTTGCATATTTCAACAAATGAAAGCACTTTGTGAATAACAAAAGGGAAAACCACATTTAACAACTAAGTGCACAAATGGACCAAAACCATATGCTCAACTCTTGTGATCATCTCTACAAACCAAGATTTGCTTATTTTAAGAATCATTAGGATCATTTGATAAGGTGAATGTTTTGGCTTAGCTAAAGACATGGAATATCAAGGAATCACAAAGGTAATCCTATAGACTTAGCAGAGTAAACACCATCCTTATGACACTACACACCATCAATGGCCAAATATAACAAGTGTGGCCCAAACATCATTTTAACTACCAAGTGAACATGGACAAATGTCAAATAAACATTTTTAGCCCTTCAATTACAACTCAACTCCAAATCACAAATGGAAGACAACATCTTTTCTTCTCTTTTTCTTGTATTGCCGAATCCTAAACACATCTTTTCTTTTGTTTTTCATCTCTCTTTTTTTTTGGCATGCTTAAAAGCTTATTCTTTTTTTTTCTCATGTCTTCCACCCCACACTTATTTCATACATCATCACATAAGCATCTCAACAAAAGTTCTGCCAAGTCTATAGGACAAGGTAGAGGTAACTATAATATGCATGGAGATAACATAGGTGATGAAGAAAGGCTCAATGTATGCTCAAATGGGGTTCAACTAAGGAGTCTCAAACATGGCACATATAGGAATACATGGCTGTTTGGCTAAAGTGGTTGTAATCCTAGAAATGATCCATAAATCCCTTTCAAAATCAGAGCATTTTATGACTTAAAAGTCTCAACAATCACAAAAGATGAGTTCTAGTAAATTCTAGAGTCCATTAAAAGCTATGGCACATAGTCATTGAATATGCAAAAAATAATGAGGTTCACAAAACAACCACGAAATTTCATATTATCACTCAAGAAGAAAGCATATATAGGCTCAACAACTCACAGGTTGTTATGGACTTAGACTAACCAAACATGTATGTCATATTACATTCAATCAAAATCTCACATGTTCATACCAAACCCACATTATCAATGAAACTTACAATTCAATTCTTATGAAATGCAAAACTATCATCTATGCATTTAGAGACATAATCATCCTAGACTTTAGGGGCATCCTAAGACTCAAAACAACACATTTTTTTTCTAATTTTTTAAACATTTTTTCGAATTTTTTTCTTACTTTTTCGTTTATATCATGTAATCAAAGCAAAAATCAGCAAACAATGATCATGCAACCCTACCCCACACTTAGAAAATTACATTGTCCTCAATGTAAGCTCAATAATCAGAATGTAATTCATAAGTATAGACTAAGATCACACATCAATACATATACAATTCAACCATAAGAGTGAAGGGATAAGAAAAAGCAAACTTCCGTAGATGACTCCTCCACATGTACGGTTGAAATGGGTTGCCTCTCATGCAGCGCTTGAGTTTTAAAGTCTCTCAGCCTAGACTCTCTCATGCTCATACTTCTTTTGGCGCATCTCTCACACTCGTCTCCTCATATGTGTGCTCCTCAAAAGGTTCATAGTAGGGCTTAAGTCGATGCCCATTCACCTTGAATGTCTGACCTGTTTTGTCAATTTTAATTTTAATAGCACCATGAGCAAACACATTAGTAACAACAAATGGACCAACCCAACGAGAACGTAATTTGCCAGGAAAAAGTTTAAGTCTAGAATGGAATAAAAGAACTTTTTAACCAACTACAAACTCTTTCCCACGAATTATCTTGTCATGATAAGCTCTCGTTTTCTCCTTGTAAATCCATGCAGCATCATAGGCGTCATTTCGTATCTCCTCAAGCTCATTGAGCTGCAATTTCCTATGAAGACCGGATGCATCCTTGTCCATGTTGAATGTCTTCACCGCCCACCATGCTTTATGCTCTAACTCCACTGGAAGGTGACATGCCTTCCCATACACCAATCTGAATGGTGACATCCCAATAGGCGTCTTGTACGCAGTTCTATAGGCCCATAATGCATCATCTAATCGATCACTCCAATCCTTCCTTGTTGGACCTACAGTTTTCTCCAGAATTCCCTTGATCTCTCTGTTGGACACTTCTGCCATGCCACTTGTTTGAGGATGATATGGTGTCGAAACCTTGTGGGTTACTCCATACTTCTTAAGCAATGCCTCAATAGTCCGGTTGCAGAAATGAGAACCTCCATCACTTATCAAAACTCTTGGTACTCCAAACCTGCAAAATATGTTAGTTCTCAAGAAACCTGCAACCACTTTCGAATCATTAGTTCGGGTGGCCTTTGCTTCCACCCACTTCGACACATAATCAACAGCTAACAAGATATACAAGAAACCTCTAGATGAAGGAAATGGACCCATGAAATCAATGGCCCACACATCAAAAATTTCGACAATTATAATGGGGGATAAGGGCATTTGATCTCTCTTACCAATATTACCAGTCCATTGACACCTATCACAAGAAACACAAAACAAATATGCATCCTTGAAAATAGAAGGCCAATAGAAACCACATTCCAACACCTTTAAAGTTGTTCTACGAGGCCCAAAGTGACCTCCACATGCCTCACTATGACAGAAGTTAAGAATCGACCTATGCTCATTCTCTGGGACACATCTCCTAATGACTTGATCACTACATTGTTTCCATAAATACGGTTCATCCCAAATATAGTATCTAGCCATTTTCTTCAATTTAGCCTTATTAGCATGCGAAAGTGTACTAGGAAAATCCTTAGTAACTAAATAATTGACAATATCGGCATACCAAGGCACACTTACCTCTATCCCAAAGAGTTGCTCATCTGGGAAAGTCTCACGTAGTGGCTCTTTTTCCTCATCTCGCACGATCCTACTCAAATGATCAGCCACCACATTCTCACTTCCCTTCTTGTCTCGAATCTCAAGGTCAAACTCTTGAATCAATAGTATCCACCTGATCAATCTGGGCTTAGCATCCTTTTTTGTCATCAAATACCTTAAGGCTGCATGGTCAGAATACACAACAACTTTAGAATGCAAAAGATATGATCGAAATTTATCTAAAGCAAAGATTACAGCCAAAAGTTCTTTTTCCGTAGTCGAATAATTCATCTGGGCCTCATTAAGAGTCCTAGACGCATAATAGATCACCACGGGCTTCTTTTCTCTTCTTTGGCCCAACACCGCCCCAACTGCATAATCCGAAGCATCGCACATCAATTCAAAGGGCAGGTTCCAATCCGGAGGACAAATGATAGGTGCACTAGTCAACAACTCCTTCAACTTCACAAAGCTTTCTCACATGCATCATCCCATATAAACGGCATATCCTTCTGCAATAGGGTACACATAGGTCTCGCCACCATGGAAAAATCCTTGATGAATCTCCTATAAAATCCTGCATGACCAAGGAAAGAACGAACCTCTCTCACAGTTGTGGGAGAGGGTAAGTGATGCACAATATCAACCTTAGCCTTGTCTACCTGAATACCCTTAGCAGATACAATATGTCCTAAAACTATCCCTTGATTAACCATGAAATGACATTTTTCTCAATTAAGCACAAGGTTAGTTTCTACACACCTTTTCAATATTAACTCTAAATTCTCTAAACATGCATCAAAGTCTTTACCATAAACAATAAAGTCATCCATAAAAACTTCAATGATATTTTCGATAAAATCAGAGAAAATAGCAAGCATACATCGTTGAAACGTACCTGGTGCGTTGCATAACCCAAAGGGCATGCGTCGATAGGCAAAAGTGCCAAATGGACATGTAAATGTCATATTCTCTTGATCTTCCGGATGAATGCATATCTGGTTGTAGCCACTATACCCATCTAGAAAACAAAAGAACTCGTGCCCGGCTAATCTTTCTAACATCTGGTCCATGAACGGCAAAGACATGTGATCCTTGCGTGTTGTAGCATTCAGCTTCCTATAATCAATGCACATCCTATGGCCGGTCACCAATCTCTGGGGTACTAACTCATTCGCTTCATTTTTCACAACAGTTACCCCACTCTTCTTAGGCACAACTTGCACTGGTGAAATCCACCGACTGTCCGAGATGGGATAGATCACTCCACAATCAAGCAGCTTGATCACCTCATCTTTCACAATTTTCATCATTGGTGGGTGCAATCTCCTTTGAGCATCACGTGTAGGCTTGGCGCCATCCTCTAATAGTATCCTATGAACACAAGTTGTAGGGCTGATTCCCTTGATATCCGCCAAAGTCCATTCAATAGCGGTCTTGTTCCTCTTAAGCACATCAATCAATCTAGCTTCCTGCTGCTCACTCAGCGTTGATGACACAATAACTGGTAGAGTATCATCTTTTCCAAGGTACACATACTTCAAATGATCTAGAAGCTGCTTCAAATCTAACTTTGGGGCCTGAACCACAGATGGTAACAATTTGTTAGTGGAAATGGGAATTGACAAGAAAGATGGATACCTTTTGAACGGTTGAGCTTCAAGCTCACAAAGAATTTCGAAAATCTTGGGCTCAAGATCAACCCACTCCTCTCTTGGGACACGGTCCCCATGCTTGTCAAATCCGGCCCCTTGCTCCATAGCTAATTGCTATGCTTCCAACGTTTCTGACATAACCTGTGCAATAGATTCAACAACATTAATAGCAAAGCACGAGTTAAGGTCAGAAACTGGGTATTTCATTGCCTCAAAAACATTGAAGCTGATAACATCTCCATCGAATTCCATTGATAAACTCCCATTGGCCACATCGATGCATGTCCTAGCAGTTCTCATGAACGGTCTCCCCAAAAGCAATGGAGTTGTCTCCAAGGGTGATACCTCCATGTCTAGCACATAAAAATCTGCAGGAAAAATCAAGTGACTGACCTGCACAAGGACATCCTCAACATACCCCTTAGGGTACTTGTTAGATCAATCAGCTAATTGAATAATCACGTTATCATTTTTTAAAGGTCCTAATCCTAGTGATTGATAAACATTATATGGCATAACATTTATTGACGCACCTAGATCAAGCATAACATTGTTAAATAACGTGTTACCAATTTTGCATGGGATAGAGAAACTTCCTGGGTCCTTCATCTTAGAGGGTAGCTTCCTTTGGATGACAGCTGAAACTGTCTCATTCATCTTCACTACCTTTTCCTCCCTAGTCTTCCTTCTTGAAGTGCAAAGCTCCTTAAGAAATTTCGCATACTTGGGAATTTGCTTGATGCATTCCAACAAAGGAAGGTTAACTTCCACCTTCCTAAAGACTTCCAACACCTCCTCATCAGATTTATCCTTTTTTCTCTTTGCAAACCTAGAAGGGAAAGGTACACACGAAATGGGATTAGTTTTAACTAAATCACTTGAGTTAGCAATCATACCTTTGGGTGCATCATGGGACGACACCATCTCCTTCTTGGAGGTAGCTAGATCTTTCTCCAAGTCCATCATCATAGGAATTTCGTCACTTTCTTGGTCATGGGCCACATCATGGGTTGTTTGGGCCTTTTTGGCAACATTTGGTCTATGTTTAAGCTCAAGCCCACTCCTTGTCATGATAGCTTGGGCTTGTTCATTTCTTGGGTTGGGTATGACACCACTAGGCAGCTTCCCTTGCTTAGAAAATCAGCCCATGAAGTCCACTACCTGGCCCATATGCGTTTTCAGCTCCGCAATGTCCTTGCTATTTGCTTGTTGACCCACGACCAAAGTTTAAGTAATGGTGTTCAACTGACTTTGCCCAGCAGCTAAGGATTTCAACAACTCATCATAATTAGGAGTAGCAGCCACGTTTGGAGGTGGAACATTGAGTAGTGGAGCTTGTGGTCTAAACAAACCAGCCGGACGAGGCCCGAATTGCATTTGATTCTGATGCGGCCTTAGTACATTTTCATTGTTGGACCATCGAAAGTTAGGATGATCACGTAGGCCAGGATTGTAGGTATTTGAATATGGGTTGTACCTCTGACCTCCTTGATAACCAAGGGCATTGACTTCTTCATACCCTCCACTAGATGCAACTTGAGGACACTGATCAGTAGGGTGCCCCTCCGTACATATCCCACACACTTGAGCTCCACTAGACTTCATGAAATGGCTCATCATCTTGGACAACTTGTCGACCTTGTCCTCTAGAGCAGAGTTCGAACTGGAGTAGGTCTCATGCACCTGCCTTGTAGCACTTGCAGAGGTCCCAAACTGTTGGTTATTCATTGCTCTCTTCTCCAAAAGATATTTTGCCATTACATTGCTCTTGTCCAAGAACGACCCACCAGCAGCTGAATCAAGGAACTCTCTTTCCATTTGTAGAAGGCCTTCATAAAAGTATTGAAGAAGTAGGCCTTCCCTAATGCCATGAGCTGGACATGATGCTATAAGAGACCTGAATCTCTCATAGTAGTTGTAAAACGACTCATCTGGCCCTTGCTTGATTCCAGTGATCTACTTCCTTATATGAGTAACTCTTGAAGATGGGAAGTATTTAGACAAGAATTCGTTCACCATGGTAGTCCAAGAAGTAATCCTACCAGCTGGCACCTCAAATAACCATTTCTAAGCACGATCCTCCAATGAGTAAGGGAAAGCTCTCATCTTCACAATTTGAATGTCTGCTCCTCTTGGGCACATAGTCTCACAATTGAATTGGAACAAGGTGAGATGTTGATTAGGATCCTCACCAGAAAGACCATGAAATTTGGGCAAATGGTGTAGAAACCCACTCTTCAAAACGAAATCATTAGTCTTGCCCTCCTCTGGAACAGGATATGCAATGTTAGAGGGCGCTGTCCCACCAACTGCTCCTTCAACTTGACCATTTTGTTCTCTAATTGATGCCATTACTTCTTCTTGATTTGGAACTTGAATTTTAGGTTCTGGATCAGGTAGATCGAAATTCAACTGGGCTAATGGAAATGGGCTTGTCAACAATTCTAACTCCGGATCCTCAAAGAACAAAGGATTGAGCCCACTACAACTTGTTGCACTTGGAAATGGCGAAATGGAACCAAACTCTTTCTCTTCGTGAAATGAATCCGATTCAATGGATACGTTATCAAACTGAGATGGAGGCTGAATTCTTTTCAGGCGTACACTAATCTCTTCGGACCAACCAGTAATCTTGGACATTCATTAGCCTGAAAAGAACACATATATGTTAGAATCTTTACAAAGTATGAAATACAAGTATAAGTAAATATAAACTTCTTCTTTCTTTTAATTACAAAAACGTAACTCTTCTTTAAATCAATGTTAAATTTCGTTTTCTTTACAAAGCTCTAAAACGTCATTCTTGGTATCTTTGTTCAATTTCGTTTCTTTTGTTTCTTATATTTTGAAAATTACAAGTGTAGAAGTATTACTAAGCCTAATTGATTTTATTCACACACAATCCTAACTTTTAAGGTACGTGGAGCAGAGGAGCTAACTGTGCAATGGACTGAAACAGCCCAAGGTAAGGGTCTTGTTTTATCAGATATACCTTAAAAATTAGAATATCATTTTCTTTTGAAACTATATACATCTATTTATACAAAGTTATTTTCTAAGTTATAAAGCGAGGTGGACGTGCGGCCTAAGTACGTCGTCTAGACACAAAGTCATTCCTTTGTTTCAGAAAGCTTGATAGCTAGAATCAGAGATAGTCACAAGGCAGGACTCATTTGTTGGACACCACGGGGGCCACAACCTCGAAATGATGTTTTCCCAATCGACTCCATCACCGAGATGTATGTCAGTCTATGGGCCTCTGAGATCCAATTTTGTAAACCTTGAACCAGGGTAATGAAAATAGCATAGCCCCTTACTCAGCTCAGAATAACTGTGTTAGACTGGCCCCAAAGTGTTAATAACAGCCGCCCTCAACCCCCAAGTGACATTTGCAAGGTACAAATGGAGGGTTAAGGCTAGTATTAACAAAATGGACTTTACCTATTCCGTTCACCTTATAACTTACAATAAACCTAGCATAAATAAACATTTAGCTTCCCTAAAAAAAAATTACTATGTGTAACAAGTTTCCTATAGGCATACTACTACAACAATATAACAAATAACAACTTTACACACACACAATTTTTTTTTTTCGAATTCTTCGAATTACTGTTCACAGGAACCAAATTTCCAATTACTATTCACAGAAACATATAAACCAATATACAGTTATACAATTCACAATATAACATAAGATTAACACTTCAAAGCATTGAGAATTAATCAATTCCTCGGCAACGGCGCCAAAATGATAGAGCGTTTTGTTAGAACGTCTATAAAATACCCTGTAAAATATCATCGTTAGTATAGAATAAGCAGGGATCGTTCAGTCCGGGGAATCAAAAGGGCCTCAACACTTATCATGTTATTGGGGGGTTTTGAGTTGGATTCTAAAACTACAACGTAAAATAAATCATAAATTACTTATATACAATTGATCAACCATTCATCACATAACCAAAACACGAATTCTACTCAAGAAAGATGTATGACACGCATAGAACAACATATAGGCAGCGAATTATTTCGATTATTTCTAAGTCTATTTCAATTCCAATTCTAATTAGAGTCCGAAGCGGTTCATCTAATCGTTTAGACTTCATAATTATTTAGAATCAACGAAGCGTTCAATCCTAAACATATGCTAAAAAGAGTCTAACTTCACGAAGCGTATTAGTTAAACACAAAGAAGCACGTAAACACATTAAGTCGAATTGGAGACATATAAACATGCATGGTGTCACTCATCATGTTTAAACATGCAAATTCCTAGAACTATCACAGCCCTATATAAGTAGCAATAATTGAGACACGAAGCGCATAACTTGATCAAATACTACTTTGGTGAATGAAATCGCAACCCAAGAAGAGCCATGGCCGTGGCTTCCTCAAGCATTGATTTAGATGCATAAGTTCAAGGAATAAATCGAAATAAAACCTAAAAATAATTCGGAAACCTACTGCCCTAAGTCATTATACACGGCAAACATACAAATCTCATGAGTTCATACAATCAAAACATAAAACCAAAGAAGTCTGAATTTATGTTCTTCATATATAAAACCGAAAATCACATCCAAGAATTCATACAATGAAATCGTAAATTGCAGAAAACCTAACTAAAAATTACAAGCAATGGATGAATCACACATTAGAAACCTTGAAGGATGGAGGAAGATGAATTCGAATTTGGAGAGGCAAGAGGGGGAGCACGGCTTGGTGGTGATTGATGAAGGTTTTTGGCTTGAATTTTCTGGATGGATTTAGGCAGCAATTCGGCTAGGTTTGTGAGAGAATGGAGATGCAAAATATGAAGGGAGGCCGAGCTATATATAGAGGAAGGAGGAGAGGAGGCTGCTAGGGTTTTGGGCTAATCCATGGAGGATGCACGGCTGTGATGCTGCTGCCATGATGAGATCGAATGGCTCTCCTTGTTCCTTGGATTAATTCAGCTCTTATCCCCTTGTTTATCTCATGTATAGCACGGCCCAAACTCCTTATCCTTTGTGATTTGAATAGGCACGGCTGATCTCTTTTTCCTTGATGAATTTGGACGGCATGAGAGCTTCCTTGTTGCACACAACTTCCTTCTTTTTCTCAAGCCGTGAATTATCTCTTAAAACTCGAAATTAATTCCCTTGAAAACCTGAATGGTAGCTCGGCATAGGACTCTTTCTCCATGTAGTACACGGCCTCCTTAATTCCCTCTTTGAATTATCTCTTCAAATCTGAAAACAAGAAAAGAAAAACATAAGTAAAAGATAATTCATTCGAAATTCATGTCTTAATCTAGACAATTTTTGTCTTAAAAAGACACATGTAATAGATGAGCTCAACTAGATTAGGAAAGTTTCTAATTTGCAAAAATGAAACTTACTAGAACAAGGAAGTTCATTTAGGAAAGTTTCGTAATAAGAGTTTGAGTTCAAGTAGGACTTTCCAAAATGGTACGTTTCCTAGTCTAACAAGGATTCCTAATACAAACATGACTCTCAAGATATCGCCAATGCGACCAAAACGTAGAAAGATGAAGACTCCTAATTCAACTAGGTTTCCTAGTCCTATAAGGATTCCTACTCAAACTAGGACTCTAGACCAATTCTTCGTTTTTTAACTCGTTTAAGCACAAAAACACATCCATAACCATCCAAGACTCCTATTGTCACTCAATGACTCGATATTACAACAATCAGGGTTAAGCAAAGTACAAATGGAGGTTAAAACATATTAAGAACGTAGCACAAAGTGCTCCTATCATCTTTTCTCCTTTAATTCATTTCACATGTATTCTTTGATGTTTTTATTCAAGATTATGTGTAACTAAATTCCTTGATAGTTAGGGGCTAATCAAAGCCTACATATGTTTTCAACTTCAAACACAAATTGATTTATATAATTTTAGATGAGAATTTCTTCACTGGTTGTTCATTGATAATTCTATTGCATGTCTCATTGGGTCGATACTTTGATGCATATTTTAGGGTTTTATTATCTTGAATATGTATAACCGACATATCATTGCATATTCTGTGAGAGATAACAAGTTCTTTGTAGGTACTTGTGTGAACTGATTCCTTAGTAATCTAAGGCTACTGATATGGACCTTAGATTCTTTGTTGTTACTCAAACGTTCTTCGAATTTCATTATTTTAATTATTTTGGTCTAGATACCGACATTTCATAGATCAATTAATTGAGAATATAGTTAAGTCGATACCGACATTTCGCTTAATATGACAAGTAAGATAACATGATACGATTAATGACCTAACGACATTGGCTTAACTGTGAGTGCATTCATCGATAATTATTGACATTGTTTTGCGGTAATTGAAGCATATCTAGTGGTGGAGAGAAGTTCATAGCTATTGTGTTTCTCATATTTACATCCATATTTACATCCATATTTACTTTTTAATATTCTTTTTTTAGCAGTACTTATGTCTTATTTATTTTTGTTTACCAATCAAACTAATTCCAAATACTCTTAAAATTTGTGTAGTAGTCCACCACTGTGTCTAGTTAATGTCTATCTAATTTCGTAAGTTTTGGTGGAGTCTAGATTAGCTAATTAATTAGTTTTCCGCTCCTCGGTCGAGTCTGCTAGATTCCTGGTTTACACGTCTGTTTGTGTTTTTAAGTCTTAGTTTCACCAATCATCTGCTAGTAATGACCCCTATTTGTCATTTACTACATTGATATAATTGATTTGATAATAGGATATCTTTGTAGGTGCTTTTGCGCCTATCACTATGAGCTTTATTGGGCTTACAAAGTCACTTCTTCAAGAAATGAGAGAACAAGGCTGGGAGGATTTTGTAAGAGAAGTGAAATCTTTCTGTGAATAACATGATCTTGATATGCCTGATTTGAGTGCTCGTTACAAATCTAGTACAGGTCGTGATTGCCAACAACAGAATTTCATTTCAATTAAACATCATTACCGTATATATATCTTCATGGATTGATCTTTAGTTGAGTGAGTTGAATAGAAAATTCTTAAACCAAGCCTCATAACTCCTTATTCTTGGTTCAACCATGGATCCTCAGGATAACTTCAAGAGTTTTAAAGCTGAAGATATTTGCAATCTTGCCAAGAAGTTTTATCCTGAAATTTTTTGATGATGGTGAAATGTTTAATCTTCAATCAGAGTGTGCATATTATGAGAATGATATGCGTGATCCAAAGTTTTAGAAATTAGAATCTATTACTGATTTGTGTCACACTTTGGTTCTAATAAGGAAGTCTGAACTTTTTCCAATGCTTTATAGATTGATTTGTTTAGTTTTGATTATCCATATTTCTACAACAACTAAAAATGCACTTTCAACTATAAACATCATCAAGAATAAACTTAGAAATAAGATAGGATATGAGTTTTTTGGGGATTGTATGGTCCTTTATATTGAGAAAGAGTATGCTGAGTCTATAGGTAATGATGAGATGATAAGAGAATTTGAGGACATAGAGTTAAATTTAGATAGTTTTATTTTGTATATTGTAACCATTTTTGTTTCAATTAATAATTTTTTTGGCACTGTTGATATTTTTATTATTTTCTTATTCTTTGCTTTAAACTTTCAAGCGTCCCCAATTTAACTATTCTGGATCCGCCACCAGAGATGATCGATTATGGTCATTACTTGGGTCGTTTTGTAACTCGGTTCCAAAAATCTCAGTTCCGCATCTCATTCAGATCGAAGCAGCTAGCAGCTTTAAATAGAGCCTAGACTTTTCTATACGTATATAATCACTGCACCAGTAGTGTTGATAGAGATTGAATGTGCGTGATCGTTTTCATGGTTGTGATTATGGATCTTAGGATTAGATGATTTATTAAGGATCACTGCCTCTTGTTTAGCGTAATTGCATGCGCGTATGAACATATTTATAAGTGCAGCAAATTAAAGCCATGATAAAGTTGCATTGATACAGATCATTAGATAGTATACATAACACGGGGATCACCCGACCGAGGACTTACAGAGACAAACCTTGAAGAAGAGGCATCATATATGATTGAGAGTTTTAAGGACTACTCAACCAATACAAGTTTATTGACACGGAAAACAAGCTAGAGTTACTGTGATTCTGATTCTATAAGCCAGCAAGTACGCCTCCAACTCCAATGCACACATCGCTGCATGCAGCGGTGCATGCAAACAAAGAGTTATCTAGTTTCCGGTCTCAGTCTCATCAGCAGCGGCTCCATGGCCACCACGTCCTCCATGTCCTCCGTGGCCTCCATGTCCATGATCGTTGCCGTAGAACCCAGCAGCGTCTTGAGCAGCGCCTCCATGGCCACCACGTCCTCCACGTCCTCCATGTCCCCCGTGGCCACCATGTCCATGATCATTGCCATGGAAGCCAGCAGTTTCTGCATTTATTAAACCTCTAACGTTATCATGAAAACTATAGATTTCACTATATCATTGTTTTCAATATATTATTGTTGAGATTGGTTATGCGCCTTAACTATTTATAAGAACGTTCAAATCACAAGTTGATCAAAGTACATTAAATGACATATAAGAGCTAGCTTTGGGATTAACATATTTAGCTAACACAAAATGAAAGAAACTCACGAGTTGCCTCAGCTAGCTCACGATGAGCTGAGACGACCTCGGAAGAGATGAGGAGAACAGCAAAGAGAAGGCTAATAAGAAGAAGATTGTTTGAGAATGCCATTTCTCAGTTGATTGCTGATTTACGTTTATGTGATATCACTGATATGTAAGAGTGAATGATTTTTGGAGTGAACTTAACGTAGCTTAGCCTCTCTATTTATAGACACGTTTTGATATCAGAGAGCGGCAGAAAAGTGAGCAATTGATAAAGCGAGAAAGAATTAACTAATTTATTATCAAAGAATAGAGTCGGCAACTTTTTTACATTTTGAAAAAGATGGCATAAACAAGTTGTTTATGGAAGAATGCTTTATTAGGTTTAAATTTGCTGATGATAAGGTTTGAAGGAGTACGTCTCTATTATAAGTTTATAACACAATTGAAGTCCACAGAATCAATTATATCACATCGATTAAGATTTTTTAAAGAAGACAAAGTTAAAGTAAGAAATACATAACCTTCGTCAAGAACAATTTGTAACCAAAGTGAGAAGCTATCAGTAATTGCATGCATCTACCACTTAATTAAGATCTTTGAAATACAGAGAAATAAAGTATCGGTAATTTCTCAGTGGGTTCTTTCATCAAATGTAAAGAAATAAGGCAGAGACGTGCGGCCGCAGATTTCAGATCTCGAGTGGGTTTCGGTAGAAAGGTAGATATCGATGCTGAGGCGGATCGTAGTTACGGCAAACCCAGCGGCTGCTGGGCAAGAATCAATGGGTATGGCTGACACTTATGATATGCTGGGCAAATTTTATTTTGGGTATGGCCGTATGGGCGTATGGCAATTGGCAAGCAATCAACAGAATTGGCTTGTCTACATGATGAAGAAGACGAATAATTTGTAAACGTATATTTTCAAACGTTTGTGAAATAAATAATTATATTTCTTTTGACATTGTGAATTTTTCAATAAACAAACTTATCATTATCTTTATTATTCATCAGACTCTTCAGTATATATTTATATTTCATTGGTTAATTGAATTATTACATTTGCTTTGACTGATATATTAACAAAGCTCTCTGACATATAAAATAAAATATGATTTGCTTTATTTTTATTTTTATTATTATATATCATACAACTAAATATCAAAAAATCAAGTCTAGGTCCTAGTCCCTGGACTTCTGCCTAGCGTCTAACACTTTTCATAGCCTTTGTCAAAGTTGAAACCACATAACCGACAACTATTAAAAGGAAAAGTAACACATAAACATGTCACTTGATGTTTTACTGTTGATGTTAAATAGCACTTTTAATTTGCAATTCTTATCGATCCCTTATAAATTCTTAATACATTTTCAAACAAAAAATACAATAGTTTTAACTATTTTGTTAAAAAAAATCCGCTGACCTACCTTTTAAACTCTATATCCGCCACTGTAAAATCGATAAGAACAAATCTGAATTAACATCATGAGTAGTCTAGCACTATCATAACCAAGGAAGTGTTCTCAATCGATATCTAGTCCTTTTTCGTATTCTATTTATATTCGTTAGTAATGACTAAGAAAAAAATATCTACCCCATATGCGATCTGTTGCTGATAGGAGTATTGTTAAATTGAAGTTCACAAAGAATGAGTTGTTCAATTTGGCTCCAACCGACCGCGTAAAAACTAAGTGTTTAATTGGTCTTTTTCAGCTCTAGTCCGTTTATCCTGGTTATGGAATTGTAGTAAGCCTCAAATTTTCTTTAATTGATTTTCTGAAACGATTGTCATGGCGTATATAGCAAATTAAAACTATAATTACACTATAAAGTATAAACTCAGCAAATCAATTAACTGGATTATAGATATACTCGATCACAACACAACTGAGCTGATTCGAGGATTGAGTTTAAGAAGATAAGATTGAAAGTTTTGTAGACCACTCAACCAATACAAATTTATTGAATAGCAAACAAGCTAGCTAGCAAGTTATCACGTCCCGTTTTCGGGAGTGTCAATCGTGGGCGTCGCTGGTTAAATGAACATCAGTCATATGTGGGATTTGCTCCAAGATTAAAAGTGTGGGAGATATATGGATGCTTCTTCCGAGGGGTTCAAACATGCCGACCCGGTTCAATTCGGAGAGCTTGTCACTAGTCAGGGACTTAACGTCGAAGAGGCGAGTTGGCCGCCCTACACACAAGTTGGGGTCTGGAGCCGATTCCCTGATGAGCCCAAGGCAAGGCGAAACCAGTGCATTGCCCAGTTGAATAAGGCTGGCTCCATGGGGATAGAGCGCCTCATGGACCAAGTGTGGCAGCCGAATGGCTAGGTCCGTGACAAGTAGTATCAGAGCCGCCTCAACATCATTGTCGTTGTGTCGCCAAGCACTCACACGTGTCGCCGTGTCCCCAAAATACGGGAGGCTCCACGGGGGAGTTGAGTAGGCAGGGTCACCTCCGAAAGGGAGGACCGAACGAGAAGATCCGTGGCAAAGTCTAGGACAAGAGATCCGGCGTGAAGTCATTGTTGGGCGATCTTTGGGAACTCCTTTTCGTCGCTCTAGGCAACGCGGGTGTACAAGGGATATGCGGGCCGTAAGTGGGGATGCCGTGTACGAGGACGTACACCAAGTTTGGTGGGGGAGGATGTCACATCCCGTTTTCGGGAGTGTCAATCGTGGGCGTCGCTGGTTAATTGAACATCAGACATATGTGGGATTTGCTCCAAGATTAAAAGTGTGGGAGATATATGGCTGCTTCTTTTGAGTGGTTCCGACATGCCGACCTGGTTCAATTCGGAGAGCTTGTCGCTAGTCGGGGACTTAACGTCGAAGATACGAGTTGGCCGCCCTACAGACAGGTTGGGGTCTGGAGCCGATCCCCTGATGAGCCCAAGGTAGAGTGAAACCAGTGCATTGCCCCATTTGATAAGACTGGCTCCATGAGGATAGAGCGCCGCTGAACCAAGTGTGGCAGCCGAATGTCTAGGTCCGTGACATAATGCATGTTTTGTCCACCCTAATACTCTTGCAGCAGCAAAGGATCGATCATCATCTAGTTCTCGGTTTCGAGTCCATGGCCTCCCCCTCCCTTTCGTCCCTTGCCTCCCTTTCCTCCATTTCCTCCATTTCCTCCGTTATTTCCTCCCTTTCCTCCCCCATTTCCTTTGACGGTTCCACTATTTCTGTTATCTTCATGCGAAAAACGTATTTTAAAGGTCAGAGAGGAAAAGAAAAGACTAATTAAATTATATTAATTCTAATTAGAATAAATCGCTCTGTATATCCATGCATGCTCAGCTATTCACAAATTCATTATTACAGGAAAAAATTGCATGTAACTGTAAGAAAATTAATACTCCAGATCTAAAATTTACCATCAATTACAACCGTTCTCTCAGATAGATCACGTTGAGCCGAGACCTCAGCAGTGATGAGGAGAACGGCAAAGACAACAAGAAGAATAGTCTTTGAGTACGCCATTTCTTAGTTGATTGCTTAAACTATATATATATATATATATATATATATATAGATATATATATATATATATAGTCCCTATCCAGAGTGAAGCTTCATTCTGGAATTTCAGAGTGAAGTTCCAATTTTGACACACTTTTCGGTCAAATTTTTTCAGCATAAGCGATTCAATATTTAGTTATGCTATTCAAGATCATCTATACAAAATTTCATCTAATTCGGATATCGTTAAGGTATTGAAATTAGATTAAATCAATGAATGAATTAAAACTGTTCAACGTGAACCGTTCGTGTAAATCTCAATTTTGAAAGCTCAAATCATTGTCAAATTGGATGAAATTTTGTATAGATGATCTTGAATAGCATACCTAAATATTGAATCGATTATGCTGAAAAAATTTGACCGAAAAGTGTGCCAAAATTGGAACTTCACTCTGAAATTTCAGAGTGAAGCTTCACTCTGGATAGAGACTGTATATATATATATATAAGAATTGGAGCCCACTTAAAGAAGATTTTCAGCAAAATAATTGATAATCCAGTCTTAAACTTTTTTTTTTTTAACTGACAGTCTTAAACTCTTAATCACATATGCAGATATAGATCACATTTTAAGCGATGTATGTGGAAAATTGACTGTAATTATATAAATGCCTAATGATTTTCGAAATTCTTGTCATTGCCGACCTTCCAGCAAACTGTACCAGATAAATTGACTGCTACATATCTTTCTCAAGTAAATTAGAACAAAGGTGAAGGGAGTTTGTAGTATTAATTGGTAGGCTTTTCAAGCTACTTGACTGATATTTGTAGTAATTTTACCGTGTAAGACATTTGACATGTTTCAGTCTTTGGTGATCTGTCGCTCTTTCACATGTTTCACAGTCTTTGGTGAATTGTCGCTCTTTCATCATCAATTGACTTTAAAAATTACATATACAAATGAATATCAAGGCTAGCTAGCTAGATACAAAAATTATTCTTGGAAGCTTCTTCTAATCTTGTTAGCTAAAACAGTTGTTCTTATTTTTCTGTAATTAACCCCCATGCATTCAGCTACTATAGACCAAACCAATTAGACACGGTAAACAAAGTGTACTCATAAATAACGGGAAAAACAATTAAGAAAAACAAATATGCATGATCACTTTCTTTAGCTAATTTCTCCCACTCCCACGCTCATCAGGTGTGTAGAAAAATTCAAGAATTTAATTAATAATTTTTTTTTTCAACAACCAAGTAAACCAAGCTATCATAAAGTCGGTCATTGATATACTAGATAGGTAGCCATCAGAACTTCAGAAGGAACCCAGTAAGTTGGGTCATATGTACAGCCAACACAAATCAAATGTGAACGCTTTTGTATAACTATTCCATTGATTGGTGATTAAAAATGTAAATTAATAAATTGGTCATTCCACACTAAAGAGTTATAAGTGATCGACTTTCAGTAGTGCTTCGACTTAATTGTTTCCCGATTGAAGTCATGATTGGGTTCAAAATGAACCGTCTGATCACATTTCCAAACTGTTAATGAAAATAAGATGACAAGAGACTTCTGAGAAAAAAAATATGACAAGGGATTATGGGAAGACACCATAGCTCCTTGAACGCCCAAACGAAAACAGGCCTACAAGAATAAGATCTAAGAATATATACTTCTCACATGTTTCTTTAAATCCGATTAGGATTCCGACCACCAAATTCACTGCAAATGAAAGTAACGATTGCCGGTAGGTTAGAATTGCTTGTCCGACAGCAAATAGATTTATAAAAATTTACGAATCGACCGGTTTCCTCCAATAATTATTTACCCCTAGCCAGGTTCAACGAGACGGGTGAGCTAATGAGTAATGAGGATAGAATCCCACCACAGTAAAGGATTCGTAAAGAACGAACTAGGATATATAGGATTTTACTATTTTTCAGCTTAAAAGCGGCAGTAGATGAGAGGTTTCCAATGATAAAAAATTTCGACGCTATCTCTCTTCTCTATTTTATGAATTCATCAATCACTGCGCTTATATGAAGACAGTCGTACCGGACCTTCTTGAAAAAGCTTCTATGGACATGCAAGTATTTCATGTATTACTATTAGATCGAAAATTCTTCCCTCCACTCACTTGACCTACGTGGCACAAGCCGAACCACATCCTTCAGACAGATGTGACGTTAGTCAAATACAACCGCTATCGTTTGTTTTTAGATACAAGTGGTCTGATAAAAAACACAAAAGATAAGAATCTTTAGTAGTGGAGACCAGCGAGCTTTCTGCTCCTTCTAGCTCTTAGTAACAACAACAAGCACTCGTCCTCGTCGTCGGAAAGAAATTTGTCGACAATTTCTTATTTATTTACTTTATGTCCATATGTTACGAGTCTTTTTTTAATTATGATCAAACCATGATTATTTATATTATTTTGATTACAATATATTATATCTGTATTAATTTTAATTTTTTGAATAACTTTTAATTTTAGTTGTAATTCATATTTATTTTTCTATGTTTATTGGGTACCTACACCCTTGAACAACATTTTGCTTCTTTTTTTTTCCTATTAGAACAACGTTCTATGCACATTTTGCTTTGTTTTTATTTTCGTATGGATCTTTATTTTATGTAATTATTTATAGTTTGATATTATTTTCTTAATTAATATAATTATTCCTTCATGCATCGTTAAAAAAAAGTTAAAAAGTGAAACACCATGACCCATAACTAACCTATTTACGCAAGTAAGACCTGATTTAAATCAACAATAACCCATATTCTAACCTAGAATATTTGTGGTTGCACTCAAACCTTGGTTGGGCTGCCTACGTACCATTTAAAAAGGATCAAGTCATTAGTAATAATACAGTTAGGTAAATCCAATTAATTAATCCTTACTCTCTAGGACGAAAATAAAAACAATCCAACGGGTGGATTTTCACGATTTACAATCCAGCAATCCGTATTCTCGGTAAATCTTAACAATTCTTAACTTTAACGATTCAATCTCACAATCTATTCATGAATTCCCTACACCGAGAGGGTTATTTTACATCCCAAAACTCGGTCGGATTCCAACGCCACGCGCTGCCAGCAGTGGCGGTGCTGCCACTATTCCAGTGACCTCTGATCATCACCAAATGTCATAACCACAATCAAAACGACATTTCTAACAACTTTCTAGTTCACAACAAAGTCTAGTTTCAAGCCTAAACAGTCCAATTTCAACCAAACCAAAAACCCCAAATTTTCAAACCCTAGAATTCAAATTCGTTGATTCTCTTACCTCGATGCGAGTTGGCTCAATTCCTTTGGAGGGTTTGATACACGACTCCTTACGCTCCTTTTTGGTACCAGTTTTGCAGCCTATGGTGATGGGAGGAGGGAGTTCCGACGAAAGGAGTGATCAGCGGTGATGAAGTTTCCAAGCGACGCCGCACCTACAAAGCGGCGAGGTGGGGTCGGCCACCAACCCAGATCGACGGAGGGTGGAGCTAGCTCTCAAATGGGACCGATGCGCTAGTCTGGAGTGGCCGGACGACAGCATTCCGGCGAGGAGAAGGCAGCGGGGACGAGCTCGGGAAAACGGGGTTTTTCTCCCGATGAACAATGTCGCCAAAAATTTGAATTTCTTTGCTTCTTTTCTCCATTTAGTCTGATTTTTACCCATATTTATACTATTTTTCAAAATGTCCCCATACCCTTTTTGATTCATAACGTTTTCATACAAATTCTGATTTGCCCTTGTCGTGTGTCTACGAATTCGTATCGACGAACTCTACAACTTTTGTGAATGAAGTTTTCTCGAAAAACTCACGCATCGAAAATTCAATATTTAGACTCTCTATACTTAGTATGACTCCCAATAAAAGCTAAAAGTAAAATCGTACGGGTAAAAGGTCGGGGCGTGTCAATTCTCTCCTCATAAAAATTTCACCCTCGAAATTTACATACTTGACAAAAAGGAAAAGGGTATGGTTTCCTCCCCTAATCTTTTGTCTCCCAAATTTTAAATGATGACCTCCCACGTCATACACACATCAGAGGGTGATCCCACTATGCCTCGATCCAATAAAACATACATCTCAGAATACGATTATTGTTCTATATATATATATATATATATATATATCGGAATGAGTACCTCTTTATAAAAGAGTTTGACACGAAATATCCACTGAATAAATATTGAATATTTCTAAAAATTGGGGATACCCCGCAGATCACATACCAAGCACCTCGACGATTCCTGCGATATCCTAGCGCGACTCCTACATACCTAAACTACCCTGATATACTATAAATCATTCAATCTCAACTCAAAAGATTTCCAAAGCCACATGAGATCCATTCTCTAAAAGTGACACCAAAGGTTAAACAAAATCAATCGATCAATTCTTTAAACGATACTCTGTTCCATACTTAAGCAATGCCAACAGGCCACGCAGTTCGCTTCTATGTTCTCATTACGAGTACCAACTAATTCTCTTTTATCAACACCACTAAAGCTATTAGAAATCTCTAGCTTTGATAAACTAGCAAGAATCTTTCATTATCAAGTTAATGTCTCTATAGTTTGAAATCCATAAGTTCTAGGTTGAAATGCGCCAGTTATTAACGGTGGTAGCGACGCAACTAGTGGCCAACGGAAATATGTCACAACCAAAATTTTGACCAAATTACCGAATTAAGAATATGAGGGAATGGGTAACAAGTATTTACTATTAATACACCGAGAATAGTCCCCAACTGTCCACACCAAGAAATTTATTTAGATAAGTAAAGACTCGTCGGAAATATCACACTCAACCTTGAGCTTTTCAAAGGGACACGATAGCAAGGAAGTTACCCTAAACATCTCGTTTCACGAGGAATCACTAAAATATAAATTAACCAAAAAATCAAACTCTCAAGATCATTTGGCCCCCAACGAAAAAGACACAAGTCCATGAAGATCATGACCTCCCGGGTCAAAACTGAATCAGTAAGTGGTCCTACCACACTACGATCCAATAGAAATAGATCACAAAATACAAGTATTGTAATACGTATTAAAATACGTACTACCCTTATTACTCCACACAATAGACAAGCTAGAACTCGAAATACCTCTCGAATCAATACGAAAAATTTCCTTCTAAGAGTTCTCAACTCATAATTCATTTCTAAATAATTGATGGTGTCACATTGATCCGTTACTGTGAAGCATAACATTCAACCAACATGACCACTATCAAAAGAGATTACCAAAATAACCTAACATCTACGGCGAGTCGTGCGAGACCCTTATCAAATGAGGCATACCAAAATTTCAGCATAGTCTCTCCTGAAAGTAGCTAACCCTACCTGCACAACAACGACACTTCTAATAATAACAAAACCACCACAACACCTAGAGCCATCTGCTCCTCCAGTCAAAACGGCATCCACATCATTTAGAACAATTTTCAGGCATCAACAATAACAAATCACAACCTATAAAATTCATAAGTTGTCCATCACATTATGAGGCGTTAGGACACATAACATCGATCGACCCTTGGAGCTTTCCACTCCTCTTAAACCACAACCGCCCAACGTAATTTACGACAACAAGATTCATTAATCACGTAAAATATAATTCCCGAGAATCTCATTGCTGAATAAATTACTAAAATATCGGAACTAACTTATCAATTTCTGAGATTTCCAATCGCAGATAAATATCCGACGAATAATAGAAAATAAACTAGCCCCGCTAGTCTCCATAAAGTGATAATCATAATATAGAAGTAGACTAGTCCCACTAGTCAAAATAATAAATCAATAACAGAAACTGGACTAGCCCCGCTAGTCAAAGTGATATCTCAAGTCATAAATGTAAACTAACCCACTGGTTAAAATAATATTATCATGCCATATAATGAGGACTAGCCCCGCTAGTCTAGATAAATCATTAAGAATAGCTAGAAGCCGACTAGCCCCGCTAGTCAAAACAAATATAACAAATAATAACAAGAAATGGACTAGCCCCGCTAGTGAAATAGGATAATCGGTAAAAAGTGGACTAGCCCCGCTAGCCTGAATTGAATAAATAAGGATAACAACTGGCAAGTGGACTAGCCTTGCTAATCAAATAAAATAAGAAGTGCCATACAATATGCATGTCGGGAAAAATATATACATATATAATCTCAAGTTCTCAATATCGTCACGTTACGTTTACAGAGAGGGTATTGAATTGTCATGTCATTGTCAACTATACAACATCGTCTCCCAGGCAGAAAAGTGATATAGTATGCTAGCATAATCATATCAAAGTGTATGGCCTCAAAAAATAATGAGTGAACTAGCCCTGCTAGTCACAATATAATAAATGAGAATAATCGTAAAAAGATATATCATTTTTATCCGTTGATCATGCCCATTTTTATATTGTCAAATGAGAGGATACCAGAAAGAATTGAATATGATTATGCATGCCCCCTTTATAGGATTAAATGAGAGGATACCGGAATAAAATAGAAAATCATTATTATATGTTGATCGTACCCCTTTTATATAGTTAAAGAAGAGGATACTAGAATAAGAATAGATAGAGCGAGTACGGTTCCCAACCGTACATATAAATCTCAATATCAAATAAGAGAATTCAAAGAAAAATAATAATATAATCTGACATGTCCCACATGTCGCAATATAAGGAAATAAAACAGTTAATATTATCTCCCGGAAATCCTATTTCCGAAATATTCCATTAACCAAAGCCAAGGGACATTAATCATATATGAAATTCAAATGAAACATACACACCTAGAAATCCCATTTCATAATAAATATTCATCAAAATTTTCCGCGGATCCCATTGTCGGATAAATGTAGACAAAATCCAAAGATATTAACTAAGGCGTTAAATAAATCTCATATTCATTTTCCAAGTCAAATAAATGGAACTTTATAATTACGGTTTCCAACCTAAATAAATGAATAAAAGGACGTATACTCAAATAAAATTCACGAGATTCTCATTCCCAGCAACACTCACTCAATTTAATTATTCACAAGCCGTTATTAATCAATAAGAAATAAAACTCAATATCACGCCAAAATTTACTAATTAACATAATTGATATTTCACATCTCTAATCACAGAATCACTACTTTAAATGTACGATGGCCCGAGCGTTGAACCTAAACTCTTATACCAAATGAAATACCCTGACCCAGAACTAAGCTATTTACACAAGTAAGACCCGATTTAAATCAACAATAACCCATATTCTAATCTAGAATATTTTTGGTTGCACCTAAACCTTGGTTGGGCTGCCTACGTACCCTTTAAAAGGGATCAAGTCATTTGTAGTTCAATACAGTTAGGTAAATCTAATTAATTAATCATTGCTCTCTAGGATGAAAATAGTAATAATCCAACGGGTGGATTTTCACGATTTACAATATGGTAATCTGTATTCTCGGTAAATCTTAAAAATTCTTAACTTTAACGATTCAATCTCACAATTTATTCATGAATTCCCTACACCGAGAGAGTTATTTTACATCCCAAAACTCGGCCGGATTCCGGCGCCACGCGCCGCTGGCAGTGGCAGCGCTGCCACTGTTTAGTTTCTAACAATTTCCTAGTTCACAACAAAGTTTAGTTTCTAGCCTAAACAATCCAATTTCAACAAAACCAAAAACCCCAAATTTTCAAACCCTAGAATTGAAATTCGTCGATTCTGTTATGTCGATGCGAGTTGGCTCAATTCATTTGGAGGGTTTGATACACGATTCCTTGCGCTCCTTTTGGTACCAATTTCACGGCCTATCGTGGCCCGAGAAAAGGAGCGATCGACAGTGGTGAAGCTTCTAGGCGACGCCGCTCCTACATGGTGAGGAGGTGGGGTCAGCCACCAACCCAGATCAACAGAGGGTGGAGCTAGCTCTCGAATGAGAGCAGTGCGCCGGTCTGGAGTGGCCAGATGACGGCGTTCCGGCGAGGAGATGGCGGTGGGGTCGGGCTCGGGAAAACGGGGTTTTTACCCCTGATGAACAGTGCCGCCAAAAATTTGAATTTCGTTTTCTTCTTTTCTCCCTTTTTTAATGATTTTTACCCATATTCATACTATTTTTCAAAATTGCCCCATACCCTTTTTGATTCATAACGTTTTCATACAAACTCCGATTTGAGTTTGACGCGTGTCTACGAATTCGTTTCGACGAGCTCTACAACTTTTATGAAGGAAGTTTTCCCGAAAAATTTACGCATCAAAAGTCAATATTTAGAGTCTCTATACTTAGTACGACTCCCGATAAAAGGTAAAAGTAAAACTATAAGGGTAAAATATTTGGGGCGTTTCAAAAAAAAGAAGAGATGAGAGAACATGCATGTTCGATGCGACCTTGAAGGGACCTCAAGTATAGAACTTACAAGCGTGGGTCTTGGGAGAAAAATATTAGACCAGCAAATGGTTTTACACAAGGACTGAAAAATCGAAATTATCGTTGATATTTCGGCGATAATTTCGTTTTTCTCGCCTTACGATATATCTTTCATATACCAGTATAATTTCGTCCGATATTTTTGAAATTTCCCGATATATCGCGATATTTTCGAAATTATTGGGAAATATCGCGATATATCCACGTTCTGCCACGTGTCGCCACCACAAAAAAAATTCAAACATGATTTTAAGGGGAATCGAACCCCTAATCACATGGTTAGGCACTCTATGACCTTACCATCTCAACCAATTCATGTTATTGTTTTTTTTATGCAATTATTATGATATATACCATCTTACAAAAAACATTTGATAAATTGTCTAATCCCAACTAATTTTATTAGTTTCTTTTTTCCTTCCTTATTATTCAACTAAAAGTCATTGTTAGCTAATTTTTAATTTCTTTCCTTTGTTAACTTTACTATACTACAAATACATAAAAAGATGTAATGCATTGTCACCACTACTATTTCATTTGTTCTTCTTAATATGTTTCTTCCACTTACCTACTATCATATAAATTGATGATGAATTTATGAGAGAAGCTCAACAATGCATTATTCACTATATTCTTTTCAAGTTAATTAGATGTTTATATTTTAAAATCAATTTTTACGAATTCTCGATGGTTGCTCTATCTCAAATCACTACAACTCCTTATAGACTAAAAAATTCTACAATATTTTCTTATAAAATATAGTAGAGAATTGATTAAAGAAACATCTCTTAAAATTACATCCATAATTTCCATATTTTTATTTAAATTTCCATCAATTTTCTCAATTATTTTTCAAGATCGATATTTCCCCGATATTTCCGTCGAAATTTCCATTTTTTGAAGCCTCGATATATCCGTAATTACCGATATTTTAGTCCTTGGTTTTACATACATGTGCATGAGTGAGTTAAATCTAAAAATGGGTTAAAATTAAAATTAGAAGAAAATATAATATATTGTTGTTATTAAAATTATATAGATAACTATGGTTAGATCATAATTAAAGAGAGACACGTGTCATTTATCTAGAATGTGGGCAGATAAATTGTGGTCGGCAAATTTGTTTCACCTCCTCGTCCATCACTTGCTTCAATTTCATGACCATTATTCTACTTAATCTACTCACAGTGTTCTTAAATAGTTAAATGACTTACCAAGCCTTCTAATTCTCTTCAGAATTATTTAATTGAAGAAGATGATGATGTAGATCTTAAATGAGGAAGCTTATAATTAAGCAGAGTTCAAGATAAAATTCCACAAACATTAAAGAGAGTTTAGGATTATGGAATAAATTAAAGAAAAATTAGATATTTTGATACTTATATTTAAAATAATTATTATATACAATGTAGGACATGGTTACAGTAGGGAAAGAAATTGGTTAAACTAGAGTTTCATAATTTTTTTTAAACGATGTAATATTCAAAAATTATAATAAATAAATCCATATTTCAAAAAATTTACGAATTTACTATGTTCTCATGGTATGCACTCTATCCTATTATTTAATAAGAATATGACCATTTGTCACCGGGTGACACTGTTGTTCTTAAGAATGTAGAATGAAACACAATATTAAGTAACTAGATCCGGACTCAAACGTTATCTTATATAGATGATTTTTTCTACCGTGCACATATTTCACGATATTAATGACCTCATAGGCACATGTGACGCGTTCTAAGCCGCATATGTGTCCAACTTTTAAAGTGTTGACGTTCTAAAAGGATTTCACAACATAAATAGAGACCTTAAAATTAAGTCTGGTGCTCAAGAAAGTCTCCAAAAAATACAATGTACCATGGTAAGGCGCTATGAACAGTTATATAATAATTTAAAAGAATCTTTTAACCTTGCAACACAGTTGTCGTTGGGAAGGTAGTAGGTTACATACGGTTGACCGCGTGGATTGAATCCTTAAAAATAACGAAAGTAGGTGAAATTTTCATTGTTTACATATTTCCATGTTGTGATCACATCCTACGGTCTGTATATGGAAAATATTTTCCTATACGCTTATGCCCTTAGAGGGGTAGAATGGTATAAATGATCAAGCGTATTGATTGAGACTCAAACGTTACCAAAATGTGAATTTTTTAATGCATTAAATATATCCTATGGTCGGGTTTCTAAATTTAGTTCACTCAATGTAGTTTTTATTAAAACATATACATTTGCAAATAACTTAATATATAAATTATACAACATTCGTAGCACATTATGATTCATGTGACTAAAATTTACTGTATGAAGCATTCACCATTAGTTGTGACCTTGATACTGAGACAAGACCGTGGTTGAAAATTCACCTATTTTCACCGTCTTTTAGGTCTCGATCTACGTAGCTAACCCTATGTAATATATTATCTCTCTAAAGGCAATCGTGACACGTGGTAAAACAATATCTTGAATGTTTACTTGTGGGTAGAGCATATTATCATGAAACTTTGATAATTTTTGTAGAAATATTTTGAGCATCAGAGCTAGTTTCAATTATTTTTGAATAGACATCGAAAACTAATTTAAAGTCAACCTAGGGACATGTGGTGCATTCCTGGCTGCGACACATGTCCACTAATTTTCTATTATACGTAGATTTCAATGTAGTGATGACATCATAGGGTCGATATTTTCAAATTTTATTTCAATATAGTCGGTTTGGAAATATATATACTTACATATAATCTATGAAATAGGTTATACCACTTTAGTTGGTACATTGTGACACATTATGTTTCATGTGGCTAAATTTGACAAAATGAAAATTCAATCGTTGGATGTGATTGTTACACTGAAATGTGTTTATGGTTTAACATTTACGTACTTCCATCAATGATTAGGTCTCGATCATGAGGTAACATTTTATAACTTAAAAAATTAATGTAAAGTAAAAATTGACCGGCTTTTCATGCATTATTCATATGATTTTTCTCTAGTTGTTAGTTTCGAGTTTGAGTAGAGTAACATTAAGGGTACTGAAATTTACACTCCAATTTTTACAAACCACACTCCCAAAAATAATGAAATTTCCGGTTTGTCATTCACTTATTTAGCACCTTCCTACTTCAGTCCCTTTTGTAAATGGAGGGCAAATTAAAAATTTCCGTGGTTTTAGAGTGTGATTTGTAAAAATTGATTTGTAAATTTCAGCTTTCTAACATTAATTGATTTTTTTATATTTTAATTGTCTTTTCTTGTTTAGTAAGTAATAATTGTGATTATCAAATTGTAACACATTGGTGCAACTTGTTTATATATCATTGTCTATCATTAATTAATGTTGGACTTTAAAAATTTTATTTTTGCTCACATGTAATGAACGAGGTAGTCATGTTAAGAGCATCTCAAGGCTCCAACAGCTCATGTAAAACTCAAATAATCTCTATTCTAGAGGAAAAATAACATTTTTTTTTGTTCCAATAGCTCATGCAATGCATCCTTTATTATAGAGAAAGTGGGTAGAAAGAATGAAAATCTCTACATTTGTAAAATTCTCAAAACTTGTTTAATTCAACTAAAACTCTTAAATTTATTTTTTTTCCCTTTAGAATTTACTCTCTTTATCTTAAAAAGGAAAAAGTTAATAAAGTCAAAACTTTAATTTTCTATAATTTGAACAAAGATATAATATTTCCATATATTCACCAAATTATACAGAATTGCATTTAAGTTTGTCGAATAAAACATAAAAACTGTTGGAGTTGGTGACATTTTTTAATAGAAATTTTGTGATTTTCTCCTTTATAATAAAAAATTTATATAAGAGTTGTTAGAAATGCTCTAAGTAGACATAATGACATTTCTTATTACTAAATAAATCACAGTTAACAAATTTATTTTTAACCTATTAATATATCAAATGAATAATTATTCACTGTGATAAAAAAATGGATATAGATTGATTAGTCAACTCTGAGAGATGACAAATAGTGCTTGAAAATTCTTAATAAGGTACGAGCGCATATCGCAAGTTTCCTCTTGTCCAGCTTCAATAATTACATCATTATTTTTTACTCAATTATAAGGGAGGGATTCCTTTGTTAGCAAAATCTCAATTGACCCAATCTTTTACTCAATGTCTACATGATGGTGTATTAGAATTTTACTTTGTTAAGTGTGACAAGAACGTGAAACATTGTCATACGGGTAATTAAGCAGTATGCTAAGGGTGTATTAATAAATACTAATTAAAGTAAACTATGAATATTTAATAACATACATGACTCCTTTAAAAAAAATAACATACATGATTTTTAATTTACCTTAATACCCCTTATTCGTATGTACGACCACATTGAGGACAAATAAGTAATTAGCAAATAATATTGAAATGATATAATATATAATATCAAAAGAGGCACATGTCATGCAGACATGCTAGTAGATCCATTTGTTACACCCGTGCCTTTTTTTGTCCTCCAAAGTGTATGTTAACAGCGTGTACGCTGTGAAAGTCCACATGGGTGGAGTGAAGAAGTTCCTCTATTAGATACATAAATTGTTGTCTCTATTGGAAGCGCCGTTGCCGCCGTACACTATAGTACGTTGCAACTTAATTCTCACATTATGGCTATATGTACGTCACGTAAACCTCTCTATCTATATGTACGTCACTTCACTTAGTTTTTTTTTAAACCTCTCCACTTAAAATTGTTATTACGTACGTACCCAGTTAAAAAATACCATATATATTTCCTGTGAATTGCAAAATATAATGGACATGAATTCAGCCAATAAAGTAGAAAATAGGTAGTGCGTACTAAAACAAGTAGATCCGAGGATCGAATTACAGAGATATGCATGAATGAAAGCTTGTAGACTACTCAATCAATACACATTTATTGATCAGCAAAGAAGCTAGCTAGTGCATGCTCCCATCCTAATACTCTTGCAGCAGCATGATGATTATCATATATCTAGTTCTCGGTTTCGAGTCCATGACCACCGTGACCTCCGTGTCCTCCACGTCCTCCCTTTCCTCCATGTTGATAGCCACCATTGCTTCCTCCTCCGTTGTATCCTCCGTTTCCTCCCCTGCCTCCTCCATTGTATCCTCCGTGTCCACCCCTGCCTCCCCCGTTGTATCCTCCGTGTCCACCCCTGCCTCCCCCGTTGTATCCTCCATTGCCTCCGTGGCTATATCCCCCTCTGCCATCTTCATTCGAAAATATATTTTAAGGGTCAGAAGGGAAGATAATAGATGATGTACTGAATTCTATTTGTAAAACTACCCGCTTTACATATGCATGCCTCATGATTGATTTATACATGAATACATTAATTTTAGGAAATTATACAGGCGATCCAGCCAGTCGAAATTTACCAGTAGTAGTTGGAGTGGTTGACTCAGTTAGGCCACGATGGGCTGAGACCTCAGCAGTGATGAGGAGAACGGCAAAGGCAACAAGAAGCATAGTCTTTGAGTACGCCATTTCTGATCAGATGGTTGCTTACAGTTTGTACCAATGAAATGTAATGCAAGAGGTTATTGCTCTTGGAGTGAAATTAGCGTGGCATTGCGCTCTATATTTATAAGCACTAGCTGCAAGAGAGTGAGAAGATCGAAAGAGTGAGTGATGAGCGACAGAAAAGTCAGAGATCGAGATCAATTTGTGAGCCCTACGTGTTTAATTATTTTTGTCGTTCTGGAATGGGAAGCAATATACGAACATGATACGTATCAATAATGTTATTATCTTGTATTTATGATAATATGGATATACAGATAGGAGTGAGTTTTCTAGCTTAGAACAATTCAATTAATCATGTACGAATTGGAGTCCACGTACAGAAAATATCGAGGGAGGCCATTGCATGAAAGATAATTGATTTGACCAAAAAAAAAGAAAAAAGATAATTGACACTAGCAGTCAGGCATGCATGCATAGATAAGATATCGACGAATACAGTATATGCATAGATAAGATTTCGACGTCTATGCATGCATGTGCATAGATAAGATTACAGACTAGTTGTACTCTAATGTCCTTATACCGTTACCGACCACCATTGAATTGTATACACTGACATATTTTTCTCAGGTAAATTAGAGGGAAGGTAAAAGAAGTTTGAAGAAAATTATAGCACGCAGTAATTAAATACCAATACAAGAAGAAAGAGACTTGCGATACAAACATAAAAAAGTTCTACATACATATATAAGTAACGTTTTGGACAAATCCCAACAGGGTAAACACTTCGAGGGATTTTTTTATTTTTATTTTTGGGTTTATTAGAACTACCCTTCATGCATGTGGAATGCGCAAGAGGAAGGGTTGCAAGAGAAAGGGTTACACTCATGTGTGCTTGATATTCTTAATAAATTAAGAAAACAAGTCATGAATCCTCATAAATGGTTTTTGAAAGAAACCACTTGGTTTATAAAAATGACGAAAAATGTCAAAATAGTCATTATACATCCCTTTGTTACCATCTCCAGATAGTTAAGAAGCTTGTAAGCATACTCACAATGATATATAGCACATGACTACTCATTCTATATGACACACTACTTATTTATCATACAATTAAGACTGAACATAACTGTACGACATTAAAAACTAAAACACATGAAGAAGCCTTAAGGAGCAGACCATGCCCATCTCCCAAGGCCTAGCCAAAACGCCTCAGCCCCGACCCAAATGTGTGAGGCCCGACACCAAGCCGAAACCCCTCGCCCAATCGGCAGTAGCAATCCCGACGTCGCTAGCATCAGCATCGGCCAACCTTTCCCCAGCACCAGCAACTAGGACCCAAAAGGATCACAGCACCGACCACCTAAGATCAACTGAGTCACAACCAAGAGACATGCACCACACAGATCCGTCACAATCCAGCCTCGAAACAACCTTTGGCCAACGCGCCCTTGGGCAGATTTGACAGTACCTTCCTTACGATCGATGCCCCTTGCAGACGCCGTCGCCATGATCGGATCCCAAAACTCCCATCACGGTCGGAGAATTCACCAAACAAGAGCCTCTCGCCGCCAAAACGATCCATGTTGAGATCCCTAGCATGGTTGCCAACCATGATCGACATCCCCCTTGCGAGCAGAACGAGGCCGCTAATCGAAACCCTAGGTTTTGCCTTCCCAGGTTGCTCAGAAGTATCCGGAGGCACCCGCATGAGAGAAAAATTTTAAGGTTCGCGGATCAAAATCTTTAGAAAAAAAATTAAGATCAATGAAAGAATGAACAGAAAATTACATCCAAGTATAAGACAAAAGATAAGAAAAAAAAACCTGTTATAATTTTTTTAAAACAAATAAGGACATTAACCCAAGCCCAAAAATGAAGTAGTCCCAAAATTGATTAAATAAATATTGTTAAAATACTCAAAATACCACTGATTTCATGATAATTACCATGCTACCATACCAACAACCGACAAGTTTCTCTCTTTTCTTTTCTAATTTATTATCGACAAATTCAAATTTTCGGCCAAACTGTCGATAATTTGGAGAAGTTTCAAACTACAAAGTTGTTCGTTACCTCATGGATTTTCATTTGAGTATAGTGAAGTATATATTTTGAGGATCTTTGAATTTTTTTTACTTTTGATCACTACAATTAGTAGTAGCAGTACCTAAATATCTGTAGTAGCAGCTTCTTAATTGAGTAGTAGTAGCTTGCAGTTGGCGGTAGCATGTTCAAGGTTTGCTAGTAGTAATGCTTAAAAAAACATAGCACAATAACATGATTTGAAAAGTACAAATGTAGTGGCAACTAAATATCCAACGAGTATAATAGCAACTAATTCCAGCAATGTAATAGCAGCTAATTCTAGTGAGTACAGTAGCAACTAAATTCAAACAATATAGTATAGTAGTATCTAAATTTCAGTTAATATAGTAGCAGCTAAATTTCAACTATGCAGTAATAACTAAATTCTAGTAATTAGTAGCAGCTAAATCCTAGTGAGTATAGTAGCAGCTAAATTTCAGCTATGCAGTAGTAGATAAATTCTAGTAATGTAATAGCAGCTAAATTTTATTTAGTGTAGTAGAAGCGTTGAAGAATAATTTGATTAAAAATGATAATAAATATTAGCCATTTGTAAATGTTCAAATTATTAATGTCTTATTAACACATGGCTACAAAAGAATAATTTGTCCTTATTAGCCTAATTGTAAATGTCATGTGATTTTTTGTGTTTTTGATAATTTTGTTTGTTAAGAAAGATTACTTTGGTAATTAAACGTAAGACACATGACAACAACAAAATAAATTGTCCTTATCTGCTAAAATATGTGCTTGTTAGTATAAAGACAACTTAGGGTAATCTATACATAATTAACATCTTAATATAGGACTTATGTGTCATTTCCTAAATATTGAAATTATGTGCTTGAGGCCTTTTTGTTTGTCATTCTCTTCTTGTGACATTTTTTATTTGGATTTAGTATGTTTAATTTATTATCTTGTCCATTCAACAATAAATCAAGAGAAGAAGAGTTAAATAAATCATAAATAATTTAAGTAGTTAAAAAATTTAACCAGTTAACCGTAAGTCAACTATCATTCTTATTTTATTAATAGAAGAATTATCATAAAAGTTTCTATTTTTTGGAGACCTGTCTATCGATGGACGATGCTCCGCGTAACAAATCTCTAAATTAACTTATGTGCATCGATCTATCACTCTAAGTCAAGGAAGTTGTTGGGATTCGGTTGATTAGTATCACATAATCTATTGCTTAACACTAGAAGGTCTCCCTTCCATGCATGATTTGATCTTCCACGTGAAACACCAAACACGTCGGTGATATAAGAGGAGGATTTCAAATTTTCAACACAGCAGAACAGACACGTATCGTCGGACTTTAATTCCGTAAGTAGGTGCCAAAAACCCTACAATAAATGTACGTCGCCGCAGAGTTTGAATAGGGAGGGCATTCACACTGTCGACAGTCAACTAGAGGGGCATTGGCTGATGCTTTTTCATCATTTCCCTTCAAAAGGGGGAACAAAAGAAGAAGATTTGGATATCGAAAAAGATTGCAGCGCTGGATAAGCTAGAGAGCCAACTCACCAAGCAAAGCATAGTAGCATACGTCCCTCGCTGCGTCACTTTGACACTTACGTATGGAAGCGGGGCCTCGATTTTGTTTTAACTTTTACGGATTGGAAACACAGTGTCTGACTCACTGCACGTTTGGTTAGTTGGTACCTAGACTGCATGGAATCGGAAGCGGGGACGTGGAAGTGAAGCGTTTGAAGCGTGGAATCGTTTTTTAAAAAAATTTCTTGGAAGCGGGGACGTTTCGGAAGCACAGAATAAAATAATATATAATTTAAAATATTAACATGTATATATAATATTACAAAAACAAAAAAATAGCAAATTCAAAGTCATTATCTGATTCATAGCAAATTCAATGTTATTTTCTAAGCTACACGGAATCAGAAGCGGGTACGTGGAAGCGAAGCGTTTGGAAACGTGGAAACGTTTTTTTTTTAAAATTATTTAGAAGCGGGTACGTTTTAGAAGCGTATAAATAAAATAATATATATATATATATTTATATTTATATTTATATATATCAGATCACTTACATGTGGAGAAAAACATATATTCTCCTTTGGCCGGTCGTCACTCTCAACCACCCAATTATAATTTATATTTTGTTAAATCTGGGTTATGTGTCACATTTCACATCACTCACATGAGAGAAAAAAATATACTCTCCTTTAGCCACCGAGGCAGAATGCCTCTACTCTTTTTATTTTTCTTTTCTTTTTATTTTCTGTTCTTTCTTCTTCCTTTTCCCCTACCAGAGAGCCCCGCTCTTTTATGCTCCTCCTTTTCCATAATGCAGCTCCACTGTCCAGCCTCCTCTCGTCGGTGCAGCAACCCAGAAAAACACTCATCTCTCTGCTGTTGTTTCGTCCATGTCTCCAACTCACTCAAGCATCTTCAGATAGAGGAGATCGGAGAAGAAGCAATTTTGGGATTTTCTGCAAATTTCGATCGATTTCTCAATCTTTAATGGACGTCTAGCTTGTGAGGTTGAGTCCTAGTTGTTTCATTCCTTTCTAATCCTTCCTTACATTGAATTTCATGGATTAGATATGAATTGGAATTTTTCCTCTTTTATGTAAATTTTGTCTTCCGTGGACGTTGAGTTTTCCGGTGAAACATCGACCTTCTGGTGCTCAACACTAATATTCAGAAGTAAGATATCCTCTTCCTCACGTTTTCAGTCCTCTTTTGATTCCAATTTCACAATTTGGAAATTGAATTGGGTTTGTCCCTGCGCTTCCTCTTTAATTGTGATAACACGCTTCCAAATTGGAACTGTGCGCTTCCACTGCGCTTCTAAAAACAACTTTTCCGGAATCGCGCTTCCGACGCGCTTCCGAGCGATTCCGATTCTAAAGCGGGACTCGGAGCAATGGTGAAGCTTCCGTGTTACGTAGGTTGGTACTGGTAATGATCACAGGGAGCTATCTCGTCATCAATGCTCTAATTAATATGAACTTCTCGAGTAGTAGTGTACGTTCCTCTATCTTGTGAATTTGAAGCCAGTTTATGTTTATGATGAGACTTACAAAGTTTCATTTTCTCTTAGAACACCCAATATGGTATAGCACGTATGTTATTTAGCTGCATGCCTAGCTTACTCAAATATATATCACTGTGTATTTGGCGTAGCTGTGACTTAAAAGAAAAATTGATTTATATTTATTTCTGAACATAAGTTACTGATAAGTAAAATAACTGAGTATTTGGTAAACAAACTTTTTATAAGTGACTTTTAATAACAAATATTGTGTCATAGTATTTGATAAACCCAAATTGACTTATACTTATATTCGTGAAATGACTGATTTGAACATCAAATAATTGTATGTCTTATTAACTTCCTATATACAAATCTCAGAACATTAATCAATCCAAATAGAAGAAATCATGGAGAATCAAATACAGTGAATATGAACATATTAGTAAAAGGATTCACCTCCTTGAAATGTTTGAGAAAAGCTCAATTAACCTAAATACAAGAAGAATTCATTCTCAAACCATTATTAGAAATAAACCCAATGTAAAACAACCGGACAATTTCTCAAACCTGCAAATGTCTATAGGTTCGTTTGAAGATAATAATAATCTACATCTAATAATTATGGCTTAGTTTGACATTGTTATGTTGTGAGTATAATTGGTTTTGAATTACTGTGAGCGTTTTGCTTTTTTGAGTGCTCCAAAAGCATCAGTGTGGCTTGTTCTCGGTTAATTTATAAGTTGGTTCGATCAGTTTAGGTGTAACTCGTCAGTCCCAGGTTCTTATACTGCTTCAGATTTTCATCAACTCAACTATGTACCTCACATTTTAGTCATTCGTGTTTATAAATTTGTTTTATTTCTCAAAATGCCGTTTGAAATTTTTTACTGCTTTATTTTGTTTGCATTAATAGCATTGTACTTGAAGAGGAGTTAGCTCTTATTCAATTAAATTTGGCAGCTAACTTAAACAACAATAAAAGAAAGGATTTGTCTATACTGACGGACACATGTTATGCTTTTCACTAACTCTACTACTCACAATGCAATTGAGGACGGCATGATTTATGAATGCATATATATTATATAACATGCATCAGTGTACTACTATAGAATTTTCAATGTAAGAGTAAACTTTTATGTGTGTTCCTTTTATATATCTTGTAGGGCACGGAAAACCCTATTGCTAGACAACCGATTTTAGTTTCAAGAAGAATATAATTGACAGTTAAATCAAAGGCATTCGTATGTTTTGTGTGGTTTTCATAAATGAACATTTTTGCGTTAGAATTTTCCGATCTTCATATGATGCGTATTTTTTATATATATTTCATATGATCAAGAAAGCGTGCAGAAAATCGTAAATTTAGAGTCGATGGAGAATAAACATACGTTGAACAAACAAAATATAATCCAAAGAATTAAGATGAATTAGGGGTTGAAGAAAAACCATTATACTCGATCGTAATCAAGTGCATGACCGCACGCCAATATATACTTATATAGTATATACTAGCTTGAGAGGACTTGGAATTATTCTTTGTTTTTCGAAAGTTCTTGAGAAGATGTCAGTTCTACACACTAAACCCTGCGCCACTCTACGTATACTTTCGTCATTCATGCATATATTGCCCCATACAGTTCCTGGGAAATTTTCTGGCTAGCTAAAAGCTGGTGCTTTCGATCGGAACAACCCAGCTAGGGTGAGTTCCTATTGCAAAAAAGAATTCGAAGTTGGTGCTTCCATAGAGAAGTTTACAATTACCTTATACAACATTAATTATATATATCCTTGAGCTGGTCCGCCATGTCTCTAGAATTTTGTTTAGGTGTCCTAGCTAGCTCTCGTATAATTATCCTTTTGCCACTCTCGATCCGATAGAGCTAGAGGTAGACAAAAACGCATGATCGAGTTCATTTAACATAAGGCGGATCATAGATAGTTCATGACATGAAGATTCAAGGATCGATCGAGTGAGAGTTTTGAGAACTGCTCATCCGACACACATTTATTATTTATTGCGAAACAAGCCACTACTGATTCCATATTAATTAATACTGCGGACGCCTGCAATGTTCACCACTACATGCATACGTACAAGGGGCCATCATCATCTAGTTCTCAGTTTCAGTCTCAACAGTGTGAGGTCCATGCCCTCCGTGTCCACCGTGTCCTCCATGTCCTCCATGGCCGCCGTGTCCATAGCCGCCGTGTCCATAGCCGCCGTGTCCATGACCATGTCCGTGGAAACTATCAGTGTTGGCGCTTTCTACACTCGAAACAATCTATGCGTTAGAGTAAAAGCGATAAAGAAACATAGTACAGTCAAATTATAGAACGCAGTTCAAGAGAAAATGAGAAACTCACCAGTAGTAGTGGTAGTCTCAGCTAGATTACGGTGAGCCGAGACCTCAGCAGAGATGAGGAGAACAGCAAAAGCAAGGGCGACAAGAAGAAAAGTCTTTGAGAATGCCATCTCGATTTTTCTTGATTGCTTAAGAGTATGTAGGAAGGTATGCAAGAGGTGATTGATTTCTGAGTGAAGTTCATGTTAGCACAGCCCTCCCTATTTATGGACTTCTTGGCCTGGAAGCACTGATACATCGAGTACGTACGTGGATGCAAAGTTCAAAATATCGATATCGGTAGATATATCGAATATATAAGAGATATATCGGGGATATTGGAAAAAATATATCGTTCATGTTCCGAAATTATTTATTTATTTATTATTAAATTACATATAAACATATACAATTATTAACTTTATCTAGTATCAGAAAAATGTTATAAGTGCTTGAAAAGACGCCGTTGGTCAACAATACTACAATACTTTGCCCAAGATATATGAGCCATATAGTACGAATTGTAATAGTTAAAATGATAGACATATATCTCTTTCGAGCTGCCGATAGTTTCTCTAAGAATGAGATGAAAAAGATAAATCCAACTTGATAATTGATCATATACTTCTTCAAACTGATCATAATCGTAAATATGATAACCAAATTGATAGTTTGACTTCATATGATTCGTTTGACGTCACACTATGCTCTTTTCTTTATCTGATGGAATACTTTGATCATCAATGACTCCTCTTATCCTCCTCCCGCACCTATTTTATTGCTGCGCACCAGGACCACCTGTTCTAGATCCATGATCCTCATCTTGGGTAGCATAATCAAATTTACTTTCACAAGTAAACTGCTCAAATCTTCTACATACATAAGATTGTCCATATTCAAACTTTGTATCTCCACCACATTATCAACTTCCACCACTACCATCAGAATTACCACCACCACCATCTGAACTATCTAGAATTGCTACGCCGCCTCACACACTAGCATTAACAGAATCATTTTCCGGGTCTCCAACTTCATCAAATAAGACCTTATTTACATCAATTCCAAAATCATTTACATTTTTTATGACGTGTGGAGGAAGTTGACATTTTCATCATCGAGGTCAAGGAGAGTACTTGTCACTGATATAGCTTGACTCTTAAGAGTTAAGACTTGAACTTTCACTCCTCATCCATATTTTATTTTACAAAAAATTAAAAATTAGCTGATTGAGGGACTATAAAAATGTCGTGATGTTCGTTTGGGGATAGGGATCTCAATAGCCGCCTTTTACTGAAAGGCTAAGTTCTACAAAATTCCTTGCTTAGCTTGATTCCTCCACTCTTCTAATCTTCTTTTTTATATCTCTCGAGGCTCAAGGTGATTAATTAATCAAAAACTTATATCCGAGAATTCGAGACATCCTCAAGTTGAGATAAAAAATTGTAAATAAAATTTTTCGGATATTTCTCTAAAAGATCGAAAATATATCAGATATATCGTAAATATCAGAAAAATATCAGAGATATTTTATTTTATCAGAGAAATATCGCAAATACGGGAAAAAAAGATTCACTCATAAAATATATCGTTTAAAAAAAATGAAGATATCAGATGATATATCAAAAATATCTCAAAAATTGTAAATTTTGCGGGAGAGAAGAATGAGTGATTGAATGAGAGAGAGATCAATTTCTGAGACCCACGTACAGTTTCTTTATCTTTATCTTTTTATCTTTGGATAAGAAAGCATTAATTATTTGGTTTTGTTTTTCTCCATAGAATTCATTTCTGGTTTTGCAAGTTGACGCGAGGTTAAGTAAAGATTTGAGTCCACAGAGTCAGTATCCGTGCTAGTTACTCGATCTGAAAGTCCTAATCGAAAAAGATTTCAGGGGATATGTGGAAAACTGGGTGGAGTTCGAGTGAATATGAAAGACCTTCCACTATGAACCATCCATTTTTCAATTCATAGACCATCAAATTATACAGTAAATACATATTTCGAACAGATAAAGCTTAAACAACAAAGTGTAATTCCTTTTGTAATTACTAGTGGGAAAGAAGAGGGTAGAAAATACGAGGACAATATTGCCGCAATAAGAGTTTGAATACGGGATCTTTTCACACTTTTAGGTTAATAATTTTGCTATGAACAACTCACACGTCTCTCTACAAATGAAGGCCAGATACAAGATGTGGAATGTTCACAATTGCAATATAATATATAACGAACAAAACCATGGATCATATGCATATATACGTCCCTCCTTACGTCACTAGGTCATATAGTTATGGGAAAGTATGCCCCATCGATAGTTATATTACTTATATATGGCTCACGGGGTGGTTTGAATTGGGCATAATTGGATTTGCATGAGGGTTGAAACTATGACCATATGCACCTACTCACTATGTAGAATTTTAACCTTTCACTCACGTCATTTTCCTACTATGGGATATTTGTAAAAACACTACCACAGTCCCACTCCATTGAACCAAAGAAAAGGAAAATATCTTCAGCATGCGTTATGCGTTAGATAGTCCTTATAGAAGATTGTAGAAGATGTTGAGGTTTTTTTTTCTTTCCATTTGTCAATCAATGTTGAGGTTCTTTTGTTCTGAGGCTTGTGGAGAAGTAGTTATGTAGTTATTTTTGTTATTATCAGAGCATGGGAGATTTGATTGTTTTGCTCAAGTGAACATTACTCGTTTAGACCGGGTGGAGTGGTGGACTAGAGCAAACTCCAGCTTTCAAGTCAGAAATTTCTTCAGCTACACAGGAACTCAACTATAAGTTTGTAATTCCGGCGGTCAAGAGATCGAGGGAAGTACCTCGGTTTATCCACTCTTTGGAATTTGTCCAATACACGAGAATGAGTTCAAAGGGAAACTGATATTACAGGCTCAAAATTATCATTGATTACTTATCCAGACAAACAAATTTTGCGTAAAAATTATCTACTTCACTTCCAGCATATCCAATGTCTTGTTCCAAAGATCTCAGTGTTAAAACCTATTTTCCAAAGAACTCATTTTGTGTGTCTTAGACTTATTAAGTTTCCTGTTAGAGACAAATTCGCACATCTGTAATAGATTATGACTACGAATCCTACGGGATTGCGGTTATGTAATCTCTATATATATGCTCTATTATCAATCAATAAAGGGTTACGTTGTTATTATTCTCATTCCGTTCCTCCTCCAACACATTATCATGCATTTTGTTCTAAAGTGTCTGAGCAACGAGGCCACCACTAAAAAACAATTAACCCTAGCCCTGGGATCTTGTCCCTCAGAGACCTATTTTCCTTGTATCGCCGGAAAATCAAACCAGATGCCGAAGAATAGTTGTTGGAAAAGAAAAAAACTCATCAGAAAAATCTAAAATCGCAATTGCTTAAGGCACCCAGTAATTTGCTCTGGGCATCCACCCATTTTCTTCTCCAGCTAACCTCCCGAGCCTCTCCTGGCCGCTCCAGCTATGACTGCGACTTCGTCGCCTCGCCCAGATGAAATTGCGCTTCTATGTCCGGTGACCCATGGAGGTCCACTCCACTGCGCCTATGCGATTCGGTTTTTCACGACTCTGACTCGACGTCGCTCTCCTCTCCGACATCGTCCTTGTCCTCCCATCCTTACGTGCTGCCCCTAAGTACGACGTGCCCAGAAAGCAGCGCCGCCTTTGCTCATGCCACCGGCGTCGTGGTTCTATCCTGCATCGAACAACGCCGGATGTCGCCAACCTGCGGAGATGACCCAGTTTTACTCGCTCGAAACCGTCCAACGTCAATGTCAACTTCCTGAGATCTCGACCGACAAGCGCAGCTCGGCTCGGCGTTGTATGCACTCCAATGAGCGTTCGACCTCAAGGAGACGCCGACTTGGATCCGACCCGTGCGACCCGGATTCCACAACAAAATCAGCCCAGCCATGATGTTTGGGCCTATGCCATTCCGAGCCCACCAGCCCTTTTGGGATTTAAACCCTCTTATTTTTCTTTTTTATTTTTCCTCTTTAATTCTTTAATCGTTTTCTATGCACGTTCAATCCCTAACTTATGTTTCCCGTGGTCGTATGGGAAAAATAATCAATCGTTGTACTACTGTGATGACATGTATGTTTGAGATGGACGTTAGTTAAGAGCTTTTGATGCCATCAGTACGAACATCGACAAGGAAAACGAATTCATCAAGCAACTTTCTTGCATGAAGATAAATTTGAAAACTATCCCAAATTAATGCGATTTATTTGGCAAACCACCAACTAAGCTTTTCTTAAAGTTGCTACTTTTGAACATATATATATATATATATATATATAAATTATCGGGCGCTATTAGCTTTCTTCATGTTTTTTTTTCCGGTATTTATTATAACGCCGATGAGACCAAAGAGGGATATGATTCCCCTCTTGGTCGACGTTTTTCGTGTGACAGTCCTAGAGGAGTCACGTTCTTATTTAAAAGGAAAAAATCGATTTCATGTGGTTGTCTGAGTACACCGTTGTTTTGGGTGTGATCATGAGAATTTTTTGAATACATCGATTAATTTGTGACCATATACATCACAACCCTTCTAATTCTGGTTACATACTTGAATAGTTTTGATTATTCAAAACTTATACAACCCTTGTTTCTTGTGGATGCGTCGCCATTGCGACTGTTATTTGAATGTTTGAGTTTTCTTAAACTCATGTCCGTAAACGATAATCCCAAGGTATACATACTCATTTATTTGAGTTGAAATACATTGCTCTGAAGCAGCACTATTTGCTGATGTAATAACCCGATTTTTTTTCGGAATGAATTTTGGATTGTTTTAAGTTCATAAACTCGTGAAATTTATTTAAAACGAATTTTGTATGTTTCGCGAAGTGGTATATCAAAAACGGAAACATAATAGTAACGTTTATTTAGAAAAACGTTACGTTTCCGTGACGTGAATATCGACTTTTACTCCGTCGATCGTTTGTGAAAATTTCCTTCACGAAAGTTGTAGAGCTCGTCGATATGAGTTTGTGGACGCGTCACACGTTCGAATCGGACGTCGTACGTAAACGTTATTAACGACGGAAGTTCGTTTCCGATTTTGGAAACGGGTATAAATAGACAATTAAAGAAACTAGGGTTTCCATTTCAGGAAATCACCCCGCGCCCCCCTCTTTTCCTTTCTCCCTTCTCTCTCGTCCTCCCCGAGCTCTCTCTCCCTGCCTCACTGTCTACACCGGCGATCTCGCCGACCAGCCCACCGTGGGCCACACCGCCTAGCCCAAAAGGATCGCTCAACCCTCCGTGGTCGACCCTGAGGCGGCGACGCTCCATCTCGCCGTCATGAGCCTACACCCACGCCCCGAGCCTCCCTCTGCGTCGCACTGAGACTTCCCTCCTCCAGGCGACGTGGCCATCACCACCGGCCCATACGCCCTCGCCGGTCCAACCCCGTCATCCTCCAAGCACGACGCGACCCATCACACCTCCGAGGAGCCGCATCGACGCGCGAGGACCCTGTGAAGAACTCACTGGTGATTCCACCACTTCTGGCGCCATTCGTGCTCCGATCTAGGTAATGATGCATTCTAAATCATGGTTGTGATGTTTGTGGATGGATTTGTGTGGTTTGGATGGAGATTAGAGCAGATCGGAAGAGAGGATGAATTGGTGAACACCGCCGCCTTAGGCGGCGCATGTGAGAGAGTGAGGTAGTGTAGGGGTGGCCTTGGGCCGTGGGAAGGGCGGAGGAAGGAAGGGGAGAGATTTGGGGTGGCGGTGGCGTCATACGCACCTTGGTTGGTATCGGCGTGTGGGCCCCACGCGCTGCCACAGTGAGTGGCGCGTGAGCGCCACGTGCCGCCTAGTGCGGCGGCGCGTAAACAGTGTTTCTGAAGGGGTAAAAATGTAAATTTATTTTTACGTACGGTAAATGTAAATTTATTTTACGTACGGTAGATGTAAATTTATTTTACGTACGGTAAATGTAAATATAAATTACGTACGGTAAATGTAAATATAAATTATTTTCAGTAAATGTAAAAAGTAATTTATAAAGGGTAATTCAGTAATTATTATTTACTGAGACATTACGTACATTTGAATAGTATTTATACATACAGAAATACGTAAACAGTATGTACTCGTACATGACTATGTATTGGATGAGTATTTGTACAGAAATACGTGAACAGTAAATACATGAATATTACGCAGTGAATAGTACTCGGTGAACAGTAAATTCGTAAAACCAGAAATTACTGAACAGTAACAGATTATTACTGTTTCGGCATTTCAAGGTCTACGAAACGTTTCTAAATTCTTGTCTTATCTTTTCAAGGTGATCAATAAATCAAGGAAAGAAATTAACTTCGGAAATTTTGGAATTACGCTCGAGTCGATAAGGTGAGTAAAATCTCACATATTTATGAATCTACTCTTGCGGAGATTCAAGATTTTTGCAAGAGATTTTAATATTGAATTATGACAAGTATACGATATAATGGATTATATATATATATATTGTATAAATGGTAATAAGTACATATATATATAGTTCGCTATATTATATACTGTTATGAATTTTTCGTGAGGATATCATTTTGATGACGAGATTATATATCAAACATGTGGTTTTGATTTGTACAATATGAGGTGTGATTATTGTACGTGATTTTAACATGGAGATTGTTAAAATGTTGATTGGTCTTCGGACTTGATTTTTGTACAATATGATGTGAGATTATTGTACGTGTTTGGCAAGTCGGAACCTAGCCTTTGGCCGGGCGAAAGTTACGATACAGTTAGAGCTCTAGTCTGTCTGCCGGAGTACTGCATGTGAGGTAACGGGTGGTTATCGGCTCATGAGTACTCAAATTGTTTTGGATGTTGGGTAGCGGGTGGTTACCCAATATCGGCGGTGTACTACGTGAGGGGTAACAGATGTGTACCAGCGTTCATTAGTACCCGTATTATAAATGTTTTTGGGTAACAAGAAGGGTTGCCCGATTTCTCATGAGCACTTTCATTTCATATATTTTTTGGACAATCAGATGGGCCGTCCATTGACTCATGAGGACATTTATAGTTGTTGATTGTGATTTTTCGTATATATTGATATGCGAATTATATTATCATTTTACTCATACGAGCTGTAAAGCTTACTGGGTTTGTGTTTACAATCCCGGTGCACCAATTCGATGGTGTAGTCGATACTCCGCAGGTGTGGATTAGCGGGAATTGACAGACTGCTCAGAGGACATGAAGATATCTAGTTCCAGCTTGTGTGAGGATTTTGTGCGACTTTTTTGTGAGGATTATATATTTCCATTTTATGTAATGTGGAATTATAAATTGGATTTGTAATAATTGGTTGTCTGAGTTGTATTGTGAACTCAGTAATGATCCGCTGTGCATTTAAACGATTTTGATTCGTTGAGATTGTTTTAGTGTTGTACGACTTTAATATTTTGAGTTTTTATGCTCGAAATTTTAGAGTCGTTACAGCTGACGAAAGATAAAAAAAGAAGAATCTATGGGACATACGTAACGTACCGTACCTTACAAGTGATTCAATAACCGCCTATGATGTTATATACCCAGAGTTGACCTTGATGCATGCTCCACATCCAAGAAACATATGCCATTTTTGGCACCTGTATATTTTTATATTGATGGAAACGTAACAGTCTTCCATTCTCAAGTAAGCAAATTTTTTGAGCCTCAGGCTACGGCTCCGCTTGATCTGATATGCAAGTTTTTGTTGTTACGGACTTTTGATTAGTCAATCTCTTTTGACTATGTTTTCTGCTTAATATTTTTCAAGTATGACATTGGCATTGGCATGTTTTTTACTCGACTTTATCTTAAGTCGTCTATTGGAATTAAAAGATTGTTTGTGTTGTATTAAAGATTGGCATATTCACTAAAATTTCTCGTATTCCTTGTTTAAAAGGTGATCTCATGAGAATTTTATTTGCCTTAAACCTAGCATGAATGGTCAATGTTTGGAACTCACGTGGTTTTAAAATTGGCCGTTTGTGGGTTACATGGAACCCCAATAGCACTACACTGTGAATTTGGATCTTAAAATTTGAAAAATGGACCTCGGAACGTCAAAAATTGACGTTGTTTTAGCCTCTTGGCCGTACCATGTTACTTTTCTGGCGTTTTCAGAAAGTTTTCCGGCGTTTTAGCCTCCTTCCGACCAGTTTCTAGTGTTTCCGGCACCACCACCCGGTTCCTGCCAGCGTCCCCTGTCAGACCTGCAACTCTGGCCTCCATACCGACCAGCTACGGCCGCTGCCGGCTGGTTTTCCGGCAATTGGCGCTACCAGTGTCCGGTGAGTTTCCGGCGCGTTTTTGTCGTTTCTCGTCATTGTTCCGGCATATTTCCCACAGTTTTTGCTGCCACGTTTTCCCAGTCGAAAATTCACCAGATTTTTGAGTTCTTTTGACATGGTTTTCCGATTAATTTTCCGGTTTTCTCTAAGTCGTTTCATAGCTCAAACAATTTTATTATTATTGGTGACCACCCGCACCAATTAGATGGTTTTTACCACCCTAATTGTTTGATATTCAACTGCTCCAATATCATGTTTTTTCAACTCTTAAGTTGAAGAATGTAGTTCTATTGCCATGTGATACACTCGATGAGATTGAACTTTGTTTCAATCCCCCCTCTTACAATATTCTACTGTGTATTTTATAGAGAAGTTCACCGAGTCATTGACTCTCTTCATTTTGAGAATGTTCCGCCGTGAAATCGAGTGTCTTGCTAATTGTGTAATCACCCACACGGTTCTACGACGCATGTAGTTGCTTTACAAATCTCGTGTAGAGTTTGTGTTTTATATCTTCGTGCCTTGCTAAGTTTTAATGGCCACACATGCCAATTATACATTTTCATCTTCATACTTGTGTTGAGAATTGAGATGAAGAGGAGCCTAATGCCACATCTTAGAGGAGATGAAGAGTCTCGAGAATGGTTTGTCTCTTACTTCCATTCGAATTTTATGAATCATATGCGGTTGAACGCCACTTTTGTGATTCAGACTTTTATATGCTTTAGCATGCCCGTCTCGGGCACCCTAGACGTTCTATAATGATTATAATTCTTAAGAATTCACATGGTCATTAATTTTCAAGTCCCAGAAGCGATTGGAGGACCATCTCACTCGTGCTCCACATGGTGAGGTCGTGTCTATCCGTGCTCCACACGGTGAGGCCGAGCCCGCCCCACTCGGCAGCTCCATGACATTCAGGTCATCGGTGGTGGCATCCCCTCATTCACAGGAGCTTGTGATGCCTCCCGTGTTTTCTAATGTCTCCATGACAATCTCAGAAGGAAGCCGATGATGGCACCATCGTACGCTATGGTGTTGTCGGCGCCCGTGGTATTACACCACAAAACAAGGACGGAAAACGCAAAGATGGACTAGTAAAGGTCATAGCTTCGGTCTTGGCTCGTATCTAGATGAGGGGGAGACCATTATTCTCTGGAATCGAAACCATAAAGAAGTGAGGTGCGTAGGTACAAGTATTTCACTCATCATCAAGAGATATTCTATGAACATGTGTATCAACTAAGTTTTTGTGGGACGCTACAAACTCATTTTGTTGATGTCAAAGAACAAAAGAACTCTATTAAATTAATCGTATAAAGCGCGCACGTGTGTTTAATGAATTAATCTCCCATGATTGATGATGTATTCACTTATGCTTTTAATCTGTTGTAAAGTATCAACGATGAGCAACTTGACCGAAGTGGAAATAATTAATACATGTTGAACTAGACTTGTTATGTTAGTGATTGTTCGTAAGTGTCATGAGAAAGATGAAGTCATGCAATATTTGCAGGATTTATGGCGCAAAGATTGTCTCATTATATTAGTATTGACTACGATGAGTTATATTCTCTCGTTATGGACATAATTGCTTTCCGCTACTTAATCAGTAGTAGTGTCCATGAAAACTGATTTCCAGCATATGATAGTGGTCATAGCATATCTGTAAAGGGATCTTGACACAGATATGAGAGTGCCCGAGGGACCTTAAATGCCTTCAGACCACGGAGAGCTTATGCAGTCAGATTGCGACGTTCGAGAGAACGTAGTACAATCGGTTGCAAGAACTCATACCCATACATGTTCCAATGAAATCCAATTTTGGACTCTCTATTCTGTCTAAGTAAAGATGATGAAGAATTGTAATGAGCTATAGATTTATATATGTAAGTGTTGTTAGGACACTATTGCTTTTATTATGATGTGACCAACTATGCGCCTATGCATTGTCATTGGACTTGCATTGCTCATTCGACATGGGTATAGTTATACACTTAGTGAACCAATACAAATCATATCGACACCAACGCCACCAGCAGCTCCAGAAAAAATAACATACGCCTTATTGTAGCAGTTGACACTAGTAGCATAGAGGATGCGTACGGTTCCGTCTCGGACCAAAATCAGTCATTCATTGGTCCATTCCCCCATTCCTTTGTGAAAGACACATTGAATTTGACAAATCAGAATCTATCCAATCTCTTAGGTTAACTTCAACGAGACCTATATGACAGCTCACTCAATAAAATATGGTGAATTTCGTATCTTGGAAAGGTCTATGTGTCTACTTTCTAGGGACACCAACCATTTGTTCATAGCTATTAAATTGAGTGAGTTATGACCATGTTAGAAAAGTAGGACAATTCTGTCCAAGAATTTGCAAGTCAGTCAACTTCGACATAACACTGTGAATTGCTCTAATCGAATTAGGTAGTGCTTATTATATCATTGGAAAGCCACATGTGTCTACTTTCCAGAATATTTTACGGTTCACGAATACCTATTATGACGAAGAATTATGGCCGTATAAGTGAGTGAAAGTCATTATACCCGAGAATCTGATTTTCATTGCAAACTCTTGTTTTGAGTTGTTATACAATCTTGTTTCCTAAGATCTAAGTTTGGTTATGTATAAATGATCTAAGGATGTGTAGCTAGATTAATGATTAATCATTAGCCCAATATTACTTTTGAGAAGCATGTAATGAACGTTGTATACGTTGTTCTTTGTACTCCATGATTATGGCACTAATCAGGGGGAGTTGTTTCGTAGACTTCAGGGGGAGTCTACCTCACATGATGCTATCAAATTTAGACGGTGCATTGTACTCTTTTTCCCTTTAATCAAGCTTTTGTTTTTCACCCAAGAGGTTTTTATTTTGCTTGACAAAAGTTTTACCGAAGCAACATTATGTGCACCATGCAACTTAGGCATGCGACACAAGGGGGAGTATTCTGGGAGAATTAGTATTTTACCCTTGTGTGTGTCTTAGACTTATTATGTTTCCTATTAGAGATAGATTCGCATCTCTGTAATAGATTATGACTCCGAATCTTACGGGATTGCGATTATGTAATGCTTGTATATAGGCCCAATTATCAATCAATAAATGGTTACGTTATGTAACATTACGTTGTTATTATTCTCGTTCCGTTTCTCCTCCAACACATATTTTAATATTTTGGTTCAATTCACGGTTTTACCCTATTAATTGAAAAAAGAAATTAATTCCATAAATATAGTCAAATTTTTTTAAATGCAATAAACATGTTGCTACAGTAGAATGTAATATGCATTAGAATAAGGAGAAGTCTCAATCATTATTCATTGATAAGAGGAGCCTTTATATAGGCATTACATTAAGTATCCCGTAGAATAAGGGATTATATATAATTCCTTATCTAGACTAACCTATACTAATTAGGACAAGATACATCGGAAGATTACATATATAATTCTCCTACAACACTCCCCATTGTATCGCGATCTTAATGTGTCATGGTGCATAACTGTTGCCTCGGTAAAAACCTTGCCAAGCAAAACAAAAACTTCTTGGGTCAAATAAAAATCTTGGTTGAAGGGAAAAAGAGCACAATGCACTAACTACAGTTCAAGTAGCATGTGGAATAGACTTCCCCTGAAGTCTGCAAAACAACTCCTATGATCGGTAACTCAATCTTGGAGTTTAGATAGATAGCGTATACGAACGCTCTTCACATTCTTCAAAAGTACCAATGAGTCAATAAATTGAATATCAAATCTCACCAAACATTATTAAATCATCTATGTACACTAATCTGTACATGAATCAAAAGAAAAAGCATTGCATAACAACTTAAAACAAAAGTTTACAATGAAAATCAGATTCACGCGTGGTATGTTATTCACGCACTTAAACATTAATACCTTCTTCGATACAATAAGTATAAACAAACCGTTAAATGTTCTGGAAAGTAGATACCAGTGGCTTTCCAGTGATATATGGTTCACAACCTAGCTCGTTCTGAGCTGATTACAAAGCTCGGTCGAATTTGACTTAGCTGCAGTTTCCGAACAGATCCGTCATATTTTACTAAAACAACTATAACTTACTTCTATAATAGATATGATCAAATGATTAGTGTCCCTGGAAAGTATACACATAGATCTTTCCAATGGTACAAATTCACCATTTTCCAACCAGTAAAACGCCCTATAGGTCTGTGGAAGTTGACCTACGAATGTGGGCAGATTTTGATATCGCTTCATTAAATTGTCTTTTGTGTTGGGATATAGGATTTGATGTAATAAACGTGTTGTGATCAAGCATTGACATATGTGTGAGCTCACTCAGCCATCATCTTGGCCTTATGAGCTTAAACCGAATGAGATGTCAAGTCAGATATATTACAATAAGTACATGGATACACATATTGTACTTAAATATCAAGAGTTTCATCTCTTAAGACTTATCGTCGCTGATATGGTGGAAACATGTCTTCTCATGACTTCGACTGATTTATAGAATACTTGTATACATTAGTTTAACGTCTTTATTGACTTTAGCCAACTGATGAATAACATCATCAATAACGGTCATCACTTTCGAGACCTAGTATTCCTAAGATCTTTTCATTCTAAGTACAGCTGCATGCAATCTTGCATATCCCCAGACAGTTATGGGTAAATTACTTATGCGTCACGAGGGCTCTAGCTATAAGTTATAACAGCTTAAGTATCGCTCATGCTCATCCATTCTGCAAAATGAACATGGGGTTACGATATGTTCAACATCTATCCCACCATGCAATAAAAAGTCTTATCCGGTCTAAAAGACTTGATTGGATGGTAAAGGTAGTGATCCCTAAGTTTTAAGCAAAGAGCTTTGGAATTGCAGCATTTGGCTCTTAGTTCATCAAGAGTCCATCACATTTCATTTTAATATGCCTACTTTATTAAGTTAACGCGCTCCGTGGTCCGGAGACACTTGAATTAGGTTAAAACCAATCAATTCATGATTTTTATCTACATTTCTTAACTTAGTCTCAACAGAGATGATATGTGACCACAAGCTGCAAATTCAGTAGTTTTGGAAACCACCTAACTGACAAGGGTATTATGAGAACAAACCGTCCCTCATATTTTCCATAAGGTGAGTCTAAACTCTTCTATTTCTCACTACGCCTAACAAATGTATAACCCATAGGATTTACATGTGCAGTGTTGGCATTACCTGACCAATGACCTATCTCTTTGTTAAAACTAGATCCTACGGCTTTCCAGGAGACGGCGTCATGGGTCGATCATCACCATCGATTCCTGCTGGATAGCACTTTCCATGTGGGAAAATCTACAATGTTGGAATTTTGCTTCAACAGAATATGCATGTATGATTTGACATCAAACTCTTTCAACATCGTCGTTTGTCGAGATCTCTCTTTGGATTGGTATTGACATTGAGGCGTCCCCCAATGATAACCATCATATTAGAAAATAGACGAGTCAGTATTATTGATCATAGATCAAGTTGTGCCATAACTCACATTCAACAAGTATTATCGAACCAAGTGGTCTCTTCACACTTACATGAAAGCCACTGCCTAGTGACACCATCTACCATATTTGTAGAGTCGCCATGTCACCAACAAAGAGTAACTACATGTCCATCTCTGTCGGACATCAATCCATACAGTCATAGTTGCAGCATGTATCTCTAATCTCATCACTTCCATTTGTAGGATTATTAGGAACATGATGAGACACAGTGGGACAAACCAGAAACAAGTAGTTTAACTTGAACAAACTTGTTCTTCTCTCCCCCTAACGACAGGGAGATTGGCTCATCAAAAGTGACTAAATGAGATCGCATGTTAAGGTCTTTATAAGCAAACATAGGTGGAAGTTCATGTCTTATTCAAAGATAAAATTCAACATCAAATAACCCATCATTATACGCTTGTGGAAGTGTAAATCGGCACATAAAATATGTGGACTTAAACCGTTAACATAATCTATTAACAAACAAGCATATTATTAGACTTGAAACACTAACATGTAAATCGTTAAACCGTAACGTCAATGATGATGGTATAGATGGATACTGTAAAACAAGTTTATTTTATCGTGTGAAGCATGAGACCGATCAATATATATGGGTCCCAATATAGATCCCGGTTGAACCATGAACACCTCATTAACTAATACTGAACCTATGTTTTACACTTTCTTGAATGGTTCGCTGGCTTTCTGAATCCCGAATGCTACAAAAATTTTGAAGCAAGTAAACATGGGTGTAGAAATCCAATGCCACCGGCCTAACTGCCGGAACAGGTCAGAAAAGCACTGAATCGGCCGAAAAACTAGCCGGAGGTCAATGACCAATTTTGTCTAGCGGTTCACCATGTTCCAAGTCTCCAAATGGGCTCAAATTTTGTGAGTAGGTAGCATTGGATGTTAGGAATCAGTGGCCGCAAGTAGCACCACTATAGCCCACCTAAACATAGGTGAACCAGTCCTCACAATGACAAGTCCGCAATTTGTAAATCCTAAAATCTTAGGTTTTTTCAACTTTTTGTCATTGTTTTGTGTGCTCCATAACATATAAGTGTTATGATTTGCGTTTAACCTTGATATATGTATTAGCAAAAGATATTTTATTCTCAAAGTGAATCATGATAAGCCAATCTAGAGTTCCATCTTATATGTCATTCTCTTTAGCGCAGGAGGGTGTATGCCACTCCTAAACTTTGCTAAAGAATAGGCTTGGATATTGAGCATAGTCAATGAAGGATCATAGAGAGGGCTTATGCACTTGTCATATACTACATCTCCATTAGTTTGGAGGAATTTCATTTATCCATTTAATTTCTTTGCTTAAAATAATAGCATATACGAGTCATCGATTCAATATTCCGGATCATAGTATCGTGAAAGAATACAATTCACACTATTTCGACTCATGAGATGCGCTACGTCATTAGAAGCGATTCATAAGAACTCTATCACAATGAGTTTTCAGGTTATTATGTTGGCAAAAAATATTGTCTTCAAGTAGCTTATCGTCTCAGTAATTTGAATCATAGACAACTACTATGACAAAACCAATTCTTAGGTTTAATTGTTCTCTTGATGTATACAAGCATGTGATTTGAATCATAATGGCAAAATGCATTTAAACTTATGCATTTAAACCGCTAGTGATTTTATTTGATGACTAGTCATTTTAGTTACAATGGATTAAAATACTAAATCCATTAATAGCTTTCATTTAGCTATGCACTCAATATCTCTTAAACATATTCATATACAAGTATGTAGAGACAACATTAGGTCAAGACAAATAAATATCACAATATAAAGCTTGGCAAGTGCACTGAAATAGCCGTGTAACATTACTTAAGGGTTTTAGACCCTCAAACATCATTCACGAGTGATTTTGACATGCAAATATCAAGCATATACACCATAGATCCAGATACAATGATCGGTGTTGCCTAGACATACCAAAAAATGGTTGTCGGGATAAAAAAATAGAGCCAAAAATAGTAGGAGTTTGTGAGGAGACCATGCGGGGGACCGTGCAGGGGCTACGGAGGGGGGGGGGGGGGTTGCGGGGGGCCTGTATGGGGGCTGCTGGATGCCTAGGGGCCAAGATAAGAACTCGGCTAATTTTTTATGCCATTAGGGGTAAAACCTGACAGTGGACGGAACATCTTGGCGATATTACCATGCGCGTAACTCGGCAACCTGTTATAGTTTGTCACTCCTCTAATTTTGTACGAGCGTTAGTTCAATTCGAACTTTGTGCAAAACATCACCATATTTTGAAACGGTGAGATATAAAGTGCATCATATGGCGTGTAACACTACAAATCATCACCAAAACAAGGTGGAAACATGTCATAACAACACATCAATCAAGGCTTCATCATGCCAACGAGGCATAAATATGCTACTACAAGCATGTTGGTTCGAAATAGAGCCGAGAAAAAACACTCATGGCTCGGAGTCCTTCGGCGTTTTTCAATGCTAGTTTGCAAAGTGTTGCTCAAAATCAATAGATGGTGACCTAATCCGCCAAAGATTATGGAGAACCAAAACACATGTATAATAACCACATCAAAAATCATATGTGTGCATTGCGCCACACAAAGATCACGTAAGGCTGACTTATGCCACAATTAAAACTATGGACTTATGTAGGTAGTGCTCATGTATGATCTAACAAGCACCAATTAGCAAGGAGTACAAGATTGGCAACTCCATTTGCTTTACAATTTCGGCGACATACCGGAAAGATAATGCTCATGCAGAGCCATAAAATACTATGTCTATTAGCTTTTCCACTATGTTGCCACTGGAAACTAATACCAATGACACCAAGTTTCATCCTACCACTAGGAGGCTATGACCATTTGACACAAGGAACTCGCAACCTCATTAGGGTAAACATGGCTGATAAGTGCACCACCTAGGACAAATCCCACTTCTCCCTGTTAAACTATAACAGGGCATTATTTTAACAAAAATTAAAATGCAAAAAACCAAACGAAAAACAAACAATAATAACCTAGCCCAATACGGGTCCAAAAATAGAGCCCAAGCCCAGGCTTCAACCCGGGACGAGGGAGGCACACACCGCCAGTCAAGTCTGGCATAACCCATCACCGTCCTTTTTTCGCCGATTCGCCACCAACTCCGTTAAACATGCAGCGCCGATCCCCTACCCCCAACACACAATACCCCTTAGCAACACCGCTACCAATCGACATCTTTTCCCAATCCAATCTAAGTGCCATGATCTAGATTGAAGCCACCCGATCAGAGGTATGTTGCGCCGCAATGAAACCATCACCACCTAGCAGCCCTTAGATCTCCGAACTCGATGCCCATCGCCGACCCAACCAACTCCGAGCAAACCATGGCCAAGCCTCCATCACATCGTCACCCCTCTCAGCTAGCAAAACTCCACCGGAAACTCCCCAATACAAACAAAAGAGTCGATCGAGTCATCCCGGAGTAATACAGACCCACCTGGGGTCGACCAGCCCCGCCCGACGACGGCAATGGGCACGCTGCCGGACATGAATAAAAACCCTAAAATTCTCTCCCTCCGAGCGTTTTTTTCTTTTGAGTTAGCTCCCACTCTTTACCATTTTGCATTTGCACATTTATAACCACAATGTATAATTTCTTTGAAATCTGTAATAGTGAGAATATATTCTCATGTTCTTCCATATATTGAGTGTCTTGTTCAATAACTTCTCATATCTTGCTCTTGTATATTTTGATCATAATTTTTATGTCTTTCAATAAAACGGTGTTGCACCAAAAGAAATTAATCTAGACTAGGTTTATAAACACATTCAACATGACAATGCCAAATTTCAGGCGCATATTGTGGTCAACAAGAGGGAAGATTCTTAGTATCAATACGATTCCAAGTAATGAATTGTATGTCAAGTCTGGTGGCATTCACCATTTGTTATTAATATGCTTCTCTTTCTTGCTTTTCTTCCTTCAGCCATAAAGGAAGGGTTTTTGCAATTGGGTGGCGTGTTATTGGCTCAGAGTGTGGGGGTGGAAGTTGACTCTTCATGAGCGGTGTCATGGTGGCTGTGATATGGCTGTCGGCGGTGATTTTTCCTGCTCTCCTCAACCTTAACTTGGGCTTGGATTCTATGTTTAGACTACGACTCGGTTAAGAAAATAGGTCAATTATACGTTCAACCGGGGGTGTGGCTAACCAAACTTGTCTCGGACACGTGTTAGAATGCTATTGGCTTCCAGACCTTGTCCATAATCAAAAACAAATTGTGTTCTTCATTTTACCCTTCTACATTCTTATTCATATACAAACCCATTTATGATTTGCATAACTTTGTGATGGGGGAGACATATCTCGGACAATTGAGGGCTTGCTCCGGCGGGGCCTTGGAATACGTCGTTTTGCGGTTGTTCCTGATCCTACTCGTCCTCTAATCTTTGTTGTGTGTCGTCGATTGGCCATCTTTTTCGCCGCCGTGTTGTCGGAAGACATCATTGGGGAGCAATCAGAGTAAGGTTGTGGTGAGGGTGTAAAGCAGAGACCTGGAGGTGAAGAAAGAGAAGTATAGAAGGAAAATTAACTAGCTTGAGTTTCTGTTGTAGAGACAAAACGAAATTCAAGCATGGGCGGATCCAGTGTATGGCTTGCATGGGCTGGAGCCCTTGCAAGTTTTTCATATATAGGTAGTTATCCTAGCAAGTAAGCACAATGTAGTGATTGGTCCAGTTGGTTTTAGTGCACCCATCTTCTCCACCACTTCTCAAGTTTGAATCCCATTGAAGGGATTTGTGCTACTTATTTATTTTTATGCTTTTTCAAGTCTTTTTCTCCTTATTTATCATTTTTGGTTCTTATGTTACCCATTTGTTCTTTTTTTTTCTCTATTGTTTTCTCATTCTTTTATATTTTCTAATGTTATTCATTAGTTTTTCCCAAACATTTCCAAAGGTTTTTGCTATTTCTCTCATTTTGTTCTCCCCTCATTCATTTTAGTACAGTATTTAGAATTACATTCTAAATCTTAGGGAACAAAATTACCCGCAATTTTTTTTCGAGCAAGCCCTACCACATTTTACATCCTAAATCCGCCACTGAATTCAATAGATTCATACACGGTTCTAATGGGTGTCTATAATCTTCATCAAAGAGGGAAATTAAAAGTAGCGACCTTTAAATATAGAAAGATACACAAATCATCTATAATTCTTGGGAAAATTTACAACAGATAGAATGAAAGATTTCACCCTTGGAGTTGAGAAACCGGCTAGGCATGATGGGAGGAGAGCTGCTTCCAAAAGAGGTGGAAGTCACGGTGGTGTTTTGGACTCGGATGGGGATGTCTTGTTTGGTTTGGATGATCTTGTTGAGTTGATGGAAGGTGAAGAAGAGGAAGAGAAAATGAGGGGTATAATCGATTTTCCTAATGAGGGAGCAACCATGGTTAATATTGGCGTTGGTTGAATCCAGCCGAACCCAAGAAAATAAGCTCACATAGGGCAATTATGTTACATGAGTTATAAATCATGGCCAAACAACGGTTTTGAAAGTTTTAAAAACATGTGAATTTTTTTTAAACAAAGATTTTTTACTTTCACAAATCAAACATTCTACTTAAAGCATTTATCTGAAACAAGTGTTTATAAAATGAGACACCTGAAGGTGGTGATATATAGTCACCTACCCAAATTGTATTTAAATACAACAACATCAATAAGACACAAACGGTGATAACAATTTGCATATAATCCTCAGAGACACTTAATTCTACAACAAAGAGAAACAATACATTGGAAGTAGTGACTAGTAGGGGCGATTGTTGTAGGGGTGAGTGACGTTCTCGGTTACCTAACAGTGGCTAGCATGTTCATGTATGTTTGAAGACAAGTTGGGATACAAAAAAAAATCATAAATCACTTAAGGTATTTTTTTTTTTGCCAAAATAATCATATTGTAAACATTTATAGAAGTTTTAGAAAACACAAATCATGCTAAAATAGTAAGGCCGTTTAATCATATAGTGGTAGAGATTCAAACAACACTCTATCTAAGCACCACCGACAATCAACTAGTTTGAATATCAGTTGGTTGGCGAGATTGTCCATTATCATGGTTAGTACCCTAACGTGCACTCAAATTGACTCTTTTACTTGCTTGTGACATGTAAATGTCTTATACGAGAGTAAGAGATAATAAAGCAAGGCACAACACAACCGGAGGTTTGTTATTATCAACACCAAAAGATGATTTATAACTCGGATCTCATTCATTTGCAGGTGAAACTGGAAATTCTATCCAACTTACCTTAACATAAAAGTTGTCTAGTCTCGGATTTTCATAACATATAATGCATATTGTAAATCAACCCTGAGTCATAATCTATGTATTTATAACTTGGCCAAAAGCTACATAGGAGGGTTAACTCTCCAACCCTGAATGGACATGTAGAGTCCCCACCGAAAGCTAAATCTAAAGTACTGCTACTTCGAGTGCCACACAATGCTCGTAATATAAAAAATTCTTGACCAACGATGTTGAAATCAAAGAGTAAGTCCATTATGTCGATAAAAAAGAGAACTTAACATTTTCCTAGTTTGACCAGGGAAGGTTAACGATTACTTTAAGTTGACTAAGTTATTTCCTAGCTTAACCTGGAGATTGACCAACATGACTTTGATCCATCATGACATTTACTTACCGAGGTTCTCATATTAACTCTACTCATAATGCAATGAGGACCGCATGATTTTAAGATGCATATATATCATGCATATGCACCGCAAAATTTTCAATGTAAGATTAAGCTTTCTCTCTCCTGTATATATCTTGTAAAGCATGACAACTCTATTGCCAGACAACGGATTTCAGTTTCAAGAAGAATATATTTGACAATTAACTCAAAGACATTCATATGTTTCGTGTGGTTTTCATAAATGACCATTTTCCGTTAGATTTTCCAACCTTCATATGCCGCGTATTTTTTATTTGAGAAAGATACTATCATTTTTTTGAAATAAAACCATTACATCATATGGGAATTTTGGTGGTAGAAATAGTTTCTTCACTCTCAACCCAAATATCACCTCTAGTTACAAGACCATAGTCAAGAAAGCCCAATCCCGAATTAATTATGGCACCCCTCATCTAGGGCTACAAAACAAGCAATGTATTGTGCAACTCTATTTTCTTTGAACCAGGAGATTCTGAATGTTTAACCACTAGGGCACCATCAAAAGGCAAACAATTTCCAGGACCAGTAACCAATCTACAGTACTAGGAAATTCAGCGTTGAGGGAGAATGAACGTAGGACAAACAAAATATAATCCAAATAATTAAGCTGATGAATTTGACGTTGAGGAAATACCAGTATACTCGTAAGCAAGTGCATGACTACACGCCAATAGTATATACTAGCTTTGAAAGGACTTAAAATTATTCTCTGTTTTTTCGAAAGTTCTTGAGAAGATGTCAATGGTTAAATATGATTATTTTTTATCAATTAAAGTTGATTTTGTAGGTGCCAAATTACAAAAGATCCACTAAGCTAGCCCTCTCTTGATTTTTATGTTCACGAGTTTTACAGTTTATATAGACCTTATTTGTTATTACTCAGTTCTGCACACTCAACCTGTGCCACTCTTCGTATACTTTCGTCACTCATGCATATATTGTTCCATACATACAGTTCCTAGGAAATTTTCTGGTTTGCTAAAAGTTGGTGCTTTCGGAGTTTCGAAACAACTCAGATAGGGTGAGGTCCTATTGCAAAATAGAAGAAGTTGGTGCTTCCATAGAGAAGTTAATTACGTTATATAACATTATATAATTAAATACTGGTGTCACTTTATACTTTACACTTAAAACAGTTTTGTCTCTTAATTTTCAAATTAAATTGGTATATATACCCTTAAACTCAAATTTGTTGACAGTCTTATCATTCTGCTAGTTGACCGGTATAAAATTCTTTTATGTTTTGAAAATGACTGAAATACCCCAAATTCAAATCAATTTATTTTCTTTTCTAAGTCAATTCTCTATTTATTTTTTCTTAATATATTTTTGGTGCATCAAATATAAATTATAACAATGTTATCAACACAAAATGTCAAACTTATATGTACGTGTATGTGTATATATATATATATATATTTTTTATATGATATGAAAAATAGAAAATGTTATCAAAAGAAATTGTCAAACTTTTCAATAGTGCTTCATTAAGAAAGAAAAATCCACCTAGAGCCAACCTAAAGAGATAAAAATGAATAAAAGTGTTAGAGAAAAAGAACGAGGACAAATCAAATTGATTTCTAATGGGGATATTTTAGTCATTTTAAAATCAAATGTTTGGCATGACAGTGAGATAACTGATTAATTTGGCGGAGTTGACAAAACTGTCGATGGACAAAATTGTTTTTAAGTGCAAAATTTAAGGTAGCAGAAGTATTTAATCAAACATTATATATATCCTTAGAATAATGCTAAATGAACCACCATTTTGTAAACCGCATACGTCCCACTTTAGGTGGATAGCTGACTTGGCATATCCACATCACCATAACATTATTTTAGCTTCTTTTATATTATATTATATTTTCTTTTCTTTTCTAAATTTCAAGATTTCACTCATGTTTTTTTACTTTCGATTTATCTTATAAGCCCTATTTCTTTTACTTTTTTTTTTACACTTCTAAACTGATACACGATTTCTCCATCTATTTTTTCTTATCTTTCTAATCTTTTATTCTATTCACCATCTCCAAAATTCTCACATCAATTTAATTATAATGCAGAACCAAGTATCTTTCTCTATTAATTAATTAATTGTTTGTATCACGAAGATAAATGAGGTGATGATGCATATCATGATGCTTAACTTGGGATTCTTTTCTTTTAATCTGGGATTATAATGTTCATCGACTGCATTCTTCTTCTAATTTTTGGATGAAGACGCGCTACAACACAAAACATGATTTCCAACCCTTGAAATGGTCGAAAAAAATCCTCATTTGGTCGTTAATACTCTTTCCGACCAAATAAATTTGGTCGGGCTCAGTCAATACTACCTTGGTAACAAATGCTATTTTCCAACCATTTTGGTCGGAAATAATAGCCATTTACAACCAAATGAAAGTCATAAACTCCATTAGAAATGTCACTTTATCCGTCCAAAAAAACTAGTCAGAATTCAGTTGGTAATAATATCATTTCCGACGAGTATTTCCTACCCTACCATGCAAAACTTATTATTATGTTTTCATTTCAATACTTAATTTTCATTGAATTAAATAGAAGAAACTTAGGAAAAAATAAAAATAACAAAATTTAGCTTGTTTTATTATTAGATAAAGAATGTAGTTTTACATTGTGCCCAACTATCCAATAGAACTAAGGAATTATAATACCAAAAACAAAACAACTGTATTCAAAATCGGTCTCTAACAGTTGTATTCAAATTTCATATCCCTTTGCTCAACAAGAAATTGTCAAAACGTCGACCAACATCCCCACAAAGGTGCACCTATGATTAGTCACCTAATCCCGCAGAAACGTATTCGTTAGTGAGAGCATAACATAGGTGAAAGCATAACATATTCGTTAGTGAAAGCATCTTCTTTCTTCATATGAGATCACTCATCATTGTACAACATAACATAAGCCAAGTGGTAATAAATGCCCATCTCACAAATTTAAGTTACTTACAATATCTCTCAAAATACAAAAAGTACCAAATATACTCACGCTAGCCACTGTGAACATGACTAGAAAAGATTTCAAGAGATAAGCAGACCTACGTCACTCCATATAACAATATGCCCCGCGCTTTACTGACCTTCATTTGTATATTGTCTCTTGATAATTTAAGAGGTCCTTGTGTAAGTAGTACAATTAATCGTAGTGTCATCATATTCAACTAAGTTTATCTATGTCCCAAAGGATGTTGTATCTGAGTCATTCCAGTGCTACATACCTTGCTTTTTCCATGTAAAACCCTAAAACTCTACCTGGAAGAGAAACAAACATATGGAGAAAATTACAGATGTTATTGCAATCAAACAGTCCAATAACTACTCTGAAAACTAACCCACTCTTGCTCATTGCATATCATTATCCATAGACCGAAGAAAGTATAAGCATCACTATGTGTGGGGTTCATTAACTTAACAAATATTAGTTTACAACTTTAAATTTTAATCAGAAGAAAACGAGTTGTATATACATCAAAGCAAATAAGCAATAGACTGAACTACTACAATAATTTGTTTGCAGCAATTAAGCAGCAAATAAACTGACTTTGTTGTCCACAGTCTGTGAGCTAACCTAGGTTGTACGGAATCGGGTATGGGTACGTGAAAACAAAACGTTTGGAAACGCGGAAGCGTGTTTTTCAAAAATTTTGGGAAGCGGGTACGTTTTGGAAACGTCGAAATAAAAAATATATAAATATATTTAAATTATACAAAAATAAATATAATAACAAATTTTTGGTTTAAGTAACTCAAAATCTCAAATAACTTAAATAACTTGGTGTTCAATATTCGAAATAATACAAATATAATGAGAGATTTAGGTATCAACAAGAGAGAATGAGGATCGGGGACTCGGCGGGAGGTCAAAAATATGTCGAAATAAGTTATTTGACTCGACGAATGTAGGTCTAGCCCTTCATTTAAAAAATTATAGAAAACATAAAAAACCTTTATTTTTTGGAAACTCGCGTTTCCACCACGTTTCCAAAATACATTTTTCTAGAAACACGTTTCCGGGCGTTTCTGGCGCGTTTCCGGACGTTTCCGTCGCGTTTCCGGAGTGGTTCCGCTTCGGAAGCGGGAAACGTGGGTAAAGACACGTTTCCGTGCTTCCTATGAGCTAACTATGCATTTAGGATTAATAAAAAATAGTATACAAGAAACCTCATATAAATAGAACAAAGTATCTTATCAAAAGAAATGAACACTTTTACTTTTGCTATTTTCTCTCGTCCCACAAAACATTAGTAGATTAACTCAAACTATGATAGCAGATTACCTTACTAATCAACCTACCCAAATTTCATTTATACTCCTCTAATCAAATTGTAGCTATCAGTGTATGGAAGTTGCTTATTGAACAATGAAAGTAATATTTGCTTCATAAGTACCATTAAGAGACAAACTCAGGATCAATAGACAGAACATCAAACAGATTCGTTTCCTTGAATAGGCAGCAACCGTATCACAGAAATAAGATGCATAAGATGATTTGTGGCAGTCTATACTTACACATCTGATCTGCGACCCAACTGCTTTTGGGGCAAGATAACCTGCACTGAATGAGAATCATTTTTGTTTGGAATTGGGTCGTCCATTATGGCTATAGCCCTTGCAACCTTACCAACCTTTTCTGACCTGTCGAAATTGAATCTTAGTGCAAGATAACATCATTTTTCTTAACCCTTCAAGCTTCATACAGAAGAAATGCGATGATATATGAGGCCTATAGATAAATAGACACATTTGCATTTCCAAACAATAAAATTATCCCACCACTAAGCCGGATGGGATTATATATCAAATCTTTTGGCAGTTTCTTCACTCCTTTTGATTCTAGAAGACTCCCGATCATCTAAGTAGCACTTTCTTTATTACTAACGTTTATTTAATCTTGACAAAGATAAGTAATGAGCACCTCAAATTCTATGCAAACTCAGAAGAACCATACAATTTACCTTGTTGGGTAAGTAAGAAGGGTCACTGGTCGCATACAACTTTTGTGCACCTAGCAGTTTCACCTTCAGATGTGACACCAATAACTCTCCCTTCCTCATTGAAGCCTACTTGGCATTAGGGAGGATAATAGAATCTATATCATATAACAAGAGCAGCAATTTACAATTGTAGAGTAGAGGGTAACAAAATGATGCAATAGTTGAAGGAACTGGGGATAAAACATCAAGTGGCAGACCTGGGGAAGCTCTCCTAGTCCATACAAGGCAAAAAAGTATATGGAGAGTCTTTGAAAACGTACAAGGGATTCCGCATAAATCCATGACAAAATTAATAGAAAAAACCCAAGTGCATGAAAATGACGAAACACCAGATACACAAAATTAAAGATCTGCAGATATAAATAACAACTCATCTCCATTCAACTTACCTTCATCCTCTTCACAGTATCCAGTGCAGGTTCATCCAGATAGTGATCACTCTCTTCAGTACTACTATACATATTACACAAAACTACAACCATAATAAAACGAAAGCAAGTAGAAACACAATACTTAACCATAATCGACGTACTTAATTTGCACAATGCACATGGGCTTCCCTCTTTATTTAACGGTTTGATTTATTTCATTCGTAACTTGTACAATAGCATAACATAATACAAGTTTTGATAGTTTCATAAATTTCATTGTTGGAGAAGGAAAAAAAGTTACCTTACAGCAAAAAGAAAGATGCAGCAGTCCTAGCAGCTTTATATCACAACTTGCTATTATGATCTTCCAGCAAAACATACAATTGACAATATGAAAATTCAAAATCAAAACGACCTGGCTCAACCACGCCCAATCCAATAACCAATATATAATTTGAAAGTTCCACTATTGTTGTAGTATTCATTCTATTTGAGCCCTAAAATAAGAGATATTGATACAGGTTGGAGATTAAGACCCCGTTATTTCCGATGATGACCTTGTGTTGGTTATATACCATATATTCAAGAAAACCTTATTTCTGCATTTTTCAACCCGATCTCATCGATCATTGTGAGGTTGACAAGATTTTATCGATCAATCATCAATGTGAGGTAGATAATATCTAGAACTGAAATTATTACTGTTCATATGTTATGATATTAATATATTACACCAATTCCTTGTGTTTGGATAATGAGATTTATCTTACTCTGGCATTCATTTGGCACCAAAAGGTGGGTGGGCTGAGATCGACTCGATCATGAGAGGAGAATAACTACATTTTCTAAAGACGCATTTTAGATTAGTTAGATAACATTTAGTTTTTAAAACATAAAATCCAAGAAAGCCAACTTTTTAATTAAGAAAAGAAAAATATAAAAAAGCTTAATTATGTTATGGTGATGTGGATATGTTAAGTCTTTTTTTTTTGGTCAATAGGATATGTTAAGTCAGCTGCTCACCTAAGGTGGATGTAGATGGTTCACAAAATGGTGGTTCATTTTGCATTTACTCATATCCTTAAAGCTGGTCCGGGATGTATTCTCTAGAATTTTGTTTAGGCGTGCTAGCTAGCTCTCACATTTTACCCTTTTTCGAATTCCACTCTCGATCTGATATAGCTAGGGATAGACAATCATGCATGATCGAGTTCATTTAATATAAGGTGGATCATATATAGTTCATGACATGAAATTCAAGGATCGAATTACAAAGATGTGATCGATTGAGAGTTTTGAGAACTGCTCATCCAAAACACACTTATTATTCATTACGAAACAAGCCACTACTGATTCCATATTAATACCCTTGCATCAGGTACGTACGCCTGCAATGTACACCACTGCATGCAGACGTACAAACGGTCATCATCATCTAGTTCTCTGTTTCAGTCTCAACAGTGTGAGGTCCATGCCCTCCATGTCCTCCGCGTCCTCCCTGTCTACCATATTTTCCTTTTCTGCCGGGTTTTACAGCTGGGTGATTTGGATCAAGGGTGCGATGTGATAAATCATCAGTGTTGGCGCTCTCTGCACTCGAAACAATCAACGTGTTAGAGTAAAAGCAATAAAGAAACATAGTACGTGCAGTCAAATAGTCAAATTATAGAACGTAGTTCAGGAGAAAATGAGAAACATACCAGTAGTAGGGGTAGTCTTAGCTAGCTTACGGTGAGCCGAGACCTCAGCTGAGATGAGGAGAACAGCAAAGGCAAGAGCGACGAGAAGAAAAGTCTTTGAGAATGCCATCTTGATCTCTCTTGATTGCTTACGAGTTTGCAGGAAGTTAGGTGTGCAAGAGGTGATTAATTTCTGTGTGAAGTTTTTGTTAGCTCGGTCCTTCTATTTATAGACTTCTTGGCCTGGAAGCACAATAGAGTACGTGGGAGAAGACTAAGTGAGTGAATGAGAAGGAAACGTACAGTTTCCTAATCTTTTTCCTTTTCTCTTTTGGACAAGAAAGCACATAACGCTTTAATTATTGCTACATGAAACTAGCATCCACCATTCTTTGGCGGCCTCTCAGTCTCGCCAACTTGCTCGGGGTTTTGAATCGATCAACTATTGTCCCCATCATCTCCATCACTTAATAGGTCGATTTTTCTGAGTGTTCATTGTGGAAAAACAATTCTGACCGAGCTAGACCACAACAAGCGAGACTTAAAAGATTTTGAGGCCAAAATTGATACAGCTGTGTTGTGAGGAAAACAATTTTTAAAATTGTTGTGAGAAAAATAACTTTTAAAATTGTTGTGAGAGAAAATTGTTAAAGCGTTTGGTAAACTGTTTTAGAAAGTGTTGTGAGAACAAAAAACTATTATTTATGTTTGGTGAGTTGTAAACAAAAATGTCTTTTAGTATGTATAATTACCAAAATATTAATAAATGTTTAAAGTGTTATTAAAATGGACAAAATGATTCATTCATCTTTAATTTATGTATTAATTATATGAATTATACACTAAGGACTATTCCAATGGTTAGTATAATTATTTGCAATTGTTTTGGTTATACATTATTTGAACCAAATAAAAAAATTACGTTAAAACACCTAAATTTTCAACAAAATTCATCTATAATATTACACAAAAATATTTATCTATCATAATTAAATAGAACCCAATTTATGGGCATGTAATATTTAGGAAAGACTAAGGACAAAATGGATTGCACATAAAATTTCATTAAAAACATTGTAGCTCAGTGTTTTTGCCAAAACCCACTTTAAAAGCTACCCTCCCCTAGCTTTTCAATTTTAGCTTTGGCCAAAATCAATTTGAGTCAAAAGTAACTTTAAAGAAGTTTATCAAACGTCATCAATTACTTACAAAAGCTAAAACAGCTCCAAAAGTTGTGTCAAACTAGCCATGAGTCTATCAACTTTGAAAGCCGGCACAAAGAAGTGGTTGAGACTAATCAACCATGTCAAGTGATGCTGAGGCAACTCAATTTGGTTTGGGCATGGACAATGGTGCCGGTTTGGGACCATGAGTGGAGACAATGATGCCTTTTTCCTAATAGACGTGCAAGTCTCCTCTTCAGGATTGGGAATCAGGTGTTGGCAGTGATGCTAGGTATTGGGCCATTGGCAGTCTAAATTCGAGTTCCGAGGTAGGGCGGGTTTGGGTATCCAAATCTCTTTTGGGCTCTGATCTACCTAGCTTTATGGCCCAATCTTGCCATATTTAAAGAGCCTAAAGGGCTTAGGCTAAGAAAGCCCCTTTTGCTGTTTAGATTTGGGCCGTGATTGGGACCCAAGTAATTCAATGGGTGTCTACTAAGTCTCGGGTTTGACATCCAGAAGGTGTCTCGGAATTCATGCTTATGCTCCTCTATTTTGAACCTTCACACAATGTTGTTAGTGTGGACATGAACCTTCACACCAAGTTTCTTATATAGTTGGTCTATCTTATGTATCACTATAATGTATATATGCACCATGAAGCATTGTTCTATCCTGTCAAAAATGGACAGTTTTAAATAAGCATCCGGCAAAAGTTAAACAACAAATTGAGTCGGAAACACTGCTTAACATCCGGCAAACTCTAACTTCCAAGGCTGCAAATTACCTGCTGGTAAAAAATAACCGGATCTCTGTTAATGCATTTTCCGAAGAAAAAAAAAGTTAATTCAGAAATTTTTTCAAACTTTTGTCTTGTCCAGTAAAACAGGCCAAAAGTCCAGTAAATAAGCGGCCTTGGGTTTTTGAGCGGCAAATCCAAATCCAATGACCACCGCTTAAAGTCCAGACTCCAGACAGTCTCCAGAACCCTCCTCTTCCTCTATATATACAAATTCCAGAACCCCCCTTACAGATACTTCAGGAAGTTCTTTGTACCACAAGCCCTAATCTCTTTCTCCAAGCTCAACCATGTCTCACTTCGGAAGGTCCGGCCCTCCGGACATCACCGATACCTACTCTCTCCTCGTCCTCAACATCACCTTCCGTAATCTCTCTCTCTCTCTCTCTCTCTGTCTCTCTCTCTCTCTCTCTCTCTCTTGTGATAATTGGTGGCATGGTGTTAATGAATCGGATTCATTATGACCAGGGACGAGTGCTGATGATCTGTTTCCGCTTTTCGACAAGTACGGCAAGGTCGTCGACATCTTCATCCCCAGAGACAGAAGGTTTGTTTACACTACTCTAAGTCCTGTTTGATTCCTCCAGTTATGTCGAAAATTTAAGATATGATACAAGAATTAAGATAATTGGGGTTACATTTACTACATGGTTAATTTCAATATGGTTTTATGTAATTCCCATTTGTTCATTTCTTTTTGATGCTGAGAAGATGTTGGAATTGAAAGCCTTTGATCCTCTGTTTTTCATGTTTTCGGAGGGCTTGGAAATTGTAGGATTTCCTCATTTTTCCTTCTTTTGGATTTGTTTAGTGTTTTTTTTTTTGTGGGACTGAGATTGATTTTTGGATGTTAATTGTTGTCTTGTGGTTTAGGACTGGGGAGTCCAGGGGGTTTGCTTTTGTGCGATACAAGTATGCTGATGAGGCACAGAAAGCAGTTGAGAGGCTCGATGGTATGCTTGACTCTTTTCTCTTCTAAGAACTGGGTCACTAATTTTAGATATGCTAACTGGAGCTTGCCGATTGTATTTTGCAGAAAGAGTTGTTGATGGTCGCGAAATAACTGTTCAGTTTGCAAAATATGGGCCTAATGCAGAGAGGATGTAAGTTATATTGATTATTTGTATAATTGTATGTTTCTATTTAGTAAATTGGTGATCAGCATGGTTTAGCTTCGGTTGAATCTGTGCTATGTACATATAATGATCTATGAACTTCAGTTACGATCTTATTTGCACCATTGTGCGTGGTTGTTGCATATGTATTTTCTGATCTGTCAATGCCTTCCTCAGGATGCTGAACAATGCTTTCTTGGCCTCTTTGTTATATGGATGTACATTTCGTTGCATTATCGGTGGATCATGATTCTATTTGTTTTTTTTTTTTTGTAGTTGTTCAATCGTGTAATCTTAGATTTATGTGTATGTATTTTGTTTGTAAGTGTATGATTTGTCATACACTTGGCTACATATACTAAATTGCATTTTTCTGGTGGCATTCACCATTTGTTGTTAATAATCGTAATATGCTTTTCTGTCTTGCTTTTCTTCCTTCAGCCATAAAGGAAGGGTTTTTGAAACTCTACCAAAATCGAGGCACAGGTCAAGAAGTCGCAGTCCTCGGAGAAGGTGAGTTTTCTGCCTTTAGCTTCTTTAAGGAGTTGACCATTTTCATTGTAATACCAAGTTTATATCAATTGAACCAAGGATGTGAAGACTCGTTTCTTAGATAGGGATGGAAACAGATAAAATGGCTAAGGCGCTCGTTGGGTACCAATTGGGTTCCAAAACTGGAAACTCATTAACCTCCTAGTTCTTATCCTCCCCATCCGGAGGTGGAATATCAGTCAATTGGTGGTGGCTTAACCACACTGGTTTTGTTTTGTTTTTCTCAACTCTAGGAAAATTTGTTTGAATGCAATGTAACCTTTTATCTGGTGGAACGTAATGTGATGCACCTAACTCCAAACTTGAATAGATGCTTATTGGCGAATAAATAATTTGGGAAACATGAGTCCTACAAACCTTAAATTTGTAGTCTGTTCGTGGAGTTCTGCAAGGCTTAAACTTAATTTTTGAAGTACCCATTTATATGTGTTACTCAGGTAACAGTGGTACCATAAAATATGTGTTACTCAGTGCTTTGAATTCGCCAGGTACCGCGATGACTACAGAGATCGGCACTACAGGAGGAGAAGTCGCAGTAGGAGTTGGGATAGGTACGAGCGTGACAGATACCGCCATGGGAGGGACAGAGACTACCGTAGACGAAGCAGGAGCCTTAGTGCCAGTCCTGATTACTATAGGAGCAGGGGAAGAGGGCGCTATGATGATGATAGTCGGAGTCGGAGTCCTATCCGAAGCCGTTCTTTTGATAAGTTATAATCACTTCCAGTTCTTTTTGTTTATTGTTATAGCATTGAAAATACTTTGATCATCTTTACTTAATGTGGTGCAGTGCATCCCCTGCTCGGCGTAGTCTTACACCTCGCAGGAGTCTTTCTCCATTAAGCAGAAGCCGCAGTGTCAGCCCTTATGGACGCAGTCCCGCTGGGCGATCCCCTGCTTCTCGAAGTGTTTCACCACGAGGTCGTCGCTATTCTCGAAGCCCATCCCCTCGACATCCAGATGATGTAAGTAGATGTGTACTGGAACGGTTGCTTCTGGAATGACTTATAGTACAAGGGAGTATGCTAAGCTTGTATATTTATGTATCTATATTGCAGGATTGATTTTCTGGTAGCTACGCAGATTTCAGGAAAGTATATCGATTTTCTGGATGTTCATCTGATGTCTGGATTTAGCTGAACTGTGATATGATAGTTATTAGTTATTTGTTTTCGTTATACTTGGTGTTCTATTATGCATCCTTCAATAGCTTGGGACAGGATAGCAATTATTGCATTTTGTAGTTTGTAGATTAGTATTACAGTATCTGCGAAGGATACTTCACTGTATTTTCTCTAGTATGTGTTATTCTCCTCTTCTACTGTTTTATTTCTTCTTCACTTGCTCAATTATTGCCAAGTGGTAGTTTAGGTGGTTCATTTATAGGACTGATTCATCTTGAACCACTTTTTGGGTTTTTATAGCTGTGTTCGGGATTAGAGTGATCGAGGCTGGATAGTGGATGTTGATTATTAGCCGTTGACGCTGTTTGCCGTGAGAGTGATGCTGTTCGCTGGTATTAGAAGTATGATTGTGATTTCAGTAAGCTGTTTGATGGGCCAAAAACTAAACTGATTTTCTTCAACAAGATGAACTTTGGTAAGAATAAGGAGCCACTCTTTGTTTCTGTGAAGTGTTATATTCGCTAGGATTTATAAGTTTGACCTGATAATCCATTTTGTTTTGAAAAAAAATTGATCCTGAAATGGGTCTATAAGAAGGTGGCATGTTGAATGGTCCTTTAGTAGCTGGTGCTGCATATGAATGCGAGATGGGCGAGTAACTTGGAGATATAACTTGGATTTTTAATTGGTTCATGGTGCAAGTTGGTGCTTAATATAAGTTGGACAAGTGATTCATTGATACTGATGTGGGATGCCGACTATGAATTGGGGTGACCTGAGTCAATGTTGCAGCCACAAATACACGGTAATAAGTTCGTGGCTACTTATTTAGGGTTCAGCCTTACATAACCTGTTAGATTACATTCTTTGATTCCTTAGATCGTGCACAAAAGGATTGTGGTTTTAGCTATTTAGTGGTAGCTTTTATCTGGTATATCAGTGTCATAAGCAATTTGCTAGGTTTCTAGCTGATAAGCAGCCTTAAGTTTTCATTTTTGTTCTATAGGGGTTTTCTGGTGTCTATTACTGAGTAGTGTCACCGATTGTGGCTTCCTAGCTAAAACATCTGCCGGGATTTGTGTGGTATGTTGGCAATATGGGTATAACAATTCTTATAATGGCAGTGAATGTGGGATGGTCTAGTGTTGACATGATAGTTGCATTGGTGATTTTGTAAGCTAGGTTGTACATGTTCATCCCGCTACATTACCAGTCTCAATTGCAGTTGCTTGTGCTACGTAATGAACCAGTCTTTTAGAAATGGGAAAGCAATGATATTAGTTGCTGTAGGCCTTTGCTTGCATAGAATTTGGTGTGTGCATATCATCACTTTGTGCCTGTTGGAAACTGGCCTGGTTATTTGGTCGCTAGTATATAAAATTGTGCTTGGTTGTGATTTAATTTTGTTCTGTTGGTTGGGCATTATACTTCCTCTTCCTGCTAATTGTCATTAGATGTCATTCCCTCGGCAAGATTCAATCAGATGAAAGTACGGTATCCATGTTTTAGATGCTACTTCTGTACTTATGTGTTTTTTCTTGGAAGTGGATTTGATGCATCATTGAGCTGCAGTAGTGATTGGAACTTTTGAGCGTTCAGGAAATTGAAATCTGGATCGTATCACCTGCCAAAAATGCTGCCTTAACTTGTTTCGCATTCTCACAACTCGCTGTAGTGAAGTAGGATTGCCGAACATGCTGGAAGTTGCAAGAAGCAATTGTAGCGATCAATTCACTAATGCAGATGTGCACAAGTTTGTTCTTTTCATGGTCAAGTTTTCGAATTTAAGAAAGTAACACAGTAGTGATTTTGGTAAAGGATCATCTTGCTCGGAATTATATATTCACTTTTCTTTTGCCTCGAGTGTTGCCGGATTTTGCCAAGACACGGCAACTTGTAACGGAATACTAGAAGATGATGCATAAAGAAGAGGAAAACCATCGGTCAAAAATCTATTCACTAAACAAAATAAGATGCCTATACTATGCATTCACTCTGGGAGATCGCTGTTGGTTCAAGACTTCAAGTGAACCCAACATGGATGCATAGAGCATGCCTGCTTAGCGTTCTGTTTTCTTAAGAGCATTGCAGCCGTTGGATGAACGAAACAAGAATGTATCAGCCGTTGAGGTACTGATAAGCTATACACGGATGACAAAAATAATCATGCTGCGAGGTCCATACTTATTTTCAACACTAGTAAGAACACAAAAGTTGGAATGAGGATAAAATATAACCATCTGTAGTGTGGGTGTAGAATGGCAGATCGTCTCCAGGAGGTTGTTCTTGAAAGTCTTACATGATTATTAGAACTGATCACAAAAATTATTAATCAGAAGTGAACAGCTTAAAAGATTCATTCTATTTCTTTTGGGATAATTTCCATACTTTCACCATACTCTATCAGGCGCCTGCCTGTGAAGTTGGTTACCTACTTAGTTAACGAGTTTCAGTGCAATGAAAATGATTCTGTTGTACAAGTTCCGGTCATAAGTGAAAGAAAATGAGCAACAGGTTCGCATTTGTACTAGCAGCTAACAACGCAGAAGCCGGAAACATACTAAAAATCACACAACTCACTAACATCAATAGCAATGCTTTTATTTACTACCGATATTAGCTTTTTGATGATATACATTGCCTCATGATTCAGTCTTAAAGTTCATCTCCCGGTACGTACGAATGCATTGCAATGCATCAGTTGGGAGGATCCTTGCAATAATATGTGCAAAAACAATTTCTACTTTTGCACACTCCTGTGCCAGAAGATTCTTTGGAGCATTCATGAATGCATTTTTGGAGCTCACATTTGCTTGATTCAATTTCCTTATGACATGAATGCTCAGGTATCCTCGCTGCGTGTGCCCGATCGCAGAGAGCTGCCGTGAAGATTCCAACTGTCCAGAAAAATCAACAGCAGAAATATGCATACGATTCAAGTATGAGGCATTGGACCATGAATATTTAGTGCTTTGAAGCCAATCAAGCATTTCTTTAGGCAGTTAATATTAATTAACGGATCTGGACCTAGTTCTATGGAAGAAATATGATATGCAGAACTGAAATGAGCTTGTAATGTACCAGAAATGTTTGGAAGTGATATTGAAATTAGCAGAAAAAGAAAAATCGAGAATGATAATATCAGATTGGACAAATTGAGCAGTTGAAAGAGAAACCTGAAACGAGAAGAAAGAGGACAGTGCAGAATGCCTTCATCTTCAGTAAGCTGAGATTACTACTCTATTGTGACTTGTTAGATTTAGAAGTCCTAAAAGGTTAGTGCCTTGTCATACACGGTGCTAAAGATTCTGAAAAAATATGTAAATATATTGAAAAAGAATGATGTTTGTCCAAGCAATATATATAGCAATCAATTTCAATAATAATGAATGAGAAATCAAACACAATCGAACAAGTATAACCAAGCGTCCTCAATACAAATTATCTTTGTCGATATCCATGCTCACCTTTTGTTGTGGCATCATATTCCTGTCTTTGCACCCGCTTCTTTAGCTTGTTGATCAACTTAATTTGAACCTACCACTAAACTATGGAAGTGATTCCATTTTCACCAGGATATACAAAGAATCAAGAATCAAAGTCTTGCTTGTGCTCGAATATAATTGCAGTGATGGCGGCATTATTGCTCAAATCGCAGGTGGTCGCAAACCATTTTTTCAGAATCAGGCACAAAGGAAAATGCAAGACATAATTTGGCTACCCATAACGAAAGTTTCAATCCACATGTCCAAAACATACTGAAACACCCGTATTCCACCATTCAATATTTACAGAAGATCGTCTCTAGTTGTGTTATGTTCTGTTTTCAGAACCAACATCACGTCCAAAGCAGTTCTATTTTCATTAAACATTATACAGAAACTGAGTTCATAGTAAATACTGTTTTCAAATGTCCAAAGAATAAGAGGTGATCCAAGAAACAAGGTTTGAACATCACTATTGCCTTGTGTATACACTTTTCTTAAAACCAAATCGCCAATCAAGTCAGCTCTCCCCTGCCATCCCTAACAATCTTATACAGAAGGAGGGATGAGGCAGCAGAAACTTGATTGACCTAACACTAATGAGATCAATCAAACATACTTCAAAAGCAAGATAAATTCCAGATTCCAACATAATTGTACTTAAAAACATCACATGTATCCAAAAACATTAATTAAACTAGAGCAATTCTTCTGCAGCAAATAAAAATATCTCAACAATTTAAAAGAGAACATACTAAAGACACATCCAATTAGTCCGGATGGTGAGCAAAAGCAAACAGATGTAAACCTAGTACCCTCCCTTAAGATCATTGACGACATCATATGGAATAGGAGTAACAGTTTCCATGACTGCACCTTCAACCATGAAACCAGGCTTGGGACCCTTTGGCTGTCTCTTGGTGCTGATGACCTCACCCTTAGCCTTAGCCTCTGCCTTCAGCTGATCGTTCTTCACCTTCCTCAAACGGAATTCTTCAGTGCACCTTGATGGCTGCACGTGCTCCACACGCACATGGATCCTCTTCCTGATAATCCTGTTACCCACCTGCTTCCATTCAAGAGTACACAATAAGCAAATATTTGAGCTGAATTGTGCAGAAAACGCAGTAACAAATGCGTTCTGTTATGTATCAAGTTGTACCAAATCAGGGCACACAACTAAAACTATGAATCATAAGTTCAGAAACAAAGCGATCTCATAACTAAACCAGCTACTGTGAAACAAATTTTCATGTTAAATCACGAAGTCATTGCGTCAACAGACACCACTGAGCCAAAAGCAGCCATTTTATCTAACTCTCTAGAAACTCTCAAAGAAAATCAAGCCCTAAACTCCTAATCACCAGTGTTCAGCTTCAACAAAAAAATTACTCCAATCCGGTCTTTACTATCTGCCATGGCAAACAACATAACCAATAATACACCAAACAATCAGCAGTACCACCAAAATAGCACAAGTAAACGTAACAATTAATACTCCAGTGCCTAATTTTTTAACTACAAATCTTTACACCTCTACAAATTTCTATCAACTCCAAACATTTCCACCAAATGACATCACCAAAACAGGTTACCCAGAGCAAACACATCACTGTTAAAGGTTAAACAAACACAACATCAACAACAACACAACAACAGCTCACAAATCGAAACCCACAGAAGCTGAAACAAACATGACGAATGAAAGAACAAGGAAGAACAAAACAAATGACCTGCTTGTTGATCTCAACGCCGATGGCTCTCTTGGTAACATTCCAGACGCGACCAGTGCGCCCGTGGTAGAACTTGTGGGGCATACCCTTGTGAATGGCACCATTAACCTTGACGTCGACGAAGTCACCGATGCGGTAGGTCTTCAGGTAAGTGGAGAGGGGGATGTAACCCTTCTTCCTGAAGGCCCTAGAGAACGAGTCTCTGGTTCGAGATCGGAGACCATGTCCAGCCGGCATTCTGAGGGCGCTGCTAGGGTTTCTGGGCGAGAGCTGCGGCTGCTGGAAAACCCCTAAAAGGATGTGAGAGTTGAGAGGCTGCGTTTGTGTGTGTGCGCTTTTATACTACTAGCGTGTGTTTTGTAGGGTTGTGATGTGGGCTGGGCTACTTTAGTGCTGATTTTTCAATGAATGGCCCAAGTATGAAGAGAGACATTAGGCCCAATGTTCTCTTGTCCCATAAGCCCTAACGAGTTTTAAGAAAAATATGTTTCTAGAAGAGGGAAATGAAGGTTAGCTGATCCGTCGGCTAGAGCCAATACAACAACCGGTCTAGAAGGAGAAAATAGCTTGCATTAGAATTATGCTTGGTTAAGCAAGAGATAAACTACAATGTATATAAGCTAAAAGAGTTAGAAAGAGCTTGATGTTATAATTAAACTTCAAACAAATGGACAGTCTTAAACAACGCTCAAGGTTAGTAACTAGTTTTTTCCCGAGTCATAACCCTCTATTCAAAAACTATAATTTGATTAACAAATATTGTGTAAATAAGAGCAAGGTTACATGTTGGGTCAATGAGTGACTCATTATTCATTGTTAACAACCGTTGGGTATGAGTCACTAATTCATTTTGAATTCGGCATAGGTTAGCTTCTAGTCACGAACGCCAAACTCAACAGCAGGAACGAAAAGCATTTAAGAAAAAAAAAAACAATGAACTGTCTCATTCTGTTGTATTCATGAATTCATCATCTTCAACTGAAAGGGAGAAAGCTTATGATGTGGTTAGCAAAATTTCCCTTGTAGCAATTTTTGGCTAATATTGACCTAGTTTTGTTATTGTACACTAAATTGTCTAATCACTAGGTGTGGTCGGCGCACTGTCTTATTTGATTCGGAAGCTTTGGTCGGGATTTCCTGCTTTTCTCTCTAACAAGAACACTCTGACAAACTAGTTGTCTTATTGGACACTAAGTTGTTTAACCACCAAGTTTGGTCGACACGCTGTATTATTTGACCAGAGGCTTTGGGAATTCATGTTTTTCTCTCTAACATGAACACTCTTAATTACAAACTATCTAGTTGTGTTATTGTACACTAAGTTGTTTAACCACCAATTAGTCTAGCTAACATGAACAATAGCTTTTCACATCTATCGGGTTGTTAACTAAAGAGAACATTATCAAAATCACGCCTTACATAAGTTAGTTAATTAACCTACTGGTAAGTGAAAGTCTTGCATGTGAAACACTTTTCTCTTCTTTTAGCCGAGACCTTGGGGAAGGCTGGAAATGTTAACGACCATTGTTGGCATAGGCTTATGCCCGCCATAATCAGCACAACTACCAGCGCATTAAAGCTAACGTATAGCACAATCCTACAACACTAACAGCAAGTCAGCCGCGCTAACTACACAACGGGCCTCCCCACGGCCCAAACCGACTACGGACGTGCCCTCACGCGCATCTCAAAGAAGGTTCCAGAGAGCACCTTAATCGGACGTCGTCCCACATCGAATGGCAAGTAAACGATCCACTTCAACTCAACAATAAAAGGTCAAACTCTTGACCTTACAAGGTAAGTACACTGAACTTCCTACCATCACTCTGCACAAATTATCATTACCCTGACTTGAGCGTCGGAGAGTCGAAGACCACGCCGCCGTGGTCTCTGCTCTAACGACGTGTGTTGCCTGTGACAGAGAAGTGACCAGGAGTACGGCGTACTACGTACGCGGGAAGCACGGCGTACTGAATCAAGTATAATCACAGCATCAACATTGGCGCCGTCTGTGGGAAACCGCAACAAAAAGTCAAACAAAAAAAAAACATCCCATGCAACACCTAGCCAAACAACTACACTTCGACATGAGCACTACGAATCCGTCCCCCTCTACTCCGGCAGGTGGTCACATCGGAGACGTCACAGACCTTAGCCTCAACCACCCTCTACCCTCCGCCAACGACCCTTTCATCCTCACACCCACACCCGGAACAGTCGTTAGTACCAATGCGACTACAGATCCGGCAACCGCCGCAAGAATGGAAAGCATGGCTCGCGACCTAGCCGAGTGCCAGCAGCGCGAGGTACTGGAACGTGAGAAAGCAGCAGCTCTCCAGAGCGAACTTGACAGGATACGGACACAGCTTGAACGGGCTGAGCGCAGTCATTTACATGAGGAGTCAAATCGCGAGGGCAGCGCGCAAACAAGAGGACGAGAACAAGTTCGCTTAAGTATCAGCTTGACCCCCTCCGAACTCGCCAAGAAACGGCCACCATCACCACGGCGTATCCATAACCGTGAGGAAGGAAGCACAAGCGTCACCTCTCGCTCCAGACCCCCCACAGCTGCTCACAACAGCGAGTCTGCCACGCTAGCCCTGATCTTGCAGCGGCTAACAGCGATAGAACAACGGGATGCCAATCCACGGTGCCAACCAGTGTTCGCCGCCAGGCCAGGCCCATTCACTACGAGGATAATGAACACCGTGCGTCCTTCTCAATCCAAGAGCCCAAAAATCACGCCGTACACAGGTGAAGGCGATCCATTCCGGCACATTGATAACTTCAAAAAAGTCACTGCCAGTAGAGAATTCGACGACGCCACCTTATGCCACCTATTCAGCGAAACCTTAGATGGGGACGCCATGAATTGGTTCTTTGAACAACCAGTGAACTCCATGGATTCCTTCGCGCAGTTAACCACAGCATTTCTGAATCGGTTTATACTCATGGCCGGGGCCGCCCACACAACTGATGGCCTATTTCAAGTAAAACAAGAGAGCAGGGAAACATTGGGCACCTTCGTCATGCGATGGCAGACGGCAGCATCCAGATGCCGGAACCTGAACAAAACGCTCGCCCTGGCTGCTTTTAAGGAAGGACTACGGTCAGAGAACTTCTTGTTCCACATTAATGTGGACCCTCGAATGCGCGGCGCCACATACGATGACATCATGACTGAAGCAGTACGATACGCTCAGGCAGAATACGTCACATACGGAGAGAAGCGAACCCCAGTACCATCAGACAAAACTACTACGCCGCAGACATCTGTACACACAGTCCCCCTCCAGCGCGAGCTCTTCCCAAACACAGCAGACCATAGCAAAGGCAGGAAGAGAGAGTGGCATCAAGCCAATCACCGTGATGCGCGTAACAACGATCGGCACAGGGGCCGGGACAGGAACAGAAGACTTGACCAGGAACGTCGCGACAACAGAGACCCCCGCCAAGTTAACGCGATGGGACGCCGTAGTGACCACACACTGCCTAGGGAAGAGACCCTGGAGGACTTTTTTCACGCACATCAGGACACGTTGAGGAAACCAGCAAGACCGCTACGCCCCCAAACCGAAGCGGAAACTGGTAAATGGTGCAGATTCCACGAAAATGGAAGTCATAACACGAACGATTGCCGCACCCTCCGCATATTAAGAACCAATGGCGACACGGGAATTCGCCCGGCGCAACAGAGGGTACAACAGAATGTGGTTGCCGCAGTCGAGACCCTACGCCGCATCAACGTTATAGAGGGAGGAGCCCCGAAGACCAACTTGTCCAACCGAGCAAAAAAGCGCCTCGACCGCAATAATCACCCAAGACAGGTGTATGCCATCACAGGAGGAAACGTTAAACGACAGAAAGAAGGATGGAAACCGATCACCTTCACTGAGGACGAGGAAATTGGCATCTCCTTACCCAATGACGACGCTTTCCTCATAGACGCAATCCTGGGCGGACAATGGGATGTAGGGAAGATGATGATCGACACGGGATCTGCAGTCAACGTCCTATTTAAGGGCTGCTACGAAAAAATGGAGCGTAGCGGCAAGAAATTGGTACAAGACCACGAACCGCTAGTCAGCTTCTCTGGTGACATAACCCAACCCCTAGGTTCGGATTATATGACGGTGTGTATTGGGACTGCACCATGCACAGTTTGCGTCGAAGCTGAATTCATCATAGTCGATGCCTACAGCTCATACAACGGGATCATCGGCCGACCTACACTTAACCGGATGAGAACCTTTATCGCAGGACACATGATGATCATAAAATTCCCAACTCCGCACGGAACAGGACAGGTCCGGGGTTCACAGTCCGTGGCAAAAGATTGCCAGACACGTGCAATTCGACAAACGCGCAACCGACACGAAATCCTGGCAGTACACGCCACAGTAAACTTAACTGACAAAGTTGTCGACGCACGAGATGACGAAACGTCGAAGGGAAAGAGCAAGCAGAAGGCTACGCCATACGAGACAAAAATCCCGGCAAACCCCGAATCCTCATTGAAAAGCATTACGCCATTCGCAAGTCATCCGGAGCGCAGGATCAAAATCGGGGCAACTCTCAATCCCACTGTTGAGAGAGATTTAACAAGTTTCTTGGGCGACAACATGGAAGTCTTCGCATGGTCTTATGAAGACATGCCTGGCATCTCGCCCAACATCATCATGCATGAATTGCACATCAAACCTTCCGCACACCCAATTAAGCAAAAGCGCCGAAGCTTCGACGACGAAAAAAGCACGGCAATACGCCAGGAAGTTGACAAATTAAGAGGCATGAAGTTCGTCCGGGAGGTACAGTACCCTGAGTGGATCTCAAACTGTGTTATGGTACGCAAAGCCAACGGTAAATGGCGTATGTGTGTGGATTACAAGAACGTAAACAAAGCATGCCCAAAAGACAGTTTCCCCCTACCCAGAATTGACCAGCTCATCGATGCCACGGCAGGTCACGAGTTGCTCAGTATGATGGACGCCTACTCCGGGTACAATCAGATACGCATGAACCCGGCGGATCAAGAAGCTACGACCTTCGTCACTGATAGGGGCCTGTACTGCTACAACGTAATGCCCTTCGGATTAAAAAATGCGGGTGCTACGTATGTGCGGTGCGTCACACAAATGTTTGACCAACACATCGGTCGGGAAATCGAGGTGTACGTCGATGACATGCTGGCCAAAAGCATAAAAGCAGAAGACCATGTAACCAACCTCCGAACCATCTTCAATGTGCTCAAAAAGTACAAGATGAGATTAAACCCGGAGAAATGTTTTTTCGGCGTAACAACAAGCAAGTTCCTGGGCTACATCGTCAGTCAACGCGGCATAGAGGCGAATCCCGAAAAGATACAGGCCATCCTAGATATGGCGCAGCCAACACTCAAGAAGGATGTAGAAGCCCTCCAAGGCAGGCTCGTGGCATTATCTAGATTCATATCAAGACTGACTGACAAGTGTGAGCCGTTCTTCAGATTGTTGAGACGTTCTAAGAGTAAACTGATCGAATGGACACCAGACTGCCAAGTGGCCTTTCAGGGATTAAAAGATTACCTCGCCGCAGTACCATTACTGTCAACCCCGCAGCCGGGACGAGCTATGAACGGCCCAGAGACAAGATACCCAACATTGGAGCAATTAGCCCTCGCGCTCATCGTAGCAGCCAGACGACTGCGCCACTATTTCCAAGCCCACAGCATCCACGTACTCACAAATCAACCCCGTCAGTATTTCACCATGGAATTTGCACGTAGATGGCTCTAGCTGCGCAAAATCTAGCGGAGCGGGGATCATCTTGAGCGGACCGGGGGGACTCGAACTCGAGTATGCTTTAAAATTCAACTTTGCTGCCTCCAACAATGTAGCGGAGTACGAAGCACTGATTGCAGGACTACAATTAGCCCTAAGCACGGGCGCCACTAGCATTAATGTGTTCAGTGATTCTCAGCTCGTAGTCAATCAAATCACCGGGTCCTTCACTGCTAAGGATGAGCAACTAGCAGCCTACCTGGCGTATGCCACAACATTATTAAAGCGGTTCGAATTCTACCACATCAATCAAATACCGAGGGCCAACAACGCAAGAGCGGACTCCTTAGCACGACTCGCCACGGCGCAACCCCACCAATGCCACAAGGATACCAGGGTCGAAATTCTCCACCATCCCTCCATTCACCAGACCTTGCAACAGATATGCCAGATAGAGCGCGACCAAGCCTCATGGATGGATGAGATAGTAGCATTCAAGTGCAACGGCAAACTACCAGAGGACGAGACCATGGCAAAACAACTAAGGAGACGGGCGGTAAGATATTACCTGCGGAACAACACACTCTATCGCCAAGGTCTGCTGAATGCTGACCTCAAGTGCGTCACAACCAAAGAAGGCAAGCAGATCTTGAACGAAATCCACAGCGGTGATTGTGGCAACCATTACGGCAGCCGCGCATTGGCCGCAAAAACACTCCGCACAGGATATTATTGGCCCACATTAGCCTCCGATGCACAGGAGCTCGCCAGGTCTTGCCACAAATGTCAAATCCATGGACCCATACCACGCCTACCCTCCGAACCACTATCCTACATAGTCAGCCCGTGGATCAACTGCCTTTGGGGAATGGATCTGATTGGCCCATTACCCGTCGGGAAATGTCAATTCAAATGGGTCATTGTATGTATCGATTATCATTCCAAATGGATTGAAGCTGCGCCCCTGACGGCCATAACAACCGAGAAGGTTCAAAACTTCCTGCAACGCAACATCTTCTACCGCCACGGTACGCCGGAGTCTATCATCACAGATAACGGCACGCAGTTCAACAACGAGTACCTCATCACCTGGTGCAAGGCAAGAGGAACTAAGCTCAAATTCGCATCCGTAGCACATCCAAAAACCAATGGGCAAGTAGAAGCCGCCAACAAATTGATTAAAAGCCTTCTTCGGAAAAAGCTGGGTGAAGCTAAAGGACTTTGGCCAGAAAAACTTGACGAGGTAGTATGGGCAATCCGTACCACACCAACAGAAGCCACAGGCGAAACTCCTTTTTGCTTAATGTATGGCACGGAAGCAGTTCTACCCATCGAAGTAATTCAGCCAACACAACGGGTTTCACTATTTGACCCCGAAACCAATTCGGACAGTATACACCTTGATAAAGATCTCTTGGAAGAGAAACGCATCACAGCGCATCGCCATAACATCCAGAACAAACAGCGCGTGGCACGCTTCTATAACTCGAGGGTCAAAAGCAGGACACTACAAGTAGGCGACTGGGTTCTAAAGAGGATCCAAACAAAGGTCACTGGACTACGCCCGAAATGGGATGGACCATATAAAGTCGTCCAAATCATAGCCCCAAACACGTACTGCCTAGAAGACAAGTACGGAGAAAAATTAGCCCATCCTTGGAACATGGAACAACTCAAGTACTATTACAAGTAAGAGTCCATCCGTAGCACAAGGACCAACTGTTTGAGTGCTTTTGGCGCGCTGCTTTAGCTATCTTTGTACAAAATGGCTACGGCCAGGCTATCAATGAAATGAGGAATTTTTCAAACCATTGATCCTTACTACGCTAGCGTACTATGGCAATTAAATTCCTTCGACAGACAATTTCATTGTGCGCACAACGAAGATAGAATTAAGCATACAGCCAAAAGCACAAAACAACAATCACAATATTACTACGGCAATAATATAAAAAAAAACACGGCTCAAAAGAACTTCTATTCATCAAAAGATAGCAAGTTCGGCACAAAGGCCGTTACAAAAATTACAGAAACATAAAGACTACAGCGACAGGGGACGCATTACAACGATCTTATCACCCTATCCTACTCCTCCCCCGCAACTTAGTACGCCAGCATTGCTCAGACCGCATCGTCGGTACTCGCAGCTTCTAGCCCCGCCGCTTCCCCCGATTCGCCTTGCGGCGGTTGTGCATCCTGATGCTCTGAGAAGGAGGAGTAGGAGAGGGAGTCTCCGGATTAGAATCAGACCTGTCATTATCACAAGAAAAACCAGACGAAGAAGAGTTAGAAATTTCCTTACCACCTTCAGCCTCCGCAGTAGAAGTAGGCTGCGAAAAGGGCGGAGTCACTTCATGTGGCATGGGCGGCGGTTCCAAACCCTTCTCCGACAGACGGACCTCGTAGTCCGCAGGATCCAGCATCTCCAGCTCCTGGAACTGCGCTATCATGTCACCCACAGCCGTGACATAGTACCCTTCCAAGTACTTAGTCATCTCCATAGATGATTTGAAGGCAGTCACGGCGCTAGACGCAGCCTCCTCTGCTACGCGGGCCTTCTCAGCTTCTACCTCCTCGCTCATCCTCCTAACAAGCTCCTCTGCATCCGCAAGGGCAGACTGCGCCGCATCCCTCTCCGCCGCCGTTTCTCGGGCAAGTGACTCCGCTACCTCTCGACGGGCAACCTCCTGCCGAAGGTCCTCCTGGAGGTTCGCCGCATTTTCCAACTTGGCCCTAGCATTGGCCAAGTCATTTTCCAGCAGCAACACCCTTGTCTCACGGGTGCTGTCTCGTTCAACCACTTCGGCGAGGTGGCGCTGTGCCTCCAGAGCATCCCGCTCCGCATCAAGCAAATTAAAAACCATCTTCGCTGCCCTCGTGGCAGCAAGACCGAGGGGACTCCGCAGGTCCAGACCAGATCCTTCAGGTCGCCTCAAACCCCCGAGCCCGGCGCGCTGGCTTAACAACACCAGCTTCTCCAGTTCCGGAGCTCCTAGCTGGCTCAGAGGACTGCGGTCCAAGGCGGACAGATCCTCGAAAACCCGAGACTCCGTGAAGGTGAGTGGCGCCAGCTGCGTAGTCCTCTGTCTTTTAGGAGGCGGAGCCTCCACTGCCGCATCCTCCACATCCTCGGGGGCAGCAGATTACTTTGCTCTTTTCGAAGACGCGCTCGCCTTCTGCGGCTTCTTCTTCCTACCAGTCTCAAGCGACACCGCCGGATCAGCCAGATGCGGATCGGCATCGATACGGCCAACTCCTTCCGCATCACTGCGGCGTGGTAATCCCTGCTCATTCGGCAGGTTCGCGTGCAGGGGAATGGACAGGTCCACAACCGCGGACGAATCCTCGACTCGCTGCGCTGCGACGTTTACTTTCTTTGTAGAGGCTGCCGCCTTCTTAGACATGACGCGTCGCAACATCGTGATAGCTAGCCCTTCAGTATCCGGCGTAACGTCAGGATCTTCCTGCTGCAGAAACCGGGCGTAGCAGACGCGCTCTGACTTTTCGAAATTCCTGTTGACCGAGAGTGTAGTAGCTGCACATATAACAACAGATTAATACGCCACAAAAAAAAAAAAAAAAAAAACAGAGCACTTCTACTTACGATGACGGCGGAGTAATCCTTGCTCGAACAGGAGGTACGGGTTCGTCAATACCTTTAAATCGTGAACCAAGTCTTCACCTTGACACCTCCAAAGATAAGTTACACGATTCACCCGTTCAACCTCTCGCTCGGACAAAACCAATCTCCTTCCAGCTACATAAACAAAAACAGAGCGAAGGTGGCATCAGCAAACAATCATTCCGTAGTAACAAAAGTTAGTAAAGCATTGAAACCTACAGTTAATAGCCCGGAACCGCGAGGGAATACGTTTTCTTGGGATGTACTCCACCCCGTTAATGCGCCCATACTCCCACCCGTCCTCCACCACGAAGCTGTTTTTTCTCCAGTTCGCCTCCGAGGTGGGCCAGTTCTCTAAAACCTGGTACTCACTGCGCTCATCCCGCCTCACAAACCGCGCGGTCCCCCCATTACCATTACGCTGGTTGTAATCCACTTTGAAGAAATGGAGAACCTCCGCCGCAGTAGGAGCCGAACACCCCGACAGGTAGAATAATGAACAGAGACCGAGAAGAACCCGCCACATGTTATAACTCACCTGGCCAAAGGCCAAGCCGAACTCCGCCACAAGACATTGCAGACGAGGGTCTAACGGCAACTCCACCCCAAGTCGTAATACGGAGGGGCTCACCAACGCATGCCCGTTTGGCAACATTGAACCAAATTCATCACGCCGAATCGCACGGGCAAGGATAGTCCCAGGTAACTTAAATTCCTCGACATAACCACTCACTGCGGCAGAGTCGGCTCCATATGCCTCCTCCACTTCCGACCTCTGCACACCACCATCTAACCAGCGCCTTACAGGCGCTGGGCTCAGCGTTGGGCCTGAAGTGCTAGTCCCCGAAGCACTTATAATACGCTCAGATACTCCTTCACTTTCTCCAGTCTCTTCACGTTGCGACTCCATGGTGCTTGACGACTCACTCGTATCCCAGTTCGCTAACACCCTAGCAAAGACAGTAGAACGATCTTCGCGATGCAAATCGTTTCCACCACTACGCCGCACCAAGTCCAAGTAGTTGGTCTCTAATTCACTTGTCCACGACCAAGCGGATGACGACGCGGACCAACTTCCTTCTGCAGACGCGGAATCGCTATCAGTTAGTATAATTATCCTAGACATTACGCCGCAGCAAGCAACACCGAAGTCAAAGGCGAACAACCTAAAACTAGAAGTCAAAAAGTAAAGTCAGATCTATCCTACGAACCTCGCAAGAACAAGTTTGAAGAATATGAAGAACACGAAGAACACGAAGAACATGAAGAACACCAAGCCCAGTTAACGGCGAAAACCCATCCGCACCGCCCATACAAACACCCCACCTTGCCGGAAAATAATCATCTAAAGATCAAATGGACCCAAAACCCACATATCTGCCGGAAAGACCCAAAACCCAAGGCCACCGATTTACCCTACGAACACAAATCTACCAACAAACAACAAGCCACAAACCGAATAAAGAAGGATCCGACCAGAAAACATACCTCAAAAAGCCGATTCACGCCAAAATCCCGATGAGTTTACGCTTGGAAGGAAAGGAAACAGACAAGAGCAAAAGAGAGGGAATGAGAGAATTTGGATTTCGAAAACTTGGGTCTGTCGATAATGACAGCCATTCTGTCCCTTTCACCCTTTTGTAGTAAACTCCACCTCACATCCTGCCCGTTGATCCTTCAGCAGCGATCCTTAACCGTCAGATTCAGGAAACCGTTACTCGCATCCTAGTCGTCGACCCAAGAGGCATCGCTCCAGATCTCGCCACGTGGCCTGAGTTACCGAGGCAACGTTTCGGTTACACACGCCTTAATTACACGCAATAACTGTCTTCTCGGATAACGTCACCCCACGAATTCAAAACGTTCACGAAACATCCACCCAATGCATGTATGACACGTGCTCCCCACAGCAAGAATGGCGCTGATCCCAACCTACACACACCACGCTCAAAGACAGCGATAAGACGTCCCACGCGTAAGAACTTACTACGCTATGACGGACGCACTACGCTCAAAGACAGCGATAAGACGTCCCACGCGTAAGAACTTACTACGCTATGACGGACGCACTACGCTCAAAGACAGCGATAAGACGTCCCACGCGTAAGAACTTACTACGCTATGACGGACGCACTACGCTCAAAGACAGCGGTAAGACGTCCTACGCGTAAGAACTTACTACGCTATGACGGACGCACTACGCTCAAAGACAGCGGTAAGACGTCCTACGCGTAAGAACTTACTACGCTATGACTGACGCACTACGCTCAAAGACAGCGGTAAGACATCCTACGCGTAAGAACTTACTACGCTATGACGGACGCACTACGCTCAAAGACAGCGGTAAGACATCCTACGCGTAAGAACTTACTACGCTATGACGGACGCACTACGCTCAAAGACAGCGATAAGACGTCCTACGCGTAAGAACTTACTACGCTATGACTGACGCACTACGCTCAAAGACAGCGGTAAGACATCCTACGCGTAAGAACTTACTACGCTATGACGGACGCACTACGCTCAAAGACAGCGGTAAGACATCCTACGCGTAAGAACTTACTACGCTATGACGGACGCACTACGCTCAAAGACAGCGGTAAGACATCCTACGCGTAAGAACTTACTACGCTATGACGGACGCACTACGCTCAAAGACAGCGATAAGACGTCCTACGCGTAAGAACTTACTACGCCATGAAAGACGCACTATGCTCAAAAGTAGCGATATAAGAAGTCCCCAACAGAGAGAAGCGATCAAACATACTAAACAAAAACTCGGCATTCCTTAACCGGGGAGTGGGGGGACTACGAGAGGGTCCGCAAGACCCATTGCTGATCATGGCAAGACGCTCAATTATTAACTCCCCAGTCAAGAAATTACCTCCCTAGACTGGGAACTTGGGGGGACTTGTTGGCATAGGCTTATGCCCGCCATAATCAGCACAACTACCAGCGCATTAAAGCTAACGTATAGCACAATCCTACAACACTAACAGCAAGTCAGCCGCGCTAACTACACAACGGGCCTCCCCACGGCCCAAACCGACTACGGACGTGCCCTCACGCGCATCTCAAAGAAGGTTCCAGAGAGCACCTTAATCGGACGTCGTCCCACATCGAATGGCAAGTAAACGATCCACTTCAACTCAACAATAAAAGGTCAAACTCTTGACCTTACAAGGTAAGTACACTGAACTTCCTACCATCACTCTGCACAAATTATCATTACCCTGACTTGAGCGTCGGAGAGTCGAAGACCACGCCGCCGTGGTCTCTGCTCTAACGACGTGTGTTGCCTGTGACAGAGAAGTGACCAGGAGTACGGCGTACTACGTACGCGGGAAGCACGGCGTACTGAATCAAGTATAATCACAGCATCAACAACCATATAACTAGCTTGGGTCCATATCCAACCATATTATATCCATGCATGCCCTTTATTCTTTTCTTTTGGTCACAGACTACTTGCTTATAGTTTCAAAGACACTGCTGCTTTTGGTGGTCATCTCTTGGTCCATGCATAACCAAAATTCCCCATTATTTTCTCCGTCATACATCGCAGAATTTCTACACCAATTTTTAATTGACTTCAACTGATCGATCTAGACTTTCCCGTCTCTTAATCACAACAGTGAAACTTTCCTTCTACAATTTTAAATCAGACACTTATACTAAAACTAAATTTAATGAATCTCTACACCGAATTTGCGAGAAATTATTATATATACAAGTCACATATTCCACGTGGCGTATCCTCTTAATGTTGTTGGTTCATTTTTACTGTGATTATTTCTGATTGATTCTTATATATAAATAAATTTTTGACATTTTCAGCGCATGCATGTTAATTATATCATGACATAATATGATTTACTTTTGACAAAATTTTAACAACAGTGCCTGAGGTTTTACTCACTGAGAATTAAGATGTATCAACTTTCTAATCTATCACAATGGTACCCGAATTTGTAATTACGACATATTTTTGGTACATACCGCTAGTAACTTCGTTAACTATATAATATTATTCAAATTTACAGGGATAACGCAGTCATTTCGTATCCTCTGTCCCTCTCACACCGCCCTACAGGCTATAGGCTCACCTCCTTCATCTGAAACTGCATCTCTCATCCCTTCCCTCCGACCCAGCCGCACGTCACAAACTCACATTGATCTCGAACAACATAAATCATTCACTAAAACTTTTGATTGAATCTTCACAAAAAAAAAATGCAAAAAGATGCTTCCTTCTCATTGAACATGAAATAATCAAAGTTCTATGTTTCAGTGTAAATGCAAACAATATCCATAGATGATATAAGAACACCGCATGCATGAGAAACCCATAAACATAAAATATAACTTCAATCATGCAAAATTAAGATCCTTTATCCACAAATTCATAAATCCATCACTAAGGGCAAGTGGAGGGGTCGTTCAATATGATACATGTTCATGTCCAAAAGATCATATTAACAAAAAATGCAAAAGTCTAATACAATTCCCAGGTCGTACCCATAAGTAAATCTAGAAATCTGAAATTGAAGTACTTGGAAATAAAAATTAATTGCACACTGAATTCTGACTTACTCATCTAGATGGAATACGATGCCCACAATGCAGCTTGGCCCAAAATGATCCCCAATACCGGTGGCAACTTCAGGGCAAATTAAGCATGAGACAGAGCTTTCATGCGACTTGGCTCCACAAACATGGCCACCGACCTATTACTTTCCTCAACGACAAGCTCTTCATTGCTTCTCAGATCCATACATAGAAACCCCCAAATCGAGTCCTCAAACCCCTAATTCTGATCAGCAGCGTCAAATCTGACTTTTTCCCCTCTCAATCTCAAGCACACCAAGACATTTTGCGAAGAGAGGTCTGATAGAGACTGTGACCAGCGAGAGGTAACAGAGGTAGGATTTTGCAAGCAAAGAGCAGGAAGAAATGGGATTCCAGAAATGCCCTCACAATTTTGATGGAAATCTCCGAAAATAACTGAGCAACTAACGGTATGCACTTAAATTAGGCTAGATATTGAACCCCAAGCATCATTTTGACGTTTTAGAAAGTAAATTCACCTTAATTCTCAATGAGTAAAACCTCACGTACTGATATTAAAATTTGTCTTTTGCTTTATACACCACATAACAGTGTTGTGACGGGTACACAGAATAATTATTTGTGTTTTTCTTTCTTACTACCCTCTAATGCACGTAATGATTCCTATATATCATCCGATCAAAATGTTGAAAAACAAGAAAATATGATTGACTGCTTCAATGCCTAGCTAGACTGCTTGTCTTATTGAAGTGTAAAGCACTCCTGGAATATATGCTTCAATTCCTAGCCTTACAATTTCATTTTGTCTTATATAAGGTTTCTACGTACCCAAGTGCTATAGCCTAGATCTGTTTACCATTACCACACAGTACCCCTCGATCTGTCATTAACAATGGCCATGACCCTCCAGAACTCCAGTTCCCTCTGCACCATTCTCTTGACCCTTCTCTTCATCTTAACACTCGTCGGCGCCGGCGACAACCGCTTCTCAAGACCCTTGTCTCGAGTCAAACACGGCCTAAAGAAAGAGAAACTGAGCCATCTCCATTTCTACTTCCACGACATTGTCAGCGGTCGCAGCCCAACAGCCATTAGAGTTGCCCAAGCTCCCACGACCCAAAATTCGTCCACAGGTTTCGGTGCGGTAGTGATGATGGACGACCCCTTGACTTCCGGGCCGGAGCTGGGTTCCAAGCTGGTCGGAAAGGCACAAGGCATATATGCTTCGGCCTCGCAAACAGAGATAGGGTTCTTGATGGTGCTGAACTTTGCTTTTATAGAAGGCGAGCATAATGGGAGTACTCTGAGTGTGTTGGGAAGGAACACAGTGTTCTCCACCGTGAGAGAGATGCCGATAGTCGGCGGGAGCGGTCTTTTCCGGTTCGCTAGGGGGTATGCTCGTGCTAAGACTCACAAGTTAGATCTGAACACAGGGGATGCTGTTGTGGAGTATAACGTCTACGTTCTCCATTATTGATCTCGTGATCGATTGCCGTACGTCTGTTCGCTTTGTTGATTATTTTAAAATTAATAACCAATATTGTACGTACGTAGCTTAAAATAATACGAGAGAATGATAGAGAGATCTAAATGTATCATGATTCTTTTTTTGGTTAAAAATGTATCATGATTCATGAGATGTAGAAAATGAGTCTTTTGCAATTGGACTTGGAGTTGACTTTCAGAGTCATCATCTCTTACTGTATTTCAACGGTCAACAAAATTTATTTTCTCCATCAGAAATATGGTTCACATTAATGGCGTCCTCTTGTTATATATGTTTGAATGTTATATAACGACGGAGTGAACTGACCGAAAGAGGAGATAACCCAACTGTGATGTTTAATCACTTTAATGTATACCTCCATACACTATAACAAGCAGACTCGGTAATATTAAGGGAAATTGCTCATTGAGTAATGCTAAATAAATTAACTTTTGGTGTACCACATATATACCACCTTATGTGGTATCTGATGTGGCATACCTACATTATTGAAATATAATTTTTTGTTTCCTTTTTATTTCTATTTTCTTAATTATTGTTGGCATAGGCTTATGCATATGCATATGCCCGCCATAATCAGCATAATTATCAACGCATTAATGCTAATAAATAGCTCAGTCTCGCAATACTAACAGTGAGTCAGCCGCACCAGCTATGCAATGGGCCTCCCCGCGGCCCAAATTGACTACGGACGCGCCCTCACGCGCATCTCAAAGAAGACTCCAGAAAACACTTTAATCGGACCTCATCCCACACCGGAAGATAAGTAAATGATCTACCTCAACTCAACAATAAAAGGTCAAACCCTTGACCTCATAAGGTAAGTACATTATATCCTCTACTGTTACTCTGCATAAGTTACATTCAGTCTAACTTAAGCTTCGGTGAGTCGAAGACCACACCACCGTGGTCTCTACTTTGACGACTTGTGTCATTTGTGACAGGGAAGAGACAAGGAGTACGACGTACTGCATCTGCAAAGAATACAACATATCACATCAGTATAATCACTACGTTAACATTGGCGTCGTCTGTGGGAAACCGCGACAAAAAGTTACCAAAAATCACATGCAACACTTAGCAAAGCAACTACACTTCGACATGAGTATTGTCAATCCTTCCCCCCCCCCCAACTCCGGTAGACGGTCATATAGAAGACGTAACAGACCTTAGCCTCAACCATCCACTACCTTCCGCCAACGACCCTATCATCCTCACCCCTACACCCGGAACGGTCGTCAGCACTAGCGCGACTCCGAATCCGGCGATCGCCACAAGAATGGAAAACATGGCCAAAGACCTAGCCGAGTGCCAGCAGCGAGATAGGATACAGGTGTAGCTCAAGCGAGCTTAACGCAGTCATCAACACGGCGAATCACAACACGAAGGCAGTGCGCAAACGAAAGGACGGGAACAAGTTCACTTGAGCATCATCTTGACTCCTTCCGAACTTGCCAAGAAGCGGCCACCATCACCACGACGTATTTGCAACCGTGAGGAGGGAAGCACGAGCGTCACCTCCCGCTCTAGACCCCACACAACTGACCACAGCACGGATCCCACACTAGCTCTAATATTGCAACGGCTAACCGCAATAGAGCAACAGGACACTAATCCGCGGTACCAACCAATGTTCGCAGCCAGGCCAAGCCCCTTCACCAAGCGAATAATGAACACTGTGCGCCCTTCTCAATCCAAAAGCCCAAAAATTACGCCATACACAGGCGAAGGTGACCTATTCTGGCACATCGATAACTTCAAAAAGGTTACTGCCAGCAGAGAATTTGACAACGCCACACTCTGCCACCTGTTTAGCGAGACGCGAGACGGGGATGCTATGAATTGGTTCTTCGAACAGCCGGCAAACTCCATGGATTCTTTCGCGCAGTTGACAACGACATTTCTCAATCAGTTCATCCTCATAGCCGGGGCCGCACGCACAACTGACGGTTTATTTCAAGTAAATCAAGAAAGCAGGAAGACGTTGGGCGCTTTTGTCATGCGATGGCAAACGCCAGCATCCAAATGCCGAAACCTGAACAAAATGCTCGCCTTGGCTGCATTCAAAGAAGGACTGCGGTCAGAGAACTTCCTGTTCCATATCAACATGGACCCTCGAATGCGCGGCGCCACATATGATAACATCATGACTGAGGCAGTACAGTATGCTCAAGCAGAATACGTCACATATGGGAAAAACGAACCCCGGTACCATCAGACAAAAGCACTGCACCGCAGACATCCATACACACAAATACCATTCACCTCCAGCGCGAGCTCTTCCCTGGCACAGAAGACCATAGAAAAGGAAGGAAAAGGGAGTGGCATCAGGCAAATCACCGTGACGCACTCAACCACGATAGTCACAGAGGCCGGGATAAGAACAGAAGACTCGGCGGCGAGCGTCACGACAACAGAGATCCTCACCAAGTTAACGCGATGGGACGCCGTAGTGACCATACACCACCGAGGGAAGAAACCCTAGAGGACTATTTTCACAAGCATCAGGGGACGTTGAGGAAACCTACAAGGCCACTACGCCCTCAAACCGAAGCAGAAACTGGTAAGTGGTGCAGGTTTCACGAAAATGGAAGCCACAACATGAACGATTTCCGAACCCTTCGCACACTAAGAGCCAACGGTGACACAAGGGTTCGAGCGGCGCAGCCAAGGGCACAGCAGAACGTAGTTGCCGTAGTAGAAAACCTGCGCCGCATCAACGTAATAGAGGGAGGAGCCCCGATGACAAACATGTCCAACCGAGCAAAAAAGCGCTTTGGCCGCAGTAACCACCCAAGACAAGTGTACGTTATCACAGGGCGAAATACCAAGAGACAGAAGGAATGATGGAACCAGATCACCTTCACCGAGGAGGAGGAAATGGGCATTTCCTTACCTAATAATGACGCCTTCCTCATTGACGCAGTCTTGGGCGGACAGTGGGATGTAGGGAAGATGATGATCGATACGGGATCCGCGGTCAATGTTTTAATATAAAGGATGCTACGAGAAGATGGAGCGTAGTGGCAAGAAGTTAGTCCAGGACCACGAACCGTTGATCAGCTTTTCTGGCGACGTAACTCAACCTCTAGGCTCGGACTATATGATGGTACGCATTGGGACCGAACCATGCATGGTTTCCATTGAAGCTGAGTTCATCGTAGTTAACGCCGCTACTTTCTTTGACATCACGCGCCGTAACATTGTTACAGCTAGCCCTTCGGTGTCCGGCGTTACATGGGGGTCTTCTTGCTGCAGGAACCTCGCGTAGCTGATACGCTCCGACTTCTCGAAGTTCCTATTCACCGAGAGCATCGTAGATGTACACGCAATAACATATCAGTACGCTATAAAACATATAAAATAGACAGAAACTAAAAGCGAAGCACTGCTACTTATGATGACGGCGGAGTAGTCCTTGCTCGAACAAAAGGTACGGGTTGGTCAACACCTTCAGGTCGTGGACTAAATCCTCACCTTGACACCTCCAAAGGTATGTCACACGATTCACGCGATCAACCTCCCGCTCCGACAGCACCAACCTCTTTCCCGCTGCGCAACAAAAAAAACAGTCAGCAAGTAGTTATTTCATCACAAAATTTTTTTTAGTAACACATTAAGACCTACAGTTAATGGCTTGAAATCATGAGGGAATACGCTTCTCCAGGAGATACTCTACCCCGTTGATTCGCCCATATTCCCATCCTCCCTCTACTACGAAGCTATTCTTCCTCCAGTTAGCTTATGAGGAGGGCCAGTTCTCCAAGACTTGAAATTCACTACGCTCTCCTGCCTAACAAACTGCGTAGTTCCTCCGTTACCATTCTGCTGGTTATAGTCTATTTTGAAGAAGTGGAGTACCTCTGCCGCAGTGGGAAACCAACAACCTGATAGGTGGAAGAGCGAGCAGAGGCCGAGAATAACTCACCACATGTTGTAACTGACTTGACCAAAGGCCAAGCCGAACTTCGCCACCAGAACTCCACCCCAAGCCGTAACATGGAGGGACTAACCAGCGCGTACCCATCAGGCAATATCGAACCATACTCATCAATCTCAATCGCCCGAGCAACGATCGTGGCAGGCAACTTGAACTTCTCCACGTAGCTGACCACTGCGGCGGAGTCAGCTCCCTGCGGTTCCTTTACCTCTGACCTTTGCACTCCGCCGTCTAGCCAACACCTTATAGGCGCTGGACTTAGTGTTGGGCCCGAAGTACTAGTCCCCGAAGCGCTAGCAATACGCTCACGTACGCCTTGGTCTTGGCTCGGAGCGAGACTCACTTCACTTTGTCCAACCTCCTCATGCCTTGACTCCATGGTGCCTGACGATTCACTAGTGTCTCAATTCGCTAACACCCTCGCAAAGACAGAAGCGCGATCTTCACAACGCGAGGCGTTTCCACCGCTTCGCCGCACTAAATTCAAATAGTTGGCCTCCAATTCACTCGTCCACGACTCAGAGGATGACGACACAAACCAACTTCCCTCTACAGAAGCGGAATCGCTGTCAGTTAGTATATTTATCCTAGGCATTACGCCGCAGAAAGCAACATCGAAGTCAAAGACGAACAACCTAAAACTAGAAGTCAGAAAGTTAATTAGATCTATCTTACGAACCTCGCAAGAAAGAGTATGAAGAACATGAAGAACACGAAGAACACCAAACCCAGTTACCGGCCAAAACTCATCAACAACCGCTCGCACAAACACCCCATCTAGTCGGAAAACACCCATCTAAAGATCAAACAGACCCAAAACCTACTAATTTTGACGGAAAAACCCAAACCCAAAACCACAGCTTTACCCTATACCCACAAAACCACCAGCAAACAACCACAAGCACAAGACGTATATAGGAGATTCCGATCAAAAACATACCTCAAAAGCCGATTTTCATAAAGATCCCAATAAGCTTCCGTCCGAGCTTGAAGAACAGGAGAGAAAGCAAAGGAGGGAACGAGAGAGTTTTCAGAATTCGAAAACTTGGAACTGTCGATAATGACAGCCCTCCTATCCATTTCACCCTTTTATAGAAAACCTCATACCACATCTCGCCCATTGATTTCTTAAAAACGCTCCTTAACCGTCAAATACAGAAAACCGTTACTCACATCCTAACCGTCGACCCAAAAGACATCACTCCAGATCCTGCCACGAGGCATGAGTTACCGAGGCAACGCTTCAGTTACACACGCATTAATTGCATACAATAATTGTCTCCTCGGATAACGTCACCACTCACGAAATTGAATCGTCCACAACACGTCTGCCCAATGCATGCACGACACGTGCTGCCCACAGCGCGAATTGCGCTGCTCTCAGCCCACGACACCACGCTCAAAGACAGCGATGAAAGACGTCCTACGCGTAAGAATTTACTACGCTATGACGGACGCACTACGCTCAAAGATAGCGATAAAAGATGTCCAACGCGTAAGAATTTACTACGCTATGATGGACGCACTACGCTCAAAGATAACGATAAAAGACGTCCTACGCGTAAGAATTTACTACGCTATGACGGACGCACTACGCCCAAAAATAGTGATAAAAGACGTCCTACGTGTAAGAATTTACTACGCTATGACAAACGCACTACGCTCAAAGATAGCGTAAAAGACGTCCTACGCGTAAGAATTTACTATGATATGACGGACGCACTACGCTCAAGGATAGCGATAAAAGATGTCCTACGCGTAAGAATTTACTACGCTATGACAGACGTACCACTCAAAGATAGCGATCAAACGTCCTACGCATAAAGATTTACTCTGATACGATGGAAGCACTGAGACCAACCAACACCCAAAGAGGCTCGACACAGCCCATTACACCATCACCAACTCGACATTCCTTAACCGGGGAGTGGGGGGACTCCAAGAGGGTCTGTGGGACCCACCGCTAATTATGGCGAAATGCTTAAATATTAACTCCCCAGTCAAGAAATTACCTCCCTAGACTGGGAACTTGGGGGGACTTGTTGGCATAGGCTTATGCCCGCCATAATCAGCACAACTATCAGCGCATTAAGGCTAATAAATAGCCCAGTCTCGCAATACTAATAGTGAATCAGCTGCACCAGCTATGCAATGGGCCTCCCCGCGGCCCAAACTAACTACGGACGCGCCCTCACGCGCATCTCAAAGAAGACTCCAGAGAACACCTTAATCGGACCTCGTCCCACACCGGAAGATAAGTAAATGATCTACCTCAACTCAACAATAAAATGCCAAACCCTTGACCTCATAAGGTAAGTACACTATATCCTCTACTGTTACTCTGCATAAGTTACATTCAGTCTAACTTGAGTGTCGGAGAGTCGAAGACCACGCCACCGTGGTCTCTACTTTGACGACTTGTGCCATTTGTGACAGGGAAGAGACAAGGAATACGACGTACTGCATCTGCAAAGAATATAGCGTATCACATCAGTATAATCACTATGTTAACAATTATGAAAATTATTTTTATTTCACTTTTACTCTCAAAGACAACCATTCTAAAAACTGAGCTTTTATTTACACCTCCCAAAACAGTACTTAGATCTCCTTATTTTTCTAATTGCGTTTTGACTTTTTCAACACATGTAAAATTACTAAAAAGACATATAAAAGTGAAAAAAGGGAAAAAAACAAGAAAATTTTCAACCTGCCTATTTTATAATTTTTCATTTTTCGTCAATCTTTTATTTATTTATTTCAGGCTAACTCTCATTCGAAATAATAAATTGAATAAGATGATTTTATTACTTTCATTTTTTATTGTAAAAAATATAATAAATAACATTATTAATCTCTATTTATCAATTAAAAAGCCACATAGAATTTTTAATAAACTTCGTCTGAGTGAAAAAATTATTCAATAGATATTAGAAGTTTTCATGTTGATTTTACTATTTGGTGAGTTTCAAATCAATGAATGAAAAAAATATAATATTATTAATTATGAATTAATGAGTGAAAGAGAGAAGATGGATTATGTTAGTCTAAATAATTTTTTGATTTGTTTATAATAATTAAATATAACAGTAGAATTGGAAAGATATTAATTGATAGTAGATTGATTTGATATCTAGTAATGATATATTGATTATGGGTATTTTCGGAAAAATATGGAGGTCTAAATAATATTTTAAGTATTTATGAAAGTAAAAGAATGTTTATTAAGTGAGTAGGTCTAAATAACGTTTTTAGAGGTATGAATAGAAACTCTATTCTAAGAAAAATAAAACTTTCTGGTTCAACATACCTATAGTTCTAGATGGCTAGACCTCTCTTTTCTCCTCTCATCAACGATCTGCTGACCCATCCTCCCACCCCCTAGTCGATTAAATTCCCAATTTGATTTCAGCTTTTTTTTCTACAATATCCTCCTATTCCAAACATGATTTCTTTTTCTTCTTTTACCATAACATGCTATTGGAACTTAGGTTTGGGGAATTGGAATTGAATTACAGTTTCATTTTTTTTATGCTCAAGGATGTTGATGCGAGAGATCATGCGTGTAGCCATTATTATATCTCTTAAATTCCTGCAATGCTTTGGCTGATTTGTAATCAAAGGGTTGAATTCAATGATGGAACAATGAGATATTTGTCCTCATATCTCCTTTTAAATCCTTGGGATTAATAAAGAGCATAATTTTAAAAACAAAATAGGAAAAAGGGATTCAAAATAGAGTTAATCACCAACAAGCATCACTTTTTAATGAGGACATGTTGTTGAAGACGAAGAATTCTCTGAATGACGATTCTAGATATACCTCCATATTTACTATTTATACCTCACTAATTATTTTAAATCTTATTTTACCCCTTTTATAAACTCTCACCTTAATTGTTTTAAAAGCTTTTTCACATTTACGGTTTCACATCTTCAATATACAACAAACTTTCATTTTCCATTGAAACATATTATATTATGTGAGTTGAATCAAATTTAATTTAGCGTTCGCTATAGTAGAATTATAGCTTGGTAGGTTGAAAAATCTTATTTCTAATTTTTTTTATTGTGTTAAAAATCTTATTGTTAATCAAGTTTATGAAACCAATATGTATTAATTGACTTATATGAGATCGTTGTTTTTAATTTGAAGTTATTAAATATCAAATTGGAACAGACAAAAATGAGAATAAAGATTGAATCAATGTCTTTTTAGATTGAAACATAAGAAGATAATAATGAAAAAATAAAAATAAAATGAGATGTATATAGACATTGAATGGGTAAATTTGGAAAATTCAGGAAAAATAATGATGGATGTGTAACTAGAATCAACCTTTTGTAAAGAAGTTCAGTAAGATAAAAAGATAGAAACTAAGAAAGTAAAATAATTTTCGTGATACAAAAAGAAATAAGAAATTTTATTTTGATGATGTGGTCACATCGAATGCCACATAAGGTGGTCTCTATATGGTTCACCAAAATGTGGTTCATTTTAGCATTACTCTTGCTCATCTATGCAACACTCACTAGCTGGGTTTAATTTTAGCATGCATACCACTTTTCATTTCGAATCATAATGCTTAACCACTTAATATCATTGGAGTATGGATGCATATGAATCACTCTAGTAGATGAGATTGAAAGTCTTGAGCTTCAATATCCGTAAAATCAAACCTTCAAATTTATTTTGTGTGGATAGATAGAAGAACTGAATCGATATAATTAAGTACTATATAATAAAGATGTGTATGAAGCATTTGGTGCATTCTTATAAGCTTATTAACCAGTCACAAAACCAAAACTGCATTTATAACTGCAGAGGCAGACCAAGTTTGCAAAACTGTGAATTATTTTTTTGTTCTAACTTCTAACAATGACTAGCTAGAATGATTTATCCAATTAGAATAGATTAATCAATCACAACGGTTAACGACACAGTTCATTCACCAAAATAAGGACATTGGCATACGCCTAAACTTATATAAGTAATATGTACACCATCAAATCATAAAAAGACCACCAACGCATCAGGCCGCGCTATGCCGCCATCAAGGATGAACCATGCAAGCTGCTCTATTAGAACCTGTTGCCCAACGTCGGCATAAGAATCCACAAATGGGGCACGGAATTTGCAATTTAGTAACACAGAAAACCAGTGTAGCATTTTAGTTTGAAATGAAACAAAGAATAGTAACTGTAGTACGTCTAGAGTATTGAGTTGGCCGGATCGGACCTGTGCAATCAGCTGTCGCAACTTATATGTCACGATGACGATGCCAATATCCACCAGCTTCCATTCCATCGACTTCATACTTTCTTGGTTTATAACTTTATATATCATGCCACACCAAACAAACACATTCCACTTCGATCATGTCTTCATTTCCCACGTACACCATGACCAAAAGGTCCAAAACCATCCCAGTACTCGATTCTACTTTCCTCATTTCCCTCTCCATTTTCTTCTTCACACTCCACGTCTCCACGCCACTGCAAAATCCTCAATCTTCTCTGGAAACTCATCTCCATTGTCACTTAGGCTCAAGCAAGAGAAGCTAAGCCACCTCCACTTCTACTTCCATGACATTCCCAGCTGCTCCAACCCAACTACCATCTGGGTTGCCCGACCACCCACATCTTACAAATCTCCAACGCTGTTTGGCTCTGTAGCTATGATGTATGATTCGCTAACTACTATCGGCCCCAAAAGGAGCTCCAAAGTTGTTGGAAGAGCACAAGGGTTTTATGCATCTGCTTCACAAAGTGAAGATGCTTTGATAATGACCATGAACTTGGCTTTCACAGCAGGCGAGTTTAATGGTAGCAGTCTTAGTGTTTTGGGACGATACCCTGTGGTTGAAGCTGTAAGAGAGATGCATGTAACTGGTGGAAGTGGACTTTTCCGGTTTGCACGGGGTTATGTTCAGGCCAAGACTCTCACGTTCAATGCAACTACTGGGGATGCTGTTGAATATAATGTGTTTGAGTTTCATTATTAATCTACTCATTCTGGCAGCTCAATTACTCTGTTTCTTTCATCATGGACAAGAATATATTTGCTCAATTATTTTCATCATGTGTACGTTAAATAATAAAGTGTGGTAGATGATGAGCCTTTGCTTTTGTTTGAAGTAAACGCAAAGTCTACTGATTCAATATATGGAGGTGGATCGGGCAAGTATAGCAGTTGGTGCGTCGTGGGGTTTTTGATACGAAAAAACGGTGGTGTAAATTACCAGAACTCTTTTGAGTCTTTTCCATACACAAGCCTGCGTAACTTGAAACAAACTCAAAATTTTCATCATCGGATTTGCAAGGATAACTAAGTAGCATTGTACTTGTCCGATCCATATTTTTAAGAATGAAATTGTAATCTTGAATCAAGGAGCACCATTTGTTGTAGGAGCAGAGGAGGATAGGAACCGAGGGTAGGAAGAGGGTTGAGAATAGAGAAGAACAGAGGATTAAGATCAGAGAACAGAGAGAGAATAGGGAGAAGAGAATAGAGAACTTGAGGTTTAAGGAAGCAATAATCTCAATATTTCAATCTAACTTTAACTCAATACAAAGCTCATATATATAATAACTAAAATTATAACTAAAACAACTAGGAAAGACAACTCCTAATACTACTAAATAACCTATTTAATCAATGTAAACATTAAATCCTAGAACATAAAATAAACCTAGAATCATTCTAGATAATACTTGCTGATTCTGCATCATTCTCCACCGCCGAAAGGACTTGACACCGGCGAGTTAAACAACTGCTACGGGGGACGGCAACAACAAGTGGAAGGAGGGATTGTAGTGCCTCCATGATTGAAAGCATAAGTATTCGCATGTTTCCGGTCATCTTAATCGGTGGGGGAATAGTACATACAACACATAACTTGTAATTAGGGTTGTGGATCACTGGTAATGCAACAAGCATCAAGTTCAAGATCGTCGATGTTCTTCACCGGTTCAACAATCTCCTTTTTTTGGGACTCGAGAACAAGGTGGAGACTCAGCAGGAGCAATGGTCAAAGTGCGTTGCGGGCAACGAGAAGCAATATGACCCTTGGCATGGCAATAATGGCATTCAATTTGGGAATGAAAAGTTGAAGTAGCGGGGGCCTTATTAGTAGGAAATGGAGGCCGAGGATTGGTAGAAAACCCATAAGAGGATGGACGATCAGGCTGGGCCACTGGCGATGTAGATGAAGGAGGACTACTCCATGGAACAGATGAATGTGGTCGATGATACTTCTCGACTTCCAAAGCTTTGTGGAAAGCTTCATCAATAGTGCTCGGAGAGTGGAGATTTACGTCACGCTTGATGGCAGCCCGTAAGCCATTAAGAAACTGAGTTACAGTAATATAGGGCTCTTCGATGATTTCCCAACGGAGCATGAGCTCGTCAAAACGAACCATGTAGTCACTCACAGTCAGGGAGCCTTGCCGAAAATTTAGAAGCTGATTAAGAAGTTGACTGCGATAATAGTAAGGAAGGTATTTCTCTTTCAAGCGAAGTTTCATCTCTGTCCAATGGACGATTGGAGGTTCACCCATATGGTGCAACTGAAGCAATACCTTTTGCCAATGTTTTTTTGCATAACCGACCAGCTTCATTTTTGCAAAACGCACACGGTGTTCATCGTCCATACGATACCAGTCGAAATAATCATCCATAGCTGTAAGCCAATCAAGAAAGAAACTAGGATCCATGCAACCATCAAATTCAGGAGCGTCAACTTTGGTTCTTCTAGTAATATTGTCATCATAGCGGTAAGGTTGGCGGTCATTATGACCAGCTGAACCTTTTTCAATCTGTCGGAAACGACGACCAAGTCGTGGTGAGAAGGGTTGGTCAAACAGAGAGGATTCATCATGTTGTTGGTCCTCTGGTTTGGAGGAAGAATTTTTCAAACCTTTAGGAGTAGGGAGGAGGCCATCGCCAGTTGGCTTGTCCTGAGGTGGTTCTACCTTCTTGATTGCTTCCGCCAAGGTAGAGTGAATTTGTTGCTGAATCTTCTCATAAAAAGCATGAAGGTAATCATTGTTCTGGTCCTGGGTTTTGGTTACAACCTTGGTAAGGGTAGCCATGTTCTTAGTAAGTTCACTTGTAACGACCCCAAAATTTCGAGCCTAAAAACTCAAAATCTCAAAGTCGTTAGAACACCAAAAACAATCTCAATGAAAATGAAATCATCTAACGTGCACAGCGGATCATCTCTGAGTTCCAAATACAACTCAGTCAAACCGATTATTACAAACCAAATTTATAATTCGACATTACATATGATGGAAAATGTAATAATCCTCACAAATAAAATCACTCCAATTCTCACACACAAAATCCACGCTAGAAATCTCACCACGAACGGACACGTACGACTTCAAATCTCCGGAGTCGTCACTCGATCTCCACTAATCAGTACCTGCGGAATTATCCCCTACACCATTGAATCGGTGCACCGGGATTGTAAACACAAACCCGGTAAGCTTATAGCTCGTATGAGTAAAATGACAATACAGTTCGCATATCAATATATACGAAAAATCACAATCAACAAATATAAATGCCCTCATGAGTCAATGGACGGCCCATTAGGTTGTCCCAAAGAAATATGAAAATAAAACGCTCATGAGAAATTAAGTAACCCTTCTGGTTACCCAAATGCATTTATAATACGGGTATCAAGAACGCTGGTACACATCTGTTACCCCTCTCGTAATACACCGCTGATATTAGATAGCCACCCGCTACTCAACATCCAAAACAATCTGAGTACCCATGAGCAGATAACCACCCGTTACCTCACATGCAGTACTACGCTGATATTGGGTAACCACCCGCTACCCAACATCCAAAACAATCTGAGTACTCATGAGTAGATAACCACCCGTTACCTCACATGAAGTACTATGGCTGACAGACTAGAGCTCTAACTGTATCGTAACTTTCGCCCGGCCAAAGGTTAGGTTCCAACTTGCCAAACATGTACAATAATCTCACATCATATTGTACCAAACATCACGTCCGAAGACAAATCACATATTTTAACAATCACCGAGTTAAAATCACGTACAATAATCACACATCATATTGTACGTTTCAAGATTATATGCTCGATATAATCACAATAAAAATCATAACAGTATATTATATAGCAAACTATATATATTAGTACTCATTTACCATTTATACCATATATATATATATATAGTCCACTATATCCTATACATGTCATATTTCACAAACACATGCTCAATACACAATTTCTCGTCATTGAAATGACCATTTCTAATGAATTAATAACAGTATATAATATAACGAACTATATATATATGTACTTATTTACCATTTATACCGTATATATGTAATCCACTATATTGTATACATGTTTGTAATTCATTATTAAATACTCTTGCAAATATTGAATCACCACGAGGGTAGATTCGTAAATATGTGAGATTTTACTCACCTTATTGACTTGAGCGTAATTCCACAATTCCCGATGATAATTCTTTTTCCTGATTTAACGATCACCTTGAAAAGATAAGAAAAGAACTTAGAATCGTTTCGTAAACCTTTAAATGCCGAAACAGTAATAATCGGTTACTGTTCAGCGATTTTCGGTTTTACGAAGTTACTGTTCAGTGTTAATTCACTGTTACTATTCACGGTTACTAACTTGGAGTTTGAGCGCAGCATGGGATTCCTCTAGGTCTTTCACTGTCATGGTGTTTCTCATAAAGGAAAGCAGCAGGGAACAGAGGGAAGTGGGATCGGGTTTGGCTCTGGTACCAAATTGATGTAGGAGTAGAGGAGGATAGGAATCGAGGGTAGGAAGAGGGTTGAGAATAGAGATGAACATATAATTAAGGTCAGAGAACATAGAGATAATAGGGAGAAGGGAGAAGATGATAGAGAACCGGAGGTTTAAAGAAGCAATAATGTAAATATTCCAATCTACCTTTAACTCAATACAAAGCTCCTATATATAATAACTAGAATTATAACTAAAACAACTAGGAAAGACAACTCCTATTACTACTAAATAACATATTTACATTGATTAAACATTAAATCCTAGGACATAAAATATTCCTAGAATCATTATAGATAATACTTACTGATTCTGCATCACTATTGCTTGCAGACACACTTAACCTTAACAAGGACTCGACTGGCAGCCAACTCAAAATCTCAACAATGGAATCAAAGGGAAGTACCGCGTGTAGTCTCGGTTTATATCTTTGGTTGCAAGACATCATCTGCTGCATGTGTACGCAACGTACAAAAAGTTAGTTTTAATCATAAAATTTAGTGAAACAATATATATTATAGATTGATAAATAAACATAATTTTCAGAACAGTGTGGAAAAATTATACAAGCTATGTTTAGTCTTATTTTTACGTGAGTTAATGAGCAATATCAAAAACTTACTGAAATTCGTACGAAAGGCCAAGTAATTGCTCAAGTGAAAAACCCTAATTAAGGTATTAAGGTATGAGACAATGAATCCTTGAACAACAAAGTGAAAAACTCTGAGGAATGACTCCTTAAGCAAAGCTTCATTAGTTTCTTTCAGAATTTAACTAGTTAGAAACAGACTGGTGACTACGAGTTCGGTTTTTGGCAATCAGTGAAAGAGTGAAGACATAGAGAATCCGAGATGGGAGTATATATATATATATAGAAACGCAATATATCAACCAATACGTGCATTGACAGTACTCGATCGTCAGAGAAAATCAATAATCAAAGCAAGAGCAATGTTCAGAAAGATATGTAGAATCAAGACTCAAGAGTGCACTGTTCAGAAAGATATATAGAATCAAAGTAAAGAAGTATTTACACATACCTATTAATCTATTATGTACACGTACGATCGAGTATACATATGAAGATATCGATGTGGTTGCCAAGGTGTTGCCACCGTCTTCTGGTTGTGTTTAGTATAACTGAGCTTATTAGAAAAGATAACTTATGCTTATTTTTTTTAGAATAAGTAGCTGATAAGTGAAATAGATGAGTGTTTGGTAAACTGGTTTTTATAAGTGTCTGTTAGTGGCAAAAACAGTGACAAAGTTTTTGGTAAACTCGAATTGGCTTCTGCTTTTAATTTATCAAATAACCATTTTGGACATTTTATATCCCTCTTCAAGTTTGGGACATATAACTTTTATTTTTTTCTCCTTTGTAGTGGTGTTGATCATGCAGGAACTACCTAAAATTAATATGTATCACCTTATAATGATGAATGTGCTCCACTGCTTGCTCAGCAATTCGTTCATTACAAATACATGCCAATATTTTGAATACATTTATAGACCAACTAGCAATCAAATAAAGATACAAAAGTTCTATCATCCTTGATTCCAACATGTAAATTGAGCAGCCAATAGCTCATATATATTCAATAATCAGTTCCAATAACATTTTAACAAAAAGAACTTCAGTACAAAGTGAAAACTGAAAAACCTTCTAAACATATAATAGTGCAGTAATTGTTTATACAGGTTCCTTTGGAATATATAAGGACTAGCGTAGTGACATAATGAATTCTTAGAAAAACTCTGCCAAAGGACTGCGCCCGTACAAGAATTAGGATTGTTGTACTCACCCGTGCATCAAACAAAATTAATTGAGATCATTCCACAAAAATCACAAACACATATACATATGAATACAAAAGAATTTATTCTTAGAAAGAATCATACTTGACTCCATCCTTCTCCTTTCACCAGTTGCAACAGTTCCAAATAATAAAACTTGAAGGAACTGCATACTAAGTAGAACGATTAGTAATAAGAGAAAAGGTCTCTTTCATATCTTCCTCCTTCAACCTGGGAATCTTTCATCCAACAACATATACCTACTTTTTTAATTCCTTTAAGCCTCTGATGTAAGTATATCAATTCAACTATGACAACTACACAGTATAAGAGGGTGATCAAGATTAGTATATGACTGAGTAATATAAAATTAGCATGTTTAAAAAAATAATAATAAAACTTCTCAGCTCAAACAAACTGAACCCATTCACGGTTGCTTAGCATTAACGATCATGAAATTGGTTGAAATTTTGTGGAGATGATCTATACGTTATAGCTTAGATATTAGACGGTGGAGATGTGAAAACTCGATCGAAAAGTTGGTCAAAATTGAAAATTCGTACCTTAAGCTAAGATAAGGTCCTTATGTGGAAAGCCTTATATATATATATATATATATATATATATATATATATATATATATATATATATACAGGCTGTTTCAGGTGCGGACGTCCCGATTCCAGCTACGGCAGGGCGCAACGACGCGACGGAGCAGCACAGCCGCACTACCCACCTCCCGGCGATCTTGTCTGTGCCGGCCGGAACTCGATCGGCGACCCACGACGGCCGGAATATGCAAAAATCAAGTTTCTGGGTAGATTCCGGTGATTTCGCGATTCTAGCCGCCGTGGGTCACCGATGGAGCTTCGACCGGCACAAACAGGACCGTCGAGAGGTGAGGAGTGCGGCTGTCGTGGTCCGCCTCACCGTTGCAGCCTGCCGTCGCCGGAATCGGCTAATCTGTACCTTACGTAAGGTACGAACGTCTGTACCTGAAAATTCTCTTATATATATTCAATTAGGAGCCACAATATATTCAATGCGGATAAAGGACCATGGATTAGAAGCACAGTTGGTCATATATGTACTATATAGTGTTTCTCCAGAAGCATTCATAAATTGCTAAAAGCACCGATCTTTCTTGAAACTCTTGCCTAACTGGTTTTCTAGAATGAGATTAACTTTTTTTTTTTGGAAGGAAAATTTTAGATTGAGATTATAATGCTTATTGATGTATTGAACTTCGTATTCAATTCACATTGCATTGATCCCAATTTCAAAATACTAGAGAAGAAAAGATCTTAGCAGACCACTTCACGAGAATTCTCAGGACATCACAACAAAATATGAGATCAGAATGAATAATAGTACTAGTGCATGTAAAGATGATCAAGGTAATTCAAATGAGTACTCTTTGGAACAACTATTAAAAACCATGGAGCAACAAGGTACTCAATCGTATGTCTTTCTAATGTGAATTGAAATGATGAATATGCAAATCTAATCAATAGAAGAGCATGATATTGCAGTCTGACCATGCCCAGAAGAGCAATAATCAAATATAAAAATAATTTAGATGTCTACATGCTCGATTACATGTTTAAAACAAAATAATTGCAGAAGCCAGTGTAATTGCAACACAATATATAAATCGACCCAAACCCAGTTCCTGAATCAACATAAATACCTCAAAAATCGAACATTTCCCAGGAACAAGAATCAAATCATTAAACAAAACGTCTTTACTCAACAAAATTCATGAATGAGTGCTTGATTGAGGCTTCGATCGAACTTGGATCGAATTAATAGGAGCACTTTGTGCAACGTTTTTAACATGTTTTTACCTCCATTTGTACTTTATTTAGCCCTTATTGTTGTACTATTGAGTCGTATTAAGGGTCTTGGGCGGTATTGAATGTATTTTTGTGCTTATATAAGTTAAAAACGCATAATTGGTCTAGAGTCCTAGTTTGAGTAGGAATCCTTGTAGGACTAGGAAACCTAGTTGGATTAAGAGTCTTCATCTTTCTATGTTTTGGTCGCATTGGCGATATTTTGAGAGTTCTTCTTGCACTAAGAATCCTTGTTAGACTAGGAAACGTATCATTTGGGAGAGTCATATTTGATCTGAAACTCTTTTTGCGAAACTGATAGAAGCACAAAGTGTGACGTTCTTAATGTGTTTATATCCTATTCTTACTCTTTGTTACCTCTTATTTAGTATGTTTTAGTTTCTTTATTCATACAAAGTGTCTAGGTAGAGCTTATATCATTTATGAGTGAATTGATGATGAAATCGTGCTAAGTGTTAAGAATCTTTGTTGAGATATGATTCCTTGTTTGAGTAGGATTCATCCTTTCATGTTTCTTTGTTTCTAACGTACTTCTTATTAGGAAATACAAATCCATGTTGGAGAAGGAAAGCAATCCTAGTTCCACAAGGAAAGAGAAGAATATATGCACTTAAAAGCCCAATCCATGCAAGAATGAAAATGCTGTCAAGATTCGTAGTCCAACTTCGACGGGCTTCCCTGGATAGCTCCGAATGATTGAGAAATTGCATGATATCTGGATGAAAAGCCACGGAAGTCTAGTTGAAATTTCCAGTTGGAATTATCTCAATATCTATTTTCTAAAGAAAGTTTTGGCCACAACAAGGGACAAAAGTCAGATTTGCCGAATCTAGGAAACCTCAACCAATTTGGTTTCAACTTTATGGATTTTGTGGCCATCCTCCCTTGGGTTTCTTCCTCTATATATAGAACCTCATTTACACATAAAATCATCATCAACCTTGCTCACAAGACTTGCCAAAGCTCTGCCCAAATACTTTCATTCACCAAGCATCATAGAATCCGAATTCACCACCCTTCACCATATTTTCTGTCCAAAGCTTGGGAGCCTAGGATACCATACTCTTGAAGATCTCTTGCTACCTCTGTAAGGAACCTTGGGAGGAGAATTATAAAGTGTAACTCTATGATCTTCATGTTTAGTTTTCGGGTTTTTATGTTCTTGTTCTTGGATGATTTATGTTTAGGTTTTGTTAAAGTTATTTTTATTCTTGCCTATGAGATATTTGTAATATTCGAATGACATGATGAATTAAGGATTTCGATTTTTAATTTAATGATTTTAGTTTTTATGCCATGAGTTTCTGTTTATTTATGTTCTTAATTCATTTTCGGTGTGTTCTTATATTGCATGTGTGATTAAGACAAGTAGTTGATGTCGCATATGTTAATCATTCAAAGTTAAAAACGATTTTGATACAAGTAGTTGATTAATTGTTTGTCCCCTTTGTTCCTCCACCGATTAGGATCTTAAGTTCGACATTGGATAGGTGCTTTATACATGTTGATTTCTCTTTGTGATACGTAATTGCATGATGAATTGGTATGTTAGATTTCGTAGCAAGACGAGTAGTTGAGCTCGATAATATCTATGTATTAGGAACCAAGTAGGAACTTGATGCATGATCGAATTTAAGATGAACTATGATACTTACGGCATGAACTTAATTGAGAGTAGATTTCGTTACCTTTGTTCTTATGTTATTTGTTTGGTAATTGCTTATGTGTTGGTTGGTTGATCACATGTATATATTAGGTTAGGTTTATTTTCTGTTTGATCCGAAATATATCTCAAATCTTTTAAACTCTTATGAATTTGTTGTTAAATGTTTGTGATTCTTTACTCTGGTTGGATCTCCGGTTTGTGAACGATACCCTCTTGCTTTATACTACTAACGATGCTTACATGGTTAATATTGATCTCGAGTAATCGAACCGATCAGAAACTTTCTTAAATGAACTTTTATGTTCTAGTAACTTTCATGTTCTAGTAAGTTTTCTTTTTGCAAATTAGAAACTTTCCTAATCTAGCTGAGCTCATATATTACATGTGTCTTTTTAAGACAACAATTGTCTAGATTATGACATAATTTTCGAAACTAATTATCTCTTACTGATGATTTTATTTTCTTATTTTCAGATTGGATTTAAGAGATAATACTAGAGAAATAAAGGAGAGTCTTGCCTACATGGAGAATTACTCACGGCTTGGGAAATAGAGTGTAACAACGAGAAGTCATGCACATGGAGTCATATCATTAACAAGTCATGCAACAATTAAATAGAAGATGATCATTAAGGAAATAAAGCATGAGTCCTTGCCGTGGGAAGAAGAAAAGAAGAAGGAAGAATTAAGAGATAATTAAAGAAAAAGAGATTGAGCCAAGTCATGCAACAAGTAAATAGAAGATGATCATTAAGGAAATAAAGCGTGACATTTAATAGGAAGGAAAAGACAACATTTAAAAAAAAACCAAACCGTGCATCCTACCCTCTTTATATATACACGACTTCAACTCATCTCCATATCACTTCTCCTTTGCATTCAAGAGCCAAAACTCTACTAAAATACTACCTCAAACATTATTCACCAAAACAGTAAGCCGTTCTCCCTCATATACCAATTCCATCTTCACCGAAATCACCATTGAAGACACACCTCCAAGGTTCCTACAATGTGTGATTCTTGCAACTCATCTCCATGAGTTTGTTCGTTTTTGATTTTCCACAATACTTTTTCTATGAAGATTGTAGTATGATATTTGTGTGAGATTATTATTTTGTATTAAGAATCAAAATTTTCAGATTGTTTTATTGGATTTTTGGATCTTTGCCGAATTGATGGTTTCCTATAATTAATGAGTTTGTATTTCTATTATTGTGTTCTAATCATCTTTCTCATACTTTTAGATAATTTTTAGATATGTGCATATGAATTTAGTGCTTGGATGCAGTCCCTAAGATTGTGTTTGAGTGCTAGATTCATCAACCATATTGACACAAATCGAATCATGCCCTAAATAGGTTCGGTTTGTGTTGATTAAAAGTGGTAAAAATTCTGGAAATTTACATGTGAAACCATGGTGGGTGACGACATACATGAAACATGTCTCCAACAAAGATTTGGTGCTTAAATGTAATCTTGTTTGATTTATACCCTAAGTGTTATTGAATTCGATTGCATGCAAATTTAGATTAGGTCATAAGTCAATCTAAATGTTAATGACCTAATCTAAATGTTAATTGAAATCTTGCATGATTAGATGATCCCCTAAGACTCTAATTATATTGGTGTCTAAAAAGTATGTAATTAGTCGAATTAGAATACATAATATGTTCGAACTTGTAATTATGTGGTGCAATGGTAAATTTGGTTTAAATTTGTTAAAGAGAAGTCGATCATGTAAATAACAATTTATGTTTTATTTTAGTACTTAATAATCAATCTCAAACCCCCATTATTTTGTTAATACTAAAAGTTTAGAGTTCCCTTCAATTCCCCGGATTGAATGAACCCTGTTTATTCTATACTAACGATGACATTTTACAGGATTAATTATGTGGCGTCTTAGAAAGTCCCATCACGAATCGTGATGTTTTAATACACGAAGACAGAAGAAAAAGAGGCCAGCGGGTTATGGAGATCCTAGTCAGTCGAGTGCAACTGTGAAGGTCTTTGATTTTAGTGAAGGAAGAGAAAGTTTCGACGTTGGGTACATCGTGTAATTCTATCAATTTAATGAGGGTACCCAATAAGATTTTGAAAGTTTCATTTAATGTTTGCTACAATATACCACGTGTTCGTTCGGCTTCTACTTTTAAAATGAGGTCTAAGGCATCTTATGCTTTTCGAGCTTAAAAATCCTTATTTCTTCAAGAGTGTTACACTCCTCGTATAATTAGTCTTCTAGAACAGTACAGCTTATCCCATTTGACACCTAGGGGTTCTTGTTTCTTGTTTGGGAAATTTAGGTCAGCTTCTGGTGAAGCCCATAAAGCCCATTTTCTAACGGACAGGCAGTGAGGCCCAATGCCCTGCGATCATATCGTAAATGTTTCATGTTATATAAAGACACGTGGTTTTTCAATTTCTTTGGTCGATTCGGGTAGCTAGACAGAGAGCTCTTCACTCCAATTCAACTCAACTCGAGTTAACTCAACTCGTTTGTTTTAGGTAAAAATTTGTGTTACTTCCTTGTTTCATTCGGTTTAAAGTGGAACTTGTACTCTGGTTTATGGCTTTAGTTTCGATGCTGGGTCTTTGATTTCTCTGGGTTCTTGTATGACTGATAAAAGCTCAAAAACCCTTTGCAGCTGTTCAGGGGTTTTGGGTTTGTTTCTTTGTTTGAATTAATGTTAGTGCTGGTTTTATTTGCCATTTTTGATAGCCCCACATATATATATATATATATATTTTACAGCTTTGCTAGATTGATAGGCAGAGTGTGAGTTAAGATGGGGACAAGAGAGGTGTACGAACAGAAGCTGAAGAGTGGGAATCTGCACCATGATCCTACCATAAAACCGGGCCTCGGCACCCCTCGCTGCCCACGTTGTCTCTCTCTCCTTGACCATGAATCGGTGAAGTCCCAGAACACTGATTAATTAATTTGATTATTTGATTCTCTGTCTTTGCTGTTCGGAAGTTCGAAATTGACTTTCTGTGTTTGTTTTTTGTTAATGTCTCCAGGGAAAGGGTGAATGGACTATCACTCCTGTTCTTCATGATGCCACTGCTGTTGTAAGTTTCTTTCTTTTTATCTACTAGTGCCAACTTGTGTAAAGTCATTTCAGCATTCAATTTTTTTTCCCTTTAAAGAAGCAATTGCTTTTGATTTTGATTATTCATGGGGTTTTGATATATGAGATGGATCAAAAGCAGTTTTTAAGTAGTGTGCAGCATTGAGAAGACTAACATTGGAATAATGAACTCCAATATGCTCCCAATTCGTGATTGTATACTTGGTGCTAGCTATGGAGTCCTATAAAATTGTATGTGTACATGTACCTGTTCTTGTAACAATGTAGCCATTCGCCAAATACATGAACACTGTGCTCAAACCCTCTATGAATGGTGCACCTCATCATATATAAGTACAACCAAAAAGCAATTGTGTTTGGGGTTTCTAGTCATATGTAGGAGTATGGACAAAGAGTTCTGTTTAACTGTAAATTTTATAAGTTGTGACCATCATACCGAAACTTAATCATATAGCTTCTCGTTCTGCTGATAACTGAACCTTTCTAATACTTGGATGTTTGAGTAGGTTGGCTCAGGTATTGGTGGAATGCTTAGTGCAATTCATTGCTGCAATACAGGTATAGATTTGTCCGTTGTCTTAAAAAAAACTATGGGCTTTTTTTTCCCGCAGCTTTCTCAGTGTTAATTGATTGCAGGGATCCCGTACCTTCAGAATCGCTTAAAAGGCCCAAAGTGGCTTCCTTTCTTAGTTGGGGTAGATCTCACATGCTTCCTTTCTGTTGGCATTCCAGTTTTTATAACCTGCTGCTATATACACTGAAATATTCTGATGCACCATAAGAGTGTTGCATTTAATTTTTTAATTTAATTGCAGCTTCCTCCGCTGCTACTGTTTTCGGGTGCCAGTGCTGCATTTGGAGGTATGAACCTTACCCTTTCTCCATGGGTTAACATAATCTGAATTAATAGTTATGGATTGTAAAAATGCTCTTTAAAATCCCTTTACTATTGCCTTTTTCCCTCGTTTAGAAACCATACACTGATTCTACAACAATCTAGAAGAGATTCTCGATTTGATTGATTGGACCAATGTTTTTCTAATGGACATATAATATGTATTCATCCATGGTTAAATAGAATGTCGTTCCAATCTTTTTAGGTTCAGTGCAGTTTCCGTAGTCTTTTGAGTCATATCTTGATATATGCTTCTTGAAATAAAAGCACAAAAGGATTTAGTTATCCCTATGTATGTCGTTATTTGGTGATTCTTTAATGATATATTTTGTGCCGGATGCATGGCTGCTGGTTGACATGATACGGATGCCACGCAGCCACAGTATATTTTACTGGTCACCATCAGTATTCCCTTTCTATTTTTGCAACTATTAGTAGTGTCAGCATTACCTTCTGCTAAAATTGAAGTTTTTACAGAAATATGCATAAGAAAGATTGAGTTGCACTAATTCATTCTTAGTGTTCCTTGTTAATTAGGCATATAGATATGCATCATGGAACACATGCCATTATGCTGGACTTATACCATGCTCACAGTACAATTGAACCCCACTGGGATTCCAATTCCGTTTTATACCATAATGGCTCTTTTCGCGTCTACCTCAGCTACTTACCTTGGCCTTTGAAATTGGTGTTGATTAATAACAGGCTGCTATAAGTTCTTATAAATATAAATCGAGAACAAAACCTGTCATCAACTTATTGGTGCCCTCTATACATCTCTTACAATATACCACATTTGCAACATAAGATTTTCTTTATTCAACGTGCAATTTGACTTCACAACATTTACGTCTGCATTAGTTGATACATTTATAACCCAGTCTTCTTGTCGTTTAATGTGAAATGAAACCACTAAGATAAGTTCTTGGCTTCTTGATTGCTTGCTAAAATTTCTTCCTGACAGTATAACACAACTGAAATTAAACACAGGGGTATTGGTGAAAATACAATACAATAGATCATTTGATTATGAGCTTTAGAGCGATATATGGTCCATTGTTCCTCTTGTTTTTTTCCCCTTTTTTTAACACATCTGGGGGCATTGATGGGGCCATCTTTTTTCAGTAATTTCAGGGCCGTACTTCCTTAGGTTTAAGATATGGAAAGATGGTTTGAAAGTCATCTTGTATTGGGTATGCAAGTCTTATTCTTTCTATGGATTTCAATAGGGAGCAGGTATATGACTAAGCCACTAGTAGGGCTTTAAGGCCTAAAAGTACAAGATTCAGTGATTATATGAAGTAGTTAAAAGTTGCATCTGTGTGTATTTTCATATCTGATTTTATAACCCTTTGTGGTTATTTTTTTTTGGTTTGGAAGCCATTGAAAGTACAGGCCAGTTAGTCGATTCGTTTCTTTCACTTGTTTATTTGGACTGTTTATTGTTTTAATTGGAGTTTTTTTAGTTACATATGTACTGGGTTTATTTGGGTTCCGAATCAATAAATAAGTGTCAATCTGGGCTGACTGGGGAATAAAAGGAGGGAGTGAAGAAGGGAAGAGAACAGAGGGAAGACGAGAACAGAAGGGAAGGGGAAAAGAAAGAAAGAAGAAAAAGAAAAGGAAAGAATAAATAAAAAGTAGGGGTTGTGGGAGGGTTTGTTCACATAGAGTGAGGGCCAGAAACGAGAACAAGTGGCACAGGGAGAGATGATTGTATGGAAATAATTTGTTCTAGTGCTGGTGTGATTTGAACTATCATCTTGCTGTAGTGAATGAATGTTACATTTCGGTTTGGTTGTACTGTTTGGCTCAGTTTAATTGTGAGAATATGACAGTGAAGGTTTGCTTGAAGTTGGGTACCATCACAAGGTTTTTCAGAGAAAGATCTCTACACTTTTTGGGTGGTGAAGGGACTAAATGAATTTAATAAATTGTTTTGTTTTGGATCTGCTTAACACCCGTGGTCAGTGGCTTTTTTATATTATCAATTTTTGTTTTCACTATTTATTCCTTGTTGATTACACTTTGATTTGCTTAACACGTTATGACCATATGTGAATTAATAGGATGATTATGGTGTACTGTGCTTTTGTTTTTGTAAGTAGTCAGCATTGGAATATCACTAATATGAAAGTTGAGTGCATGAGTAGCAATCTGATTATGGGGAGTATGTGGTGGTAAGAATTATTTTTGAGAATACAATTTCTCTTTTTAGGTGCACTTAAACTATATAGTTTTGAGTCATCTAGCCACCAGGATAGTTGTGCATGTGCGCAAAACCATTGTGACGTGTCGATGTTTTGTGATTATTATGACAGTGACCATGACTAGTGGCTCAGTCATGGGTCTGTGGTATCCTGGTTTAGCTGACTGGATTGGCAGTGGGATTACATTTAGTTGAATAGGTTTGCAGGTGGCATTCCCATATGATACTTAGTTAACAATATTTGGTGAGAGACCCAGTATTAATTTTTGAGCTTTTGGGGATTTATATCTAATTTGGGCCAGTTGGTTGAATTATGAGTGTTGTGATTCAATCCTGGTCATGAGCCTGCTGCCTGCAATTATTCGGTTTACATTTTGAGAATTCGGTTCATGTGATTTATAAATCTTATGACTACCATTTTATTTGAGACACTCACTGAGCTTGTTTTTTCATCCTTCATTGCATTTTTACAAATCCTAGGTGGGTTCGGTTAAAAAAGGTTCTAGTTGGGTATTTCGGAGAATTGTGTTAATTATATATGTATTCTTAAGCAAAATACTGAAATGATATACTTGGGTAGTTCAATAAGGAATTGGGCCAATTAGGTAGAAGACTCAGGACTGGGTCGTTGCGAACTGAATTTGCAAAAGTTATCTGGCTCCACATTTGCTTTTGATCGGATGACCCTGGAGTGTGTGCCAGTTACTTTCTGGGTTTTATATGTAATGAGATTTTTGTCTTCAGTTATGGGTGCATATTGTTGAACTTCCTGTTAATATGGAGTTTGTAGGTTATGCACTTCCAAAGTTTGCTCAACTCACAGTGACTTCGTATTATGCCACCTCGAGTGCCTCACATTATGGAATTTCGCTTCTTACTCGACACGTTGAAAAGACACATACTTCCCGCTCTCAGTAAGAAAGACTCGGATGATTTCTTGCAGGTGCACATATTAAAGATTCTACTACAATTTTGTACCTGATGTTATATATATGCTTACTGTTCTTCTTCACTTATTCCAATATAGCTTTTTGAACAACATTATTTTGACGAATGATTATAGTATCTCAAGATGATTTTACCCTAGTGCCTGCAATTTTCATTATTATGTCTGATAATGTGAAAATTGACTGAAGATATTGTCCTCACACTGCATAATCTCATCATCAAAAATTGCTAGTGTGCTATACCCCATTGATTGTGACAGTGACAGTATAATGTGATTTAGAAGATGAAGGACAAATTATAACAAATGAAAAAAATTTAGGCAAGGACCACAATTGGCTGTTCCTGAGGAAATCTACTATAGATCTGAGAACGGATCCCTCTTGTGTTTTCTGAAAGGGATCTATCTTGTGAGAATTATTACTGATTGCGACTTTGCTTGATAGCTGATTTAGTTGGAATGGTACCAAACCGTGGGTTTTAGTTGACACTTTGAGGCCAAATGGATTGCATATACTATTATAACTCACTATTACAACTGGTATAAGTCGATAAGAATACAAATGAGTTTCATATGAAGCCTGCATAGTGTTTATTTTATTTTATCTGGATGTTCTATCCAGAAAGCTAGTTCTTTTCACATATTTAAGCTTGGTGTCAACTGGAAATCCTTTTTCTTAAAGTCAAGTGCATCCAAATGAGCAGAAGTGAGTTGTGGTTTCTGTGGATTTAATTCAAACCTAGTTATGAATAGTACATTGGAAGTTCCTACTTGTGGCTAACCAGGCCCACCTTTAGAGTAGTTGAGGCATCATAAAGTACAGGTCTTATTCAAGCTACGAATTTACATATGTTATCCTTGGAGACAATGTTCAGCTCTGATCAGTGGACATCATAAAGCCTAATGCAGTAGAGTTAAAAACCGGAGGCATGAGTAGATGAAGTTACTTCAACAATGAGGGGCCTCAAATATGTATGAGAATTGAGAAGGATTACTTACTGTGCACTAGGCAATTGACAGCTTTGTTTGGTAGGATGAGTTATTGATCGGGGGAGGGTTAGCCAGATGATTAGGCTGTGACCGAAAACGCAGTTGCTGGTGCCTTGTGTCAGTTTAGCTAGGTAACAGTATCCTAGAAGTTTGTAATGGACTGGAAAACCAACTGTTCCCTGTGATAGTTATTCAATTCTTGCAAAGATCTTACAATGTAGGTTTTGGTGAGGTGATAGATCTTTCTAGAATCAATGCCTTTCTTATACTGTTTGATTCTAAACAGGGAACACTGGGAGTCAAATCAGTAGAGCTGTATTGTACTTGAATGTACCGATGCATTCATGGTAAATCAATTTAATGCAGTCATACTCGTTGAGGATGAGATCTTGATTTGGCAGTTAATAAGGAAGAAGCGGCACTGCTGATGAATGATTGAACGAAAGAGGGTGCTTTGCTTCTGAACATGTTTCACTTAACAAACCAATACTGAAAGACGTCGGAAAGTCTAGTAGAATGTTACCGAGAAACATATAATATATATTCGGAAATAATAATCTTTTCCATATCTAAAATATCGACACTAGATGAGAAGTCACAGGAGTGATTTCTGTCAACATCATCATAACACCCGGCCGGAAATGGGTTGTAGCGGAGGTGGTGGAGATGCCTAAAACTAATGTAAGCTTTGAGAGAAGGAAGCTGCAGGTAAAAATAATGTAATGACCAAAACTGAGGGAAACAAAAGTATAATTTGCGGCAGGAAAAAAAGTAGAAACTAAAAAAGGGAGGGTAGGGTTAAAGACTTAAAGTGCTGTATAAACTGTCTACCTCGTTTACAAACTCTATAGAGGTGTGGGGTGATGTTTCTTAAATTCCACTGCCGACTATCTTTCTAAATCTGGAGAGAGAGAGAGAGAGAGAAAGAGAGAGAGAGAGTGTGTGTGTGTGTGTGTGTGGGAGCAAAGTCTGAGCCTGAGACTGAGACTGAGAGAGAAGCAGAAGGCAGAAGCAGAAAGGGTAGCGAGGGAAGTGGAAGTGGTCCTTGCTCTTATAATGTTTGTACTCTCACTTCTCTGCTCAATGTCTTTATTATGCCTTTTATCATTATCTTCCGCATCACATGCCCCCTTAGATTTTGCATTTACTTGTGGACCCTTTTCATAGTTGGAATGATGTTAATTGTGTCTCACTTCAGTGCTTTCTTTCTATTCTTCATGTAACACGAGGCACCCTTTGCCTCCAATTTTATTTTGCACAAAAATTCTTCTTTGCAGTTGCAATGACACAGCATCTGGGATAATGATCATATCATCACATTTCGTTCCATGTTTTAGTTTGTTTTATTTTTCGTCTGTTCTTTCTGTAGAATTGTCAATAATTTTGGTATGTGTTCAACTGTTCAACTTATTCGATCTCTGGGTTGGTGATTCGTCGTTCTGTGTTTTATATGGTAGTAACTATCAATTGTATCTGCGTGTGAAAACATCTGAACAGCAGTCTCTTGTTTATTATTTTTTTCCTTATTTCTAATTTCATATATTGTGTGTGTCAATTTATTGTGGTGAAAAAAATGCATTTTTTCTTCCCATGCCAGGCTCTGGTATAGTTTAATTTGCAGGCACCAATGACTACATTTTGTAGGTGTTCGACGACGTGTTTCACTATCAAATCTTTGAGGATCTTGGTGTCAATTTATTCAAGAAGTTTCTGTGCCTCTTATGTTCTTGTTGTCGCAGTCTTTGTCTAATTGAATTCGTTTTAGAAACTCTTTGTCCCTTTTGGTTTTCTCCTTTGTGGTTTCATGACTTCTTCCCATGTATGGATTGATTGGAGTAGCACAAGGCAGAGGTTCACCCTGCCTGGGCCGGGTGGAAACTGGCTTAAGCTGTTGATCTGTGTTTGGACGTTGATGGGGTGACGAGCTAGATTGGTGGTCCAATTTCTAAGTTTAATTTGGGATGTGGTATGGCAAGTTTTAGCGGTGGAAGATATTCTTTTGTTCGTAGGGGGTCTTTGATTGTCTGTTTACTCTTTACTATAAACTGGTATAGTTATCCAGAAGAATTAGCAAGCCCTTTGAGTTGACTCTACATGAGAAAGTTTGAACCTTGGCTTGGAGAAGATTTTTTTTTTCCTCTCTCTCGATGAGGTTGGCTTAGAGAACTTGGTCATAGTCGGCCCTTGAGATTAATGAAACCATAGAATTCCTTATGTAGACATAAAGCCTAAATCTCGAATTACAACATTTATTGTATCTTAACACACACCAGTTAGTAAAAAGTGCTTCATTGTCATACAAAGATATAAATTGATGTTATCAGATCAAGCTCTAACACAAACGTGCTTATCATTTAATGTTTTTAGGAAATTTTGATTCATACCTTTAAAATTGACATTTGGACCTCCTTGTTAATTAGACCTCTATTTTTCTTTTACAAGCAGCTAAAATGCTATTCAGACATCTCTAGTTTTCCCAAAATGCTCGTAGTTGAATAAAATCAATATAACTCCATTTCTTACTTAAAAAAATTCATTTAATTGGTTCAAATAATAGCTATATCGAGTCTCTCCGGTTTCAATCAGAATCACAGTATAATTAGCAGTTGAAATTTATATGCATCATTACAACAAAATGCATTCAAACGAGCGGAACACAATAAACTGGAAGAATAAGAAGCTAAAAATTAAAAGAATAAACGTCCGCAAAGTAAGAAGAATATTTTTATAATGATGCATGTGAATTGTTGTAAAAGATCATATCATAATTTAGTTAGATGATGGAGGAGTCAGTTTGAAATTATAACGATACAAAAAAAAATTGAGAAATCAAATATATGGTATTAAATTTTATTTATTTATTATTATATTTATCTTTTTGGTAATTTCACATTTGTTGAAAAAATAAATATTAAATTGAAAAAAGATTGAGGTGTAAATATTGTTTTGGAATGTATGAATAGAAGTTGCCATATTTTTATTATTTAAAAAAAAAGGTTGTGTTATTAATACATCTCAAGTTAATATTTACACACCCCTTTCATTATTATATCACTATAAATTAATTGAATTTACATATTCATCCCTAAAATAAACTTTATGATTGGGTCTCATCATAGAGGGGGCGTATGAATAGAAATATAGGGTGTGTTAATAGCACAACCCAAAAAATATTTTTTTTTCCTTTTTTTAAGAGGAAGAACTTCATTAATATGCGTTTTTTCTTATTATTGCCTTTCTGATGCTTGCAAGTCCTTACCAATTTGCTTTCTTTTCTCTGATCTCACTTGGTGGCTTTTTGTAGATGTACCCAAGGCTGATATTTACGTACAATAAACAATTACTGTTTCACACACATACATACTAAACAATAATGATAGATTTTATCATAATAAGAACAGTACTTAATTAGACGGTATAAACTATAAAATTTACTTAGCATACATATTCCTTTTGGCATCTCACTGATTAACTTCATGAAAGCAAAACCAAGAACGGGATTATTTTATTTTTTGTATAATCAAGAATGGGAATTATTATCATTAGAGAGGTAGTTATTGAAAGAGTTTCCTCCATTTTGGATTCAATACCAAATTTCCACTTAACTGATATGCAAGGAATTTAAGCTGGCCAGAACAGCTCATATTGCCAATTTTTGTCATGACTGGCTAATTTTATTTTGGATTTCTGTGTATATTTGATAGATTGCATTGCTGTCACCAATGCTTGGGGTTTTACTGGAAATGGCTCCGAGTTTTCTTCATAATGTACCTGTTCTGTAAAACCACTTTTTGTTCAAATGCTAATTAATGATCTATTTCTAGTCTCTCAGATAAAAGAGTCCTATCCAATAATGGAAAACTAGTTTAAAGTGCAAATCACACAGTGCACCAATGTGGGATCCCTGTAAAACTGGTGATCTAAATCAATCTTCCAAAAATGGCTCTTTTAACTGATAATAAGCAACTATCAGGAAAGCAAATGGAGACTTCTTCCAAGGAGCGGGTAATTAGATTGATAATTATATTGCAAGGTGATTAAGCAATGCTGCAACAAGATGATTTTAGATTCAACTTTCTTGGTTCACAAGCAAAGCCATACTCACACAGATCACGAACGTAATAGAGGGGGTACGTCGTACCTATCATCATCGATATCAGCCTGTACGTACCTTAATGCGGATTAGATTTCTCTTTCATAAATTAATTTGTTGTATTAGAAATAGAAACAGAGTTTGTTCTTGACATTGCCGAACTTGTAATACTTGTATATTACAGATAAAAGTGCTGTAATTAGTATATATAACCCATAAATATGTATTATCTGCTCTGATGCATGGTTTTAAACTATAACAGAAAAACAGTAGAAACATATGAGCAGACAAGTGTTTCACAGTACAATTTTCCTCCATAATGTTGTGCAAGGGATTGATACAAAACACAAATCCCGACATCAAAGTAGTGAACAATAATAATATAGCAGGACATGCATATTTATGATCATGAGTTCTGAAAGTTGTTTGAGATTCATTTGAGTTAAGTCCAATGCATCAAAGCTAGCTAAATTTCTGACCCAAGTTGTGTTGTCACATGCTATAACAGATCTGATTAATAAATTCCCATCAGAACTTTTACTACACACACTAACTGAATAATTGTTGAAAGAGAAAATGCATGCATGCCCTATCATTCTTCAGTACCCATCAAAGAAAAACTGTTAAATTACACACCTAAATCTAAGCCACCTAACATCTTTCTCTCTTTCATCAACATAAAAGCAAAGGTACAATTGAAGGAGGGAAAATAAAGATGAGAGTGAAACTACCATCTTCAATAATATGTTCCTTCAAGTCTCGCTCATATAGAGCAAAGGGGGACACATTCTTTTCCTAACGCTTGTCTTTGCCATTTTAAAGCCATGAAAGTTTTGCTCCTATTCATCTTAATTTGAATGATGAAAATGTGTTTTCTATTCACTACCTAGCTCCATCATGCATGTTTATAACTTTATATCTTTCGAATTTGAATGCTTGCTTGAAAAGCATTCTGTTAAATTGGGTAGTAAAGAACCGCAAATAACAAAAGTAAAATTTATGTTCTGCCTCAATCATGCATTAAGTAGAAACAAGACTTGGCTTAAAGTTTGATAGCCTCACATACATCTCTCTCTCTCTCTCAATATTGCACTGAAATTAAACGAGGAAAACATAAACTAATTCCATGGACATATCATTTTCTTTCTGGCATTATGATGAGGGGCAGAAGCTGGCTAGCAGAAGACAGTAGTCATCAGACCTTATCATCTGTGATGAAGTGTTGCACTGAATCAAATTGCGCCTTCCTCAACACCCCACCTGTCTAGACAAATACTATGGATATATGCACACGTGTGTTTCTTCGAAAGTTCATGCACCCCCAATTGATACAATATATTCCTCACACGCGTGTAAAACTAGATTAGAACTCTGCTTGAGACAAGCTAGACATATTGCATTGGTGTGAGAACACCATACTTTGCTGTTTCTATTTTTTCTTTTGTTCTTTCAAAATATCATTAAACCGAGACGAAATTAACTCCGATCATGGCTACTTATAGATAGATCAATGTTTCAACGATTGCCCAAAATTATTCTGACGTAATATGTTAAGTTTAGTTAATTAACTGCTGCTTAATTAATGGAACCCAGATACGTACATATATGATTGTAATTTATTGCAGAATCAGATTTCCAGGGTTCGGTATAATGAAGATGAAGATGAAGATGAGCGGATCGGAAAAGGATAGGGGCTTCAGATTACATATACAGTTATAACCATCGCATGTTGGTAAAAAATTAATGAAATTACTGAGTTTCGAACATATGAATGCTGATGAATTGAATCATAATACCAGCAGATTATATTTGGTATGATTAATTACCAACGTTTCCTGATAATTTATGGCCTCATCGTCTGCATTACTTCCAGTAGATTAAGATATATATTATATATATAATTAAATTAATCCTCAACATGATGAGAGAAAAATCTCAAATCCATTGTCCCTAAGATGGATGGATCTAATAATTAATTACTACAGATGAAGATCCAGACTCACATGATCTTGCTGCACACTCGATTCATACACGTACCGGCTTGTAGAATTACTAGAGCCACCTACAACAACCGGCTTCAGTTCTTCTCCGGCGAACAACGGAGTCACCAGCGGGTTCATCAAAGACCGGTCACGATTGAAACTAGGGTTAGCAGATGGGATCCGCCACAAGCCCAAAGGACTACCGTTTATGGGCGCGGATTGAGTGGCGCCGTAAGATCCACCGAGGTTTCCGTAGAACCTAGGACTGGTAGTACTAGTACTAGAACTGTAGTTAGTGTTCCAGGACGGATAGGTAGGATGATGATGGTGATGATGAGCAGAGCCAAGGCGGCTACTGTAATTCATCAAGCCGTACACGTGCGCAGCGTCGTGGGAGACCAAGCCTCCATGCACCATAGCCGACTGGAGATGCTCGCGCTTAGCGTGCTGCCGCTCTCTTTTGTGTGCGTTTTGGTGGCCGCCGAGGGCTTGGCTGGTCGGGAAGTTTCTGCAGCAGTAATGGCACTCGAATCTCCGGCTGCTCTCGCTGACATTTTCACTGTTGCTCTTGCTTATATTTGTGCTGTTGGTGTTCTTGTTGCCTTCTTCTTCTTTCCCGTTCTCAGACACATTGTTGTCGACCGATTCCTGCTCGTTGTTTGGGTCCCCGCCGGCCCCGAATTCGATGCCAAAGAGCCTAATGCCCTTTTCTTTGTTAACTGAAGGAGCCGGGCGGATGAAGGGCAGCTGAGAGAAGGATTCCACGTTGATGAAGTCTTGGGTTTCCCTCTCAATCTTCTCCATGATATTAGAGATCAGCAGAATCGAATCACTGGTTTTCTTTTGCTTTTGTTTGAGGGGGGTTGGGGTGCAATAAGAAAAAAGGAGGGGGCAATGAGGAAATGAAGAAGCAAAGAATTGGAGAGAATGGGAAGGGAGAGGAGGAGGAGTCAGATATGTGGGAAGTTGATGATGAAGAAGAGGAGGGAGTGGGACCTATAAAAGGGGTGAGAACTGAGGAGTAGGACTGTGATTCTTGGACAATTGGGGAGGCTATGACCCATCTGAGAGTGAAGGCCTGACAAGGCCATACAACACAAAGTTTGAGACTAACTAGCTTTGCTTTGGCTTCTCAAAGTACCACCTTTGCTTGCTTCCTTTCACTTGTGTTTGGTTTTGCAATGAGGAAACTAGAACTTTCTTATTGCACCCCTGAACTTATCATTATTTTGAGTCTGACCCTTGTTATAAGGAAGGTCATAAGTAGTCATCAATCCAACAATTATGCTTATATCCTAATCTGATGATAAAGATGAATTTATTTAATGAATCAATAATTAATTAATGATGGTAGTGTAAGAGTTATGATGATGGGGATGTCCATATATGATGGAAATGATGGAAGCAAAAGTTTGAGATGCATTAATCTCATAAGGAAACTCTGAAACTGAAACAAGTAATTAATCAAGAGGTTTAAAGAGCTAGGGCACTCAATTAAGAAATCTAGAGCAGGAATCTAGCTAGATGGGATTGATAACTACCAAGTACTTCCTGATTTATTTTAACTTCGTTACCTAATTGGGGATATTGATTTAAACTAATTAAGGAATCACTTAATTAGTTAAGTAGCCTAGCTAGCTAGCTCGATCATGCGGGTTAATGGAAGGGTTAGCCTCTACATAACTAGATTAAGAAATTATCTACTTGTAGTTCATTTATGTACTAATTTAGGTATAAAGCTGGCAATTCAATCAATAGAGATCGGTTATCCTTAATTTCCAAATTAGCTCTTCTAAAACTTTACGTTGAATCAATCCAAATCAACAGTCCGGCGTCTCCTAAACACGATCATCTAATACTATATATGTCAATTCTCATGCGTGACTCCACCTTCACAATTAATTGATCATCTGTAATTCCATGCATGCCACCTCAAACTGCCGCGCTTATTGCAAATTCAGAAGATATTTCAGTCAATATACCATATAATATTGGAGAAATATGGATCTCTACCTCAAACCCTATTTCCATGTTAAACATAATTTCCAATTAATGTTAAGTATAGTATGTGTTATCGAATGAATCACAAACTACAATTGATTGTGATATTCAGGAATTAGGAATCAAAACCAATGGACTACGTACATAATGAATGCAAATAAAGAATGAGTCGGAGCAAGTTATCATCTGAGATTTGCGAATACAGGTTTAGAGTTCTTGATTTTCTTAATTTTAAAGAATATTGGGTATATTTTCACTCCAACAGTTTTCCATTACATTCTCAAATAAAAGAGAGAAAAGACAAGAAAACTTAAATGCAATGACAAATGAATTCTCAAATGGTGGTAACTTAATTAGGGACCTACAAGGGCGTAGCTACACACGGGTATAGTTTTAAATTATTTTAAAACTTGTTTTTTAACTAAATTTTAGTGTACATTTTTTTTTAAATATTAGCCAACCTCAATTTCTATATATATACCCTATAAATAATCGTATCCAACACAATCCATTATGAAAATTTTGGCTTCGCCCTTAAGGACCTATAAACGCAAAACGTTGGAGCATATAAATACATTGTGATATCCGAAGAAGATGCAGCGTAGTGAATCGCTAATTACATGAGTATGGACGTCTGCACGCAGACGACACACACGCACACCATTGGGATGATTCTATGATGATCACTTAAAGAGCGACCTGAAACACGAAGTGTTGGATACTTGATGTGATATGTGTAATCACATTGTGATGTCCCCAAAAGATGCAGATAATTAATTAGTAACTTGCTAACTAGATGGGTAACGATGTCCAACCACACGTACACTAAGAAGATGATAGTTTTTGTGATTAAAATTCAACAACATGAAAGTGGTCAAATTGAAATAAGATCGGTACAATGATGATATGCGGGTCACGCTCGTTGTTTAACATGATATCAAATGTCACAATTACCATCTATGGTTCTTGTGGCTTCTGTACATGAGTCTATCCTAGCTTTGCGTCCATTTTATCTTTTCTAGATTCGAATCGCAGTTTCGTTCAATTGTTGCCCCAATTTCAAAGCCCTAGCCTCAAGTAGAAGGAATAGTACTTGATGTTAATTATCAATCATTCTACTTAATTAATTGGCTGTAGCTTTACCGATTTATGCTAGTACTCTAATCTGGCGAAGAGTTTTTTTTTAAACACTTTGAGATGGAATGATCGTATTAGAATATTACTTAATTATTCAACATAAAAAGCTAAACTCAAGTAAAAAGGCTAGTTATGGTATCATACATACGAAAGATTCATTGAAGTTCTCACAAATTAGCTTAGAAAAGTTCACCCTAACACTCTTTTTTGTTTCTTTGAAAAATGATTGGTACGGCTACCATAAGCTTTAATTAATGAAAACATAGAATACAAGAGTTGGGGCATTATCTTTTCTGGGACGTGAATTGACCGGCCTATTCTTAGTTATATCAATCCTTCACCAAGAACTTAGTGGTGCACTATGGATTATTGGATTTAGATCGGTTGCACAACTTTCTAATAGGAACTTGATAAAAAAAAACTTTCTATCAGGAACTCCAAATTTAAATTTGTCTACATTTGTTAATAAATACATTAATTTTGTCAATGATGAGTTTGTCTATGGACAGAACTCACGATTGAAACAGCACTCGGCATGGATTCGAAACCTTTTTTTTTGTTGAGAGGGACTTGAAAGTAGTTTGAAACATTGAATAGATACGAGTATTAAAATATTGCGGTCGTTAACCAATGCAACTAGGGTACGGTTTAGATCGTCATCAGCCGGATTTGCTGACAAGTTTTGCTGTAAACGAAACGTAGATCTAAGTCCACGATATGTCAAAGATCGTGTATGCGGAATAAAAGTTAATAATTAGCTTTATCTGCTGCTAATAATGCAGTCCAAGCACAGTAGCATATAGTATACCAAAGTTCAGAAGACGCTTTTCTTTTATTTGTTTCTGCGCGATCTGTCTCTTCCTCTCAATGGCATGTACGTGTATCCATCAGTCACCATGGCACCTCCTTAGTAAGCTTTCTTTGTAAAAGTCTGTGTTGGCATAGGCTTATGCCCGCCATAATCAGCACAACTACCAGCGCATTAAAGCTAACGTATAGCACAATCCAACAACACTAACAGCAAGTCAGCCGCGCTAACTACACAACGGGCCTCCCCACGGCCCAAACTGACTACGGACGTGCCCTCACGCGCATCTCAAAGAAGGCTCCAGAGAGCACCTTAATCGGACGTCGTCCCACATCGAATGGCAAGTAAACGATCCACTTCAACTCAACAATAAAAGGTCAGACTCTTGACCTTACAAGGTAAGTACACTAAGCTTCCTACCATCACTCTGCACGAATTATCATTGCCCTGACTTGAGCGTCGGAGAGTCGAAGACCACGCCGCCGTGGTCTCCACTCTAACGACGTGTGTTACCCGTGGCAGGGAAGTGATCGGAAGTACGGCGTACTACATAGACGTGGAGCACGGCGTACTGAATCAAGTATAATCACAGCATTAACATTGGCGCCGTCTGTGGGAAACCGCAACAAAAAGTCAAACAAAAAAAAAACATCCCATGCAACACCTAGCCAAACAACTACACTTCGACATGGGCACTACGAATCCGTCCCCCTCTACTCCGGCAGGCGGTCACATCGAAGACGTCACAGACCTTAGCCTCAACCACCCTCTACCCTCCGCCAACGACCCTTTCATCCTCACACCTACACCCGGAACAGTCGTTAGTACCAATGCGACTACAGATCCGGCAACCGCCGCAAGAATGGAAAGCATGGCTCGCGACCTAGCCGATTGCCAGCAGCGCGAGGTACTGGAACGCGAGAAAGCAGCAGCTCTTCAGAGCGAACTTGACAGGATACGGACACAGCTCGAACGGGCTGAGCGCAGTCATTTACATGAGGAGTCAAATCGCGAGGGCAGCGCGCAAACAAGAGGACGAGAACAAGTTCGCTTAATTATCAGCTTGACCCCCTCCGAACTCGCCAAGAAACGGCCACCATCACCACGGCGTATCCATAACCGTGAGGAAGGAAGCACAAGCGTCACCTCCCGCTCCAGACCCCCCACAGCTGCTCACAACAGCGAGTCTGCCACGCTAGCCCTGATCTTGCAGCGGCTAACAGCGATAGAACAACGGGATGCCAATCCACGGTGCCAACCAGTGTTCGCAGCCAGGCCAGGCCCATTCACTACGAGAATAATGAACACCGTGCGTCCTTCTCAATCCAAGAGCCCAAAAATCACGCCGTACACAGGTGAAGGCGATCCATTCCGGCACATTGATAACTTCAAAAAAGTCACTGCCAGTAGAGAATTCGACGACGCCACCTTATGCCACCTATTCAGCGAAACCTTAGATGGGGATGCCATGAATTGGTTCTTTGAACAACCAGCGAACTCCATGGATTCCTTCGCGCAGTTAACCACAGCATTCCTTAATCGGTTTATACTCATGGCCGGGGCCGCCCACACAACTGATGGCCTATTTCAAGTAAAACAAGAAAGCAGAGAAACATTGGGCACCTTCGTCATGCGATGGCAGACTGCAGCATCCAGATGCCGGAACCTGAACAAAACGCTCGCCTTGGCTGCTTTTAAGGAAGGACTACGGTCAGAGAACTTCTTGTTCCACATTAATGTGGACCCTCGAATGCGCGGCGCCACATACGATGACATCATGACTGAAGCAGTACGATACGCTCAGGCAGAATACGTCACATACGGAGAGAAGCGGACCCCAGTACCATCAGACAAAACTACTATGACGCAAACATCTACACACACAGTCCCCCTCCAGCGCGAGCTCTTCCCAAACACAGAAGACCATAGCAAAGGCAGGAAGAGAGAGTGGCATCAAGCCAATCACCGTGATGCGCGTAACAACGATCGGCACAGGGGCCGGGACAGGAACAGAAGACTTGGCCAGGAACGTCACGACAACAAAGACCCCCGCCAAGTTAACGCGATGGGACGCCGTAGTGACCACACACTGCCTAGGGAAGAGACCCTGGAGGACTTTTTCCACGCACATCAGGACACGTTGAGGAAACCAGCAAGACCGCTACGCCCCCAAACCGAAGCGGAAACTGGTAAATGGTGCAGATTCCACGAAAATGGAAGTCATAACACGAATGATTGCCGCACCCTCCGCATATTAAGAGCCAATGGCGACACGGGAGTTCGCCCGGCGCAACAGAGGGTACAACAGAATGTGGTTGCCGCAGTCGAGACCCTACGCCGCATCAACGTTATAGAGGGAGGAGCCCCGAAGACCAACTTGTCCAACCGAGCAAAAAAGCGCCTTGACCGCAATAATCACCCAAGGCAGGTGTATGCCATCACAGGAGGAAACGTTAAACGACAGAAAGAAGGATGGAAACCGATCACCTTCACTGAGGACGAGGAAATTGGCATCTCCTTACCCAATGACGACGCTTTCCTCATAGACGCAATCCTGGGCGGACAATGGGATGTAGGGAAGATGATGATCGACACGGGATCTGCAGTCAACGTCCTATTTAAGGGCTGCTACGAAAAAATGGAGCGTAGCGGCAAGAAATTGGTACAAGACCACGAACCGCTAGTCAGCTTCTCTGGTGACATAACCCAACCCCTAGGTTCGGATTATATGACAGTACGTATTGGGACCGCACCATGCACAGTTTGCGTCGAAGCTGAATTCATCATAGTCGATGCCTACAGCTCATACAACGGGATCATCGGCCGACCTACACTTAACCGGATGAGAACCTTTATCGCCGGACACATGATGCTCATAAAATTCCCAACTCCGCACGGAACAGGACAGGTCCGGGGTTCACAATCCGTGGCAAAAGATTGCCAGACACGTGCAATTCGACAAACGCGCAACCGACATGAAATCCTGGCAGTACACGCCACAGTAAACTTAACTGACAAAGTTGTAGACGCACGAGATGGCGAAACGTCGAAGGGAAAGAGCAAGCAGAAGGCTACGCCATACGAGACAAAAATTCCGGCAAACCCCGAATCCTCATTGAAAAGCATTACGCCATTCGCAAGTCATCCGGAGCGCAAGATCAAAATTGGGGCAACTCTCAATCCCACTGTTGAGAGAGATTTAACAATTTTCTTGGGCGACAACATGGAAGTCTTCGCATGGTCTTATGAAGACATGCCTGGCATCTCGCCCGACATCATCATGCATGAATTGCACATCAAACCTTCCGCACACCCAATTAAGCAAAAGCGCCGAAGCTTCGACGATGAAAAAAGCACGGCGATACGCCAGGAAGTTGACAAATTAAGAGGCATGAAGTTCGTCCGGGAGGTACAGTACCCTGAGTGGATCTCAAACTGTGTTATGGTACGTAAAGCCAACGGTAAATGGCGTATGTGTGTGGATTACAAGAACGTAAACAAAGCATGCCCAAAAGACAGTTTTCCCCTACCCAGAATTGACCAGCTCATTGATGCCACGGCAGGTCACGAATTGCTCAGTATGATGGATGCCTACTCCGGGTACAATCAGATACGCATGAACCCGGCGGATCAAGAAGCTACGACCTTCGTCACTGATAGGGGCCTGTACTGTTACAACGTAATGCCCTTCGGATTAAAAAATGCGGGTGCTACGTATGTGCGTTGCGTCACACAAATGTTTGACCAACACATCGGTCGGGAAATCGAGGTGTACGTCGATGACATCCTGGCCAAAAGCATAAAAGCAGAAGACCATGTAACCAACCTCCGAACCATCTTCAATGTGCTCAAAAAGTACAAGATGAGATTAAACCCGGAGAAATGTTTTTTCGGCGTAACAACAAGCAAGTTCCTGGGCTACATCGTCAGTCAACGCGGCATAGAGGCAAATCCCGAAAAGATACAAGCCATCCTAGATATGGCGCAGCCAACACTCAAGAAAGATGTAGAAGCCCTCCAAGGCAGGCTCGTGGCATTATCTAGATTCATATCAAGACTGACTGACAAGTGTGAGCCGTTCTTCAGATTGTTAAGACGTTCTAAGAGTAAACTGATCGAATGGACACCAGACTGCCAAGAGGCCTTTCAGGGATTAAAAGATTACCTCGCCGCAGTACCATTACTGTCAACCCCGCAGCCGGGTGAACCCCTGTACCTTTACCTCGCAGTATCCACAACCGCGGTCAGCAGTGCCTTAGTTCGCCGTGATGGAACTAAAGAACTACCAGTTTTTTACGCAGGACGAGCCATGAACGGCCCAGAGACAAGATACCCAACATTGGAGCAATTAGCCCTCGCGCTCATCGTAGCAGCCAGACGACTGCGCCACTATTTCCAAGCTCACAGCATCCACGTACTCACAAATCAACCTCTCAAACAAGTACTACAGAATCCAGAACACTCCGGGCGACTCAGCAAATGGGCTATCGAGCTGACAGAATTCGACATCGAATACAGGCCACGACCCGCCATAAAAGGACAGGCCGTAGCCGATTTCATAGCAGAAATGATCCCCCGAGATACGGTGGAAGTGGAACCAGATAATGTCATCAACCCCGTCAGTATTTCGCCATGGAATTTGCACGTAGATGGCTCTAGCTGCGCAAAATCTAGCGGAGCGGGGATCATCTTGAGCGGACCGGGGGGACTCGAACTCGAGTATGCTTTAAAATTCAACTTTGCCGCCTCCAACAATGTAGCGGAGTACGAAGCACTGATTGCAGGACTACAATTAGCCCTAAGCACGGGTGCCACTAGCATTAATGTGTTCAGTGATTCTCAGCTCGTAGTCAATCAAATCACCGGGTCCTTCACTGCTAAGGATGAGCAACTAGCAGCCTACCTGGCGTATGCCACAACATTATTAAAGCGGTTCGAATTCTACCACATCAATCAAATACCGAGGGCCAATAACGCAAGAGCGGACTCCTTAGCAAGACTCGCCACGGCGCAACCCCACCAATGCCACAAGGATACCAGGGTCGAAATTCTCCACCATCCCTCCATTCACCAGACCTTGCAACAGATATGCCAGATAGAGCGCGACCAAGCCTCGTGGATGGATGAGATAGTAGCATTCAAGTGCAACGGCAAGCTACCAGAAGACGAGACCATGGCAAAACAACTAAGGAGACGGGCGGTAAGATATTACCTGCGGAACAACACACTCTATCGCCAAGGTCTACTGAATGCTGACCTCAAGTGCGTCACAACCAAAGAAGGCAAGCAGATCTTGAACGAAATCCACAGCGGTGATTGTGGCAACCATTACGGCAGCCGCGCATTGGCCGCAAAAACACTCCGCACAGGATATTATTGGCCCACATTAGCCTCCGATGCACAGGAGCTCGCCAGGTCTTGCCACAAATGTCAAATCCATGGACCCATACCACGCCTACCCTCCGAACCACTATCCTACATAGTCAGCCCGTGGATCAACTGCCTTTGGGGAATGGATCTGATTGGCCCATTACCCGTCGGGAAATGTCAATTCAAGTGGGTCATTGTATGTATCGATTATCATTCCAAATGGATTGAAGCTGCGCCCCTGACGGCCATAACAACCGAGAAGGTTCAAAACTTCCTGCAACGCAACATCTTCTACCGTCACGGTACGCCGGAGTCTATCATCACAGATAACGGCACGCAGTTCAACAACGAGTACCTCATCACTTGGTGCAAGGCAAGAGGAACTAAGCTCAAATTCGCATCCGTAGCACATCCAAAAACCAATGGGCAAGTAGAAGCCGCCAACAAATTGATTAAAAGCCTTCTTCGGAAAAAGTTGGGTGAAGCTAAAGGACTTTGGCCAGAAAAACTCGACGAGGTAGTATGGGCAATCCGTACCACACCAACAGAAGCCACGGGCGAAACTCCTTTTTGCTTAATGTATGGCACGGAAGCAGTTCTACCCATCGAAGTAATTCAGCCAACACAACGGGTTTCACTATTTGACCCCGAAACCAATTCGGACAGTATACACCTTGATAAAGATCTCTTGGAAGAGAAACGCATCACAGCGCATCGCCATAACATCCAGAACAAACAGCGCGTGGCACGTTTCTATAACTAGAGAGTCAAGAACAGGACACTACAAGTAGGCGACTGGGTCCTAAATAAGATCCAAACAAAGGTCACTGGACTACGCCCGAGATGGGATGGACCATATAAAGTCGTCCAAATCATAGCCCCAAACACGTACTGCCTAGAAGACAAGTACGGAGACAAATTAGCCCATCCTTGGAACATGGAACAACTCAAGTACTATTACAAGTAAGAGTCCATCCGTAGCACAAGGACCAACTGTTTGAGTGCTTTTGGCGCGCTGCTTTAGCTATCTTTGTACAAAATGGCTACGGCCAGGCTATCAATGAAATGAGGAATTTTTCAAACCATTGATCCTTATTACGCTAGCGTACTATGGCAATTAAATTCCTTCGACAGACAATTTCATTGTGCGCACAACGAAGATAGAATTAAGCATACAGCCAAAAGCACAAAACAACAACCACAATATTGCTACGGCAATAATATAAAAAAAACACGGGTCAAAAGAACTTCTATTCATCAAAAGATAGCAAGTTCGGCACAAAGGCCGTTACAGAAAATGCAAAAAAAAAAAAAAAAAATTACAGAAACATAAAGACTACGGCGACAAGAGACGCATTACAACGATCTTATCACCCTATCCTACTCCTCCCCCGCAACTAGGTACGCCAGCGTTGCTCAGACCGCATCGCCGGTACTCGCAGCTTCTAGCCCCGCCGCTTCCCCCGATTCGCCTTGCGGCGGTTGTGCATCCTGATGCTCTGAGAAGGAGGAGTAGGAGAGGGAGTCTCCGGATTAGAATCAGACCTGTCATTATCACAAGAAAAACCAGATGAAGAAGAGTTAGAAATTTCCTTACCACCTTCGGCCTCCGCAGTAGAAGCAGGCTGCGAAAAGGGCGGAGTCACTTCATGTGGCATGGGCGGCGGTTCCAAACCCTTCTCCGACAGCCGGACCTCGTAGTCCGCGGGATCCAGCATCTCCAGCTCCTGGAACTGCGCTATCATGTCACCCACAGCCGTGACATAGTACCCTTCCAAGTACTTAGTCATCTCCATGGATGATTTGAAGGCAGTCACGGCGCTAGACGCAGCCTCCTCTGCTACGCGGGCCCTCTCAGCTTCTGCCTCCTCGCTCATCCTTCTAACAAGCTCCTCTGCATCCACAAGGGCAGACTGCGCCGCATCCCTCTCCGCCGCCGCTTCTCGGGCAAGTGACTCCGCTACCTCTCGACGGGCAACCTCCTGCCGAAGGTCCTCCTGGAGGTTGGCCGCATTTTCCAACTTGGCCCTAGCATTGGCCAAGTCATTTTCCAGCAGCAACACCCTTGTCTCACGGGTGCTGTCTCGTTCAACCACTTCGGCGAGATGGCGCTGTGCCTCCAGAGCATCCCGCTCCGCATCAAGCAAGTTAAAAACCATCTTCGCTGCCCTCGTGGCAGCAAGACCGAGGGGACTCCGCAGGTCCAGACCAGATCCTTCAGGTCGCCTCAAACCCCCGAGCCCGGCGCGCTGGCTTAACAACACCAGTTTCTCCAGTTCCGGAGCTCCTAGCTGGCTCAGAGGACTGCGGTCCAAGGCAGACAGATCCTCGAAAACCCGAGACTCCGTGAAGGTGAGTGGCGCCAGCTGCGTAGTCCTCTGCCTTTTAGGAGGCGGAGCCTCCACTGCCGCATCCTCCACATCCTCGGGGGCAACAGATGACTTTGCTCTTTTCGAAGATGCGCTCGCCTTCTGCGGCTTCTTCTTCCTACCAGTCTCAAGCGACACCGCCGGATCAGCCAGATGCGGATCGGCATCGATACGGCCAACTCCTTCCGCATCACTGCGGCGTGGTAATCCCTGCTCATTTGGCAGGTTCGCGTGCAGGGGAATGGACAGGTCCACAACCGCGGACGAATCCTCGACTCGCTGCGCTGCGACATTTACTTTCTTTGTAGAGGCTGCCGCCTTCTTAGACATGACGCGTCGCAACATCGTGATCGCTAGCCCTTCAGTATCCGGTGTAACGTCAGGATCTTCCTGCTGCAGAAACCGGGCGTAGCAGACGCGCTCTGACTTTTCGAAATTCCTGTTCACCGAGAGTGTCGTAGCTGCACATATAACAACAGATTAATACACCACAAACAAAAAAAAAAAAAAAAAAACAGAGCACTTCTACTTACGATGACGACGGAGTAATCCTTGCTCGAATAGGAGGTACGGGTTCGTCAATACCTTTAAATCGTGAACCAAGTCTTCACCTTGACACCTCCAAAGATACGTTACACGATTCACCCGTTCAACCTCTCGCTCGGACAAAACCAATCTCCTTCCAGCTACATAAACAAAAAACAGAGCGAAGGTAGCATCAGCAAACAATCATTCCGTAGTAACAAAAGTTAGTAAAGCATTGAAACCTACAGTTAATAGCCCGGAACCGCGAGGGAATACGTTTCCTTGGGATATACTCTACCCCGTTAATGCGCCCATACTCCCACCCGCCCTCCACCACGAAGCTGTTTTTTCTCCAGTTCGCCTCCGAGGTGGGCCAGTTCTCTAAAACCTGGTACTCACTGCGCTCATCTCGCCTCACAAACCGCGCGGTCCCCCCATTACCATTACGCTGGTTGTAGTCCACTTTGAAGAAATGGAGAACCTCCGCCGCAGTAGGAGCCAAACACCCCGACAGGTAGAATAATGAACAGAGACCGAGAAGAACCCGCCACATGTTATAACTCACTTGGCCAAAGGCCAAGCCAAACTCCGCCACAAGACATTGCAGACGAGGGTCTAACGGCAACTCCACCCCAAGTCGTAATACGGAGGGGCTCACCAACGCATGCCCGTTTGGCAACATTGAACCAAATTCATCACGCCGAATCGCACGGGCGAGGATAGTCCCAGGTAACTTAAATTCCTCGACATAACCACTCACTGCGGCGGAGTCGGCTCCATGTGCCTCCTCCACTTCCGACCTCTGCACACCACCATCTAACCAGCGCCTTACAGGCGCTGGGCTCAGCGTTGGGCCTGAAGTGCTAGTCCCCGAAGCACTTATAATACGCTCAGATACTCCTTCACTTTCTCCAGTCTCTTCACGTTGCGACTCCATGGTGCTTGACGACTCACTCGTGTCCCAGTTCGCTAACACTCTAGCAAAGACAGTAGAACGATCTTCGCGATGCAAATCGTTTCCACCACTACGCCGCACCAAGTCCAAGTAGTTGGTCTCTAATTCACTTGTCCACGACCAAGCGGATGACGACGCGGACCAACTTCCTTCTGCAGACGCGGAATCGCTATCAGTTAGTATAATTATCCTAGACATTACGCCGCAGCAAGCAACACCGAAGTCAAAGGCGAACAACCTAAAACTAGAAGTCAAAAAGTAAAGTCAGATCTATCCTACGAACCTCGCAAGAACGAGTTTGAAGAACACGAAGAACATGAAGAACACGAAGAACATGAAGAACACCAAGCCCAGTTAACGGCGAAAAACCCATCCGCACCGCCTATACAAACACCCCACCTTGCCGGAAAATAATCATCTAAAGATCAAATGGACCCAAAACCCACATATCTGCCGAAAAGACCCAAAACCCAAGACCACCGATTTACCCTACAAACACAAATCTACCAACAAACAACAAGCCACAAACCGAATAAAGAAGGATCCGACCAGAAAACATACCTCAAAAAGCCGATTCACGCCAAAATCCCGATGAGTTTACGCTTGGAAGATAAGGAAGCAGACAAGAGCAAAAGAGAGGGAATGAGAGAATTTGGATTTCGAAAACTTGGGTCTGTCGATAATGACAGCCATTCTGTCCCTTTCACCCTTTTGTAGTAAACTCCACCTCACATCCAGCCCGTTGATCCCTCAGAAGCGATCCTTAACCGTCAGATTCAGAAAACCGTTACTCGCATCCTAGTCGTCGACCCAAGAGGCATCGCTCCAGATGTCGCCACGTGGCCTGAGTTACCGAGGCAACGTTTCGGTTACACACGCCTTAATTACACGCAATAACTGTCTTCTCGGATAACGTCACCCCACGAATTTGAAACGTTCACGAAACATCCGCCCAATGCATGTATGACACGTGCTCCCCACAGCACGAATGGCGCTGTTCCCAACCTACACACACCACGCTCAAAGACAGCGATAAGACGCCCTACGCGTAAGAGCTTACTACGCTATGACGGACGCACTACGCTCAAAGACAGCGATAAGACGCCCTACGCGTAAGAGCTTACTACGCTATGACGGACGCACTACGCTCAAAAACAGCGATAAGACGCCCTACGCGTAAGAGCTTACTACGCTATGACGGACGCACTACGCTCAAAGACAGCGATAAGACGCCCTACGCGTAAGAGCTTACTACGCTATGACGGACGCACTACGCTCAAAGACAGCGATAAGACGCCCTACGCGTAAGAGCTTACTACGCTATGACGGACGCACTACGCTCAAAAACAGCGATAAGACGCCCTACGCGTAAGAGCTTACTACGCTATGACGGACGCACTACGCTCAAAAACAGCGATAAGACGCCCTACGCGTAAGAGCTTACTACGCTATGACGGACGCACTACGCTCAAAAACAGCGATAAGACGTCCTACGCGTAAGAGCTTACTACGCTATGACGGACGCACTACGCTCAAAGACAGCGATAAGACGTTCTACGCGTAAGAACTTACTACGCTATGACAAACGCACTACGCTCAAAGACAGCGATAAGACGTCCTACGCGTAAGAACTCACTACGCTATGACGGACGCACTACGCTCAAAGACAGCGATACAAGACGTCCTACGCGTAAGAATTTACTATGCCATGACAGACGCACTACGCTCAAAGATAGCGATACAAGACGTCCTACGCGTAAGAACTTACTACGCCATGATAGACGCACTACGCTCAAAAGTAGCGACATAAGAAGTCCTACGCGTAAAAAAAAAAAAACTTACTACGCTATGTCGGACGCACCACAGAGAGAAGCAATCAAACATACTACACAACAAAAACTCGGCATTCCTTAACCGGGGAGTGGGGGGACTACGAGAGGGTCCGCAAGACCCATTGCTGATTATGGCAAGACGCTCAATTATTAACTCCCCAGTCAAGAAATTACCTCCCTAGACTGGGAACTTGGGGGGACTTGTTGGCATAGGCTTATGCCCGCCATAATCAGCACAACTACCAGCGCATTAAAGCTAACGTATAGCACAATCCAACAACACTAACAGCAAGTCAGCCGCGCTAACTACACAACGGGCCTCCCCACGGCCCAAACTGACTACGGACGTGCCCTCACGCGCATCTCAAAGAAGGCTCCAGAGAGCACCTTAATCGGACGTCGTCCCACATCGAATGGCAAGTAAACGAACCACTTCAACTCAACAATAAAAGGTCAGACTCTTGACCTTACAAGGTAAGTACACTAAGCTTCCTACCATCACTCTGCACGAATTATCATTGCCCTGACTTGAGCGTCGGAGAGTCGAAGACCACGCCGCCGTGGTCTCCACTCTAACGACGTGTGTTACCCGTGGCAGGGGAAGTTGATCGGAAGTACGGCGTACTACATAGACGTGGAGCACGGCGTACTGAATCAAGTATAATCACAGCATTAACAGT